>NW_024063172.1:5175000-5677467 GCF_006381635.1 Hibiscus syriacus | reverse complement strand
GTGTCCCATGCCTCTACTAGCTCCATGTGCTATTGCCATCTCCACTCACCTGCAAAATCCTCACCAAAGTCAAAATTAGATCCCACCACATTACCTAACATTGAAAAATTTGAGATTTCTACCTACCGAATCAATTTATTCAGCATCCAATAATCACGCATGTAAAGACAAACGAAGACAGCTTAAAGGAGAAGGCATTCGGGGGTTTGAAGAAAAAAAGAAAGGAAAAAAAAAACACTATCAGGATACTGGAAATTTTCTAGTTGAGAGAAGTTTGTAAAAGGTTTCCTTATTCTATTCGACAGAAGCAATATCAAGCAGAATACATCTTAAGGTTTTCAATTTCTTTTTTTACTGTATTTTTTTATAAATTTGAAATGATTCCAAGGTGAATATGATATTGCTTCATTCCATTTGTTTATGTCTTTAAAAACAGCAGTAAGCAAGCTTAAGCATGGTCAAAAGCAGTAACAGAGAATCATAGAACTAACATCGAATCAGAACATCAACCATATCAACATCCGATGATCACGATTTTAGAGGCTAAATTTCAACCATAAACCATTCGAAGTAAACAAATAATTATTAACAGTGTTACTATTTTTAAAGAAATTTCATTTTTATCTCCAAGTTTTTTTTATTTTATAAGAATACGGATAATAAAAAGGAAAAAGAGGATTTGGGGTTTATTTACCAGAGACGTTCGGGTTCCCTTACGGGAATTTACCATGCTTGGGTGAGGTTACTGTCGCCGATGAACGACAGTTTGCATGTTGGTTTATCTGCTGGAATTCAAGGCATAAAAAATTTCAGATATTAGATCAACCAAGAAAACGAGATACAGAGAAAACAAATAGTAAATAAAGGGGTTAATTTTTTCGTTCTTTTTGTAAAGCAGTACCAAAATTCTTAGATTTTAGTTTTATTTTCCAGTAACTTTTTTTTTTTTGTTTCTTCTCTCTTAATTCGAAATGAAAAGCATAGAGAGGGAGAAAATAGTAGTTTACCTTAGCCTTGAGAGGTAGTCATCGGGATCGTCGGAGTCAAGGTCTTTTGAGGTCACCGGAAAGAGTAGAGTCGAAATACCCTCGAACTATATTGTGTTTTGCATATAGGCTTGGTCTTGAATTCTGTCGAGAAGTTAGAATAGGAGGGGGCTTGCTCACTTTGCTTCGGGTCTTTAAGGTTTTCTAGGATTTAGATGAGAAATAATAGAGGTTGATTTGGTTATAGTTTTTAGGAGTTGTCTAGTTGGAATCAATGTTGGTTCGAAGAAAGTGTGGCCACCATGGTATGGTGACTGGCGAATGCTTTGGGTTCCAGTGATGTGTATCATCTATCAAAGAAGAAGAAGATAGGGGAAGAAGAGTAGAAAACGGCGCAGGAAATAGGGAAAGGTTTAGGTTTGACATAGTATTGTTTTATTTTTTAGGTTAAATATTAGATTTTAATTTGTTCATCAAAACACTGGCATTTTGAGTTAGGATGATTAGTCTCTTGCCGAGTTGGGGGTAAATTGTGAGAGAACTCCGTGTGGTTTTAATTTGATACAGTCTAGTCCTCAGTTAATTTTTTTAATTTTGCCTTTACATTTCACACGTCTTTCATTTTAATCCTACTTGCAATTATGGGCTTATATCAATTTTAGTACATGAAATGTGATTAATTTTGTTTTATGACTTGAACTCTGTTAATTTATGAATTTAACATTAACTTTATTTGTTTATTTATTTTAGTCATTATGTTGCTTTTATATATTTTCATTATAATATATGTGATATATTAGTACGAAATTTAGTGTTTTCAATTAACATGTGTTTCACTTATATATATTCTATATTATAGGTGTATGTAATTTATGATATGCGTTTTTTTATTATTTTTGAACACTAGTTCATAAGTATTATATGAATATGCTTTGGTTATTATAATTGTATAATGTTTCTATATATTTTATATTACATGTGTTTAACTTTTATATATATATATATATATTCATATTGAATATGTTACTTTGCATAATAGCTATTTGTGTATTTTTCAATGTATATGTGATCGTATGACATTTTTTACATGAATTGTATGACATCCTCATGTGCATAACTCGACTCCTATTACATAATTTGATTTCTGTTACTTTATTTTTTATCATATAAGTATGTTTATATATTTATTACCTTTATGATTTGGTCTATGTTTATATATTATATCATATTATTATATATATATGTATATATATATATATATAATTAATTTACCCTTGTATATTATATATATTACTAACGTCTATTTTATTTTATTTGACTTTATTTATTTATTTCATTTTATAAGATGATTAATTTATATTAGAATTGCGTTTTTTTTAATCAATGAGGAGATAATATTCTTATGGATAAGAAGTAGTCGAAATAGTTTTTTTTAATAGAGAATTGCTAATCTCGAAATTTCTTTTCAAGTTAAAGAATTTTCCCTAATATTTAATTCAAAGAAAATTAATTAACATTCAATAAATAGATCATAATTTAACTTAATATTTGATTCAGGATTTCCACCATTATGACAATGTATAATCGACACAGTACCAATTTTGGGCGCTGTGGGGGTGCTAATCCTTCCCCACACGTAACCGACTCCCGAACCCATTTTAATCGAATCTTTGGAAAACGCATACCAACTTTTGTCTTAAAAAATGATTTTTCTTAAAATTATTTTTAAAAGACGTTTTTAGGTATTCGACCTACCTAACCCAAAGGTTGATGGCGACTCTTTTCAATTTAATTCAAATTAATCCAAAATCACCCCATTTTCCAAAAAATTAAAGTTGTTACTGTTTTAAACAATTTAACGATTGTCCCGCCCGGGAAACGGTTACGACAGCTTGGCGACTCTGCTGGGGACAGAATTATTTAGAGAGTCAGTCTGTAAGTCGCTTACACATTGTCGTTTGGTAGAAATTATGAGTTCGAGTCTTTAGTTAACTTATGATCCTTTTATTTAAGTTTTTAATTGCTTCATTTTATTATTGTCTTACTAACATTTTTTATCTTTGTTTTCAGATTTGTCCGAAGTTTTGTCGAATGGTGTCATTTTCCTTTTGAGTCAAAGGGTTGAATGTTCTCCTCACACACGTCACGAGCATTTGCATAACATAAGCTCTATACCCGAGCTCCGAACCTTCTAAGTGGGGCGAAAGCGACGCCTTCGTGAGAATTTATTCTCCGTGCAGGCCTAGCAAGTAACCTTGGGATTCATATACCTTATGTTTTCGTGAGAATTTATTCTCCGCATAGACATAAGGGAATGTATCCTCTCGAATTGAACTCGATCCGTTTAAGCCTATAATGGGTGAGGATTGAGGGTTTGGCAGCCCAAGGGGGCACTAACATCAAGGACAATTCGAGTACCTTTTTCTGTTAGAAACGCAACCACGCATATAGTGAACCGTAGAACGATCACCTGAGGTATAGATATATCGAACCTATGTCTGTCAGTAGGTACCCAAAATAGGTGTGCACAAAGGAGGAGCGTTTCTGAACTTTTTCTTTTTTTTGCTTTAAATATTGTTTAATAACAGCATGCGAACTAGATACCATGTGGTTAGGATTAATTCTTGAAAAATCATTGTGGGTATATAACATGTTTGGGTAGATATCATGACGGGGTAGTGTTATATTCATCTTTAAATGACATTTTTATTTGTATTCAATTTTCTTACTTGTACTAATTCATTTTCATTTTTTTTGTGTTATCTGCATTGCATCATTCAAGATTAAGGGTGTTGATCTTTAGTTAATCGTCAAATTGGAAAGCTTTCAATAATGGACGAAAAGTATTTAAATCAAGTAGTTCAAAACTCTGAGGTACGACAGTGGGCTGAAGCATTGCAAAGATTGGAAGGGGACAGTTTGCTAGCTGATCACATGTCAGATTTAGCGGGTTATGCTTCCGTTTCTCTTAAAAGAAATGACATCCAGGACTTACGAGACATTTGGGAAAAATGGGAGTCGAGTAAGAAGCGGCAGTTTTACCAGTGTTATGGGGATATTTCCTATCTGTATATTGATATAGATGATGAGTTGGTCCGAGCCTTGATTCAATTTTGGAATCCAGGGTACAACTGTTTCACTTTCAATAAAGAAGACATGGTTCCTACCATCGAAGAATATTGCCTTGTTGCGCATAGAGGATGCTCAAGAGAATCGGATTTATTCCAAGTCCATCAAAACTCAACCCTTCAGAATCAAATTAGCTAAAATCGCAGGAATGCGTGAGGAATGGGTGGTTGCTCGTACCAAACAAAAAGGTGAAAGTGAAGGCATTTCTTGGATTGCTATTAAAGGAATCATTCAAAGTCATCCTGACGAGAAGGTGCGATTTGACCTCTTTGCACTGGGCATTTATGGCTTAGTCATTTTCCCGAAGGCCTTGGGATTTATTGAGGCTGCAGTTGTGGATTTATTCGAGCAATTACAAAAAAGGTCAACCCTGCTCCTGTATTTTAGCAGAGACTTTTCGATCCTTGAATGCTTGTCGAAGGCTTGGAGGTGGTCGATTTTCAGGATGCGCGCAATTACTATATGTCTGGATCCGTAGCCACTTCTGGAAAATTGAAAAAATTTCATATCATCGGTTTAGTACAAGTTACTCGCCTTTGAGAGAATTTATAGAGAAAGATTGACCAAAAGGAGTCACTAAAGACATGTGGATAGATGCCCTTAAGAATATACAAGACAAGGATATCGTTTGGCGTGCCCCTTGGCAAATACAAAGTGAGTTCCTCTATAAGTGCGGTGACTATAATTGGGTGATGTTGCTCGGTTTATGGGGAGCAATTGGGTACGCACCACTTTTGGTTATGAGGCAATATGGTGGCCATCAATTTATCCCAGTCACTGCTGGATTGCACTCATCTGAGTTTGTATTCTACGGGAACAATTACAAGAAAAACATCTCGAATGCAGTTAGAGGATGGAAGAAGACTTTCTGTACTAGAGCTGATGCAGCCAAGGTAATGTTGACGCCAAATTATGAGGAATGGAGGTCTATAAGAAAGAATGAAAATATTCCTCTACCTGACCAAAGTAAGGATATAACTATGGAGGAACGAATTCAGATAGTCCCATCGGAGATAGAGATCTTAAGAGCAGAATTCGAAGCTGAGAAAGAAGGTTGGTCGAAAGAACTAGAAGAGATTCGACAAGACAAATTCATGTTGAGTATTGATGTTGACTTTCATGCCGCACAATTTGCAATGCTAAGAAAGAGAAAAGAAAAAGTAGATTCGGAGTTGAAAAATCTGAAGAAGGGTTACTACAAGCTGCAAAAATCTAGGATAACAATTGGGTCAAGTAGAGCATCAGCCCAGTTAACCAAAAAGTTAAACGCAGAGAAACATCGAAATAGAGATCTGAAGGAAAAAAACGATCGTCTACTCAAGAGCTTGGAGAAAGGGAAAGAAAAAATAGAAGAGCTTGAGCTTGATAAGAGGGAGCAGATCATAAGATACAAGGCTGAGAGTCGCAAAGCTATGGAAGAACTAAAAAGGGAGAAAGATCGAGTCAAAGAGCTAGAAGCTGAGAAGACCATCACGATCAGGGGATTTGAAACTGAAATAAATAATATGCTTGTTGAACTTGATATTAGAGGACAAAAAATCGAAGAATTTGATATTAAAAGAAATAGGTGGGAATTAGAAAAGAAACACTTCAATACTAGGCTCGAAGCAAGACAAGAGACAATCAACAGCTGGATGAAAAGGTGTGGAGATAAAAATGTACAAATACAGAATCTTAATCGAAGGATGCAGGAAACAAAAACGAGACTTGAAGAGGATCTGGCTCAATGTCGGACTAAAATCACAGAATTCAGTGATTATATCCTGCAACTCGAAGAATCCTTGTTCCGAGGAAGGATTATCATAAGACCAAGTAACATTCAGGAAAGTTATGAAGAGAATGCCTTACTGCGAAATCAAATTCGAAGCCTGGAAAGCACACTGCAGAGTTGTCAAGTACGAATCACTGAGCTAGAAGGAAATCTCCAAGGAACTATTGAACAGTGGCAAACATCGAATGATTTCTATGAAGAACAGAGTGCAGATAGAAGCAACATGGTAGTCGAGGCTATAATACAGATGAGTGAAGTTGCCAGATACATTGGAGAATTAGCTGTCGAAGCAAAGGCCATCGAGCATCACATCAATCCAGTTTCTGAGTTTGGGAAGAAGATGTCTTGGTGATTAAAGAAGTTGTCGAACTTAATCGGATGGCTAGGCCGTATCTGTAGAAGTGAACTATTGTGTAATAAAAACTTTGTGTTCCAATGGAAGTTGTTCTATGATAATTAACTTTTTGAGATCAATACCTTTTACATACATTCATTCTGCATTGCATTTATTTTAAATATTTGCATTAATACATGCATTCATTCATTAAAACACCCAAAATAATGTAAAATATAATTTTCAATCATTGTAGTTATTCTGGCACTCAACTCACACCCGTACGGTACTCGGAATACAACTAAGAAAATGGAAGCTAGAATGATTCAACTTGAGCAAGAACAAAAACAAGCTCAAGAAGAAATGAGAGAGAGATTAAATAAGATGGAAGCAGAGATAACAAATTCGCAAACTGGTCTACTACAAAGGATGGAAGAAATGTTTAAGAAACATGCTATAGGTAGAAGGATCACGGATGGCCAAATAACATCATCCGAGCAAGATTTATCATATCCTCCAGGGTTTGAACCAGGGGCATCACATCCTGCGGGGTTTACTTCTGATCCCCAGCACCTACCAAGGTTTACACCAGAATCTGGTCCTCCTCCTGGTTTCACACCTGTACATATCTCTGCTCACCCTTCGGTACCTCAAGAAGCACGACCTCATGTACATGTCAGCAATGAGAATCAGCAACACCACATGGGATCTGCATTCCCAAACAATTATCAGCCTGTTACTGAACACTTAACTCCAGATCTAAATGAGTTAGTTGAAAAGGAAAAAGCCAATGAACAAATAACTCAACAGTTGAAGAAATTGGAAGAAATGGTAAAATCAGTAGAAATGATTGAACCGTTCTATGGGTCTGACGCCAGAGAGCTGAGTTTGGTCCCAGATCTGATTATCCCTATAAAGTTCAAGGTTCCCGAGTTTGAAAAATACAATGGAACCACTTGTCCTTCATCTCATATAACCATGTTTTGCCGGAGGATGGCTGGCCATGTGAACGATGAAAAACTGTTGATTCACTGTTTTCAAGACAGTTTGACAGGTTCTGCCGCTAAGTGGTATAACCAATTAACTAGGGCTCATATCAATCATGGAAGGACTTGGCAAAAGCATTCCTAGAACAGTATCGCCATGTTACAGATATAATTCCTGATCGGTGGACTCTTCAAAATATGGAAAAAAGAAGCAATGAAACTTTCCGACAATATGCTCAAAGGTGGCGTGATGTTGCTGCACAGGTCCAACCCCCTTTACTCGAAAAGGAGGCTACTGTAATTTTTGTCAATACTTTGAGAGCTCCGTATTTGGGGCATTTGCTTGGAAATGCCACCAAAAATTTTGCTGATTTGATCATCTCTGGTGAGCTCATCGAAAATGCTATAAGAAGTGGCAAGATTGAAGTAGTTGAAGGGTCTAGCTCCAAAAAACCTGTATACCGAAAAAAGGAAAATGAAGTTAACAGTGCAAATGTCTACCACAAGAATACTGCAAATAGTGTCACAATAACCCAATCAAGGGCTGAGAGGAATGACATGAACACCACCAGAAATGATTTCAGGGGACCTCGTAAGGAGAGAGAGAAGTTGTCCTTCACACCATTACCCGTACCCTATTCAGAGATATACGCCTCGTTATTCAAGGCAGATGTGGTACGCCCCTACCGTTTGACCCCTCTTCAACCACCGTACCCTCATTGGTATGACGCAAATGCGCACTGTGATTACCACGATGGAATTGCTGGCCATTCTATAGAGAATTGTTATGCATTCAAAAAGATAGTGCAGAATCTGATTAACACAGGAGGATTACAATTTGATTCACCAGATGCATCAACACACCCACTACCGAATCATGGAGGTAAAGGGATACATACCATCCATGAGGAGAATAGGAGGAAGGCAAAGACAAACATTCATGAAATCAAATCTCCCTTCAGTTGGGTATTCCAACAACTCTATCAGGCTGGCATGATTCGACAAGATCTTAAGCCAAAGACCAATGAGTGTGAACACTATTGTAAATATCACCAAGAAGAAGGGCATGAAATTCAGCTTTGCCCTGAATTCAGGGGGTTACTACAAAGATTGATGGATAATAAGGAGGTAGAGTTCTTTGAGGAAGATAAGGAAAAAAGAGAAAAGACGTCTTCATGACAGAAAATTCTGAGCCCGTTCACAAAACAAACAAGCCAGTAGTTATCACTGTGAAATCATCAGCAATGAATTCTGGGTCGTCAACGCCAAAAGTTGTAATCACAACTCCTTCACCATTTTCGTTTAAAGACACCCGCAAGGTGCCTTGGAATTACACTGCCAATGTTTCATTAATAAGAGAATCTGGTTCGCTAGAGAAAATAAAGGTAGTTGAAGGTGAGGCACCAGTAGGCAACTTGATGACTGGAATAGTGAATGAAGTCGGGCACTTCACAAGAAGTGGGAGGTGTTATTCTCCTGAGATGTCAAAAGAAATGGACAAAGTGAAGGCAAAAGGAAAAACTGTGGTGGTACCACAAAGATATTTGATGATGAACTCCCACCAATGATCAATGAGCCGATAACAGAAACGCAAGCTCAAGAATTCTTGAAGTTTTTAAAACATAGTGAGTATAATGTAGTTGAACAGCTACACAAGCAACAAGCACGGATTTCGATTCTGGATTTGTTAATAAATTCAGAAGTACATCGGAATGCTTTGTTAAAAGTGCTCAATCAAACATTTGTGCCTGAGGATATACCAGTGAACAAGTTGGATCGAATTGTAGGGCACATAGCTGCTGACAATTACATAACTTTCACTGATGATGAAATTCCTGATGGAGGAATGGGATCGGTAAAAGCCCTCAATATCACAACTCACTGTCATGGTCATGTCTTACCAGGTGTTTTGATTGACAATGGGTCTGCACTTAATGTTATGCCTATGGCCACATTACGAAGGTTACCGATGGACAACTCACATATGAGGGCCTACCAAAACATTGTCAGAGCCTTTGATGGAACTCAGCGGATGTGCTTGGAAAGATAGAGGTACCACTGTTGATTGGACCAACTGTCTACAATATTGATTTTGTGGTGATGGACATCAACCCTTCATATAATTGCTTGCTTGGGAGGCCATGGATTCATTCTGCAGGGGCAGTCCCTTCGTCCTTACACCAAAAATTGAAATTAGTGTCAGATGGTCAGTTGATTAGTATTGGGGCAGAGGAAGAAATTATTGCTTTTGTGACGACTGACGCCCCATATTGAGACGGATGAGAACGCTCTAGAGTGTTCCTTCAGAGCCTTAGAATTTGTCAATGCTACTTTTGTTGCTGAAGGAAACAAGATTCCTCGCCCACGTTTATCTGATTGTACTAAGATGACTGTGCGAGAGACTCTAGGAAAAGGAGCCAAGACAGGAAAGGGTCTCGGTATATGCTTGCAAGGGAGTTTATATCCCAAATTTGTCATGATGAAGAACGATCGCTTCGGGCTGGGATTTAAGCCTGATTTTCAGCAAAGAAAGAAAGAAATAAAAAAGAGAGGTGAAGTGAGAAGAGCTAGACTGAAAGGAGAGGATATTCCATGGAAGCGTATGCTTTTCCCTCCCCTAGAAAGCTCTTTCAAGTTTGGGGGAGTTTTGATATGGAGCAACAGTTAGCCAGGGCAATTGATGAAGAAGAGCAGATGAAAGACAGAGACTTGTTCAATGAAGCTATGGAGGGTTTGGTCATTAACATGATAACTGGGGATGATAAAGCGGGAAGATATTTGGCTGGAATCCGTCCTTGCTTCCCAGGGGAAACACTGAAAAATTGGACTGCAGAGGATCTCCCTGTAGTTTTTAAGATTAATTCAGAGTAATACCCAGTACTAATCCTTATACTTGTGCCCGCAAGTATTAAGGAATTTTCATAAGGGCAGCTATGTTAACTCTACTTGCTTTCAATAAAAGACAGTCTTTTGTTTCTTAAATGACTATCATTATTTACATTTTCATTTTCATTCTTTATATTCATTTCATAAATTTTGGTCTCCTTTCAAATATATATTCGATTCAATTTTTCCATTTGCAGGTGTCACAATATCAATAGCATGAATGTTTCTGAATTTAATACTGAGATAAACTTTGAGCAGCCCATAGTTTGGAAGAAATCAATGAATGTCAGGATGAGGTAGAATGTGATGTTCCTAACGAACTATTAAGACTGGTAGAAAAGGAGGACAAACAGATCTTACCTCACCAGGAAGAAACTGAGGTTATAAACTTGGGAACTGATGATGACAAGAGAGAAGTTAAAATCGGCAGCACACTTTCTGTCGAGATAAGGCAAGAATTGATAGATCTGCTCCGAGAATTCAAGGATATCTTTGCATGGTCTTATCAAGATATGCCAGGACTGAGTACAGACATAGTGGTGCACAAGCTTCCGATAAAGCCTGAGTGTAAGCCAGTTCAGCAAAAGCTCAGAAGAATGAAGCCAGAAATGTTATTGAAAATTAAAGAGGAAATGATGAAACAGATTGATGCAGGGTTTCTTCAAGCGGCAAAGTATCCAGAATGGGTTGCCAACATAGTCCCTGTGCCAAAGAAAAATGGTAAAGTTCGCATGTGTGTGGATTACAGAGATCTTAATAAAGCAAGCCCGAAGGACAATTTTCCATTGCCTCATATAGATACTTTAGTGGATAACACTGCTGGTCATTCGTGGTTTTCTTTTATGGATGGCTTCTCGGGGTATAACCAAATAAAAATGAACATTGAAGACATGGAAAAAACCACATTTGTGACTATGTGGGGCATATTTTGCTATAAAGTGATGCCATTTGGTTTGAAAAATGCTGGGGCAACTTACCAAAGAGCTATGGTGACTCTTTTCCATGACATGATGCACAAAGAAATTGAAGTGTATGTGGATGACATGATTGCCAAGTCCAGGACTGAAGGTGAACACATTCAAACTTGAGGAAGCTTTTCCAAAGGTTGAGGAAATATCAATTGAAACTCAATCCAACTAAATGCACATTCGGGTAACGTCAGGGAAACTCTTGGGTTTCGTGGTTAGTCAAAAAGGAATTGAGATTGATCCAGATAAAGTAAAGGCCATTCAAGATCTTCCACCGCCTCGTACACAGAAAGAAGTTCGAGGATTCTTAGGAAGGTTAAATTATATATCTCGATTCATTTCACAATTAACTGAAAAATGTGACCCAGTTTTCAAATTGCTTCGAAAGAACAACCCCGAAGTTTGGAACAACGAGTGCCAAAAGGCTTTGGAGATAATCAAGGGATATTTATCTAAAACTCCAATTCTGGTATCACCAGTCCCTGGTAAACCATTGATCCTTTATCTAACGGTCTTTGAAAATTCAATGGGATGTGTATTGGGGCAACATGATGAATCTGGAAAGAAAGAGAGAGCTATCTATTATCTAAGCAAAAAGTTCACTGATTGTGAGAGTCGATACCCGCCAATTCAAAAGCTATGTTGTGCTTTGGTATGGACTACTCGAAGGCTTAGACAATACATGTTATACCATACTACTTGGTTGATATCTAAGCTTGACCCTTTGAAATTTTTAATGGAATCACCAGCTTTAGCTGGTAGATTGGCTAGATGGCAGATGTTGTTATCAGAATTTGACATTGTATATGTGAACCAAAAAGCAATCAAAGGGAGTGTCATAGCAGATTTCCTTGCAAGTCGTGCCTCAAATGATTATGAGTCCTTAAATTTTAATTTTCCAGACGAGGATCTGATGTGCATCACAACCAAGGAGGAAACAAATTCAGATGATAAATCTTGGAGGTTGTATTTTGATGGAGCATCTAATGCTTTAGGACAAGGAATTGGAGCAGTACTGATTTCCCCAGAAAATGTCTATTATCCTTTTACAAGCAGATTGGAGTTCTTTTGCACCAATAATATGGCAGAGTATGAGGCTTGTGTCATGGGGTTAAGAGCAGCTATAGAAAGAAAAATCAAAGTGCTCCAAGTATATGGAGACTCCTCACTAGTGGTGTATCAATTGCGAGGAGAATGGGAGACGAAGGATCTAAAGTTAGTGGAATACCGAAGATTGATCCTTGAATTGGTAAAAGAATTTGAAGATGTCACTTTCAATTATCTCCCTCGAGAAGATAATCAAATGGCTGATGCTTTGGCCACACTTGCTGCAATGTTCCAAGCAAATAGAAGAGTTGACATGATGCCAATTAATATGCAAATGTATAATACCCCGGCACACTGTTATGATATCGAAGAAGAGGTAGATGGTCGTCCATGGTATTATGATATTTTGCAATACATCAAGCATCAAACTTACCCACAATGTGCGTCTGAGATCGATAAAAAGACAATAAGGAGATTGGCTGCCGGATATGTATTAGATGGGGAAGTTCTGTACAAAAAAGGTAGTGATCAAGTTTTGATGAGATGTGTGGATGCCCGAGAAGCAAAAGGTATACTTGAAGAAGTGCATGAAGGGATATGTGGAACACATGCAAATGGGCTTTCTATGGCCAGGAAGATCATGAGATATGGATACTATTGGGCCACTATGCATTCAGACTGTGTTGATTATGCAAGAAAATGTCACAAATGTCAAATCTATGGGGATAAGATCCATACATCTCCGTCACCTTTGCAAGTGATGACCACACCATGGCCGTTTTCTATGTGGGGCATGGATGTCATTGGGACAATTACACCAAAGGCTTCGAATGGACATCGTTTCATATTTGTGGCAATTGATTACTTTACTAAGTGGGTTGAGGCTGCCTCGTATGCAAATATCACGAGATCTACAGTTTGCAAATTCATAAAGAAAGAGATAATTTGTCGGTATGGATTGCCAGAAAGAATTGTCACAGATAATGCCACTAATTTGAATAACAAAATGATGGTAGAACTTTGTACTCAGTTCAAGATAAAACATTCTAATTCAGTGACCTATCGTCCAATGATGAATGGAGCAGTGGAAGCAGCAAATAAAAATATTAAAAGGATTATCACAAAGACCACTGATACTTACAGAGATTGGCATGATAAATTACCTTTTGCCTTGTATGCATATCGAACTACAGTGCGAACTTCGACAGGGGCAACACCTTTCTCTTTAGTATATGGGATGGAAGCAGTCTTGCCAGTGGAAGTAGAAATCCCATCACTTCGAATTTTGAAAGAGGTGAAATTGGATGAAGCTGAATGGGTTCAGGCTCGGTTTGACCAATTGAATCTCATTGAAGAAAAGCGATTAAAAGCTATTTGCCATGGTCAGATGTATCAGAAACGGATGATGAGCTCATGATAAGAAAGTTCATCCAAGAGAATTTCGAGAGGGTGATCTAGTGCTAAAAAAGATCCTGCCAATTCATAAAGATTTCCGAGGGAAATGGATGCCTAATTGGGAAGGTCCATATGTTGTCAATAAGGCCTTCTCTGGGGGAGCGTTGATCTTGGCAGAGATGGATGGAGAAAAATTGAGAAATCCAGTAAACTCAGACTCTGTCAAGAAGTACTATGCTTGAAGAAAAAAAAAGGGAACAAATAAAAAGATAAAAAAATGAAAAAGAAAAAAAAATGAAAAAAAATGAAAAAAAATGAAAAATGAAAAAAAGAAATGAAAAAATGAAAAGAGAAAAAGGAGGGTTTGAGATGAAAATCCGCAAAGGACATCTTGAAACCAAAGGAAGACTTTGAGTTGAAAACCTGAAAAGGCTGCTCAAAAGCATTTTGAGATTAGGCATCAGACAACTAAATCTTCTTGAGGGTCTGATATTTTGAGAGAAGCTTCACATCTATAGACATTTTGGCAATTCTCGAAGTCCTCCAGACAGAAGCTCAACTCAATAGTTATATCAAGTGGATTGATTCAGGAACATTTGTGCTAATGATCCATAAGGACATTTGACTTATGGTTTTAAATTTCCATTATTCATGTGATTGTCATAACTTTTTAAATTCAATTTCTTGTCAGTAAATTCGAAGTTTGTTATTTCAAGTTCCAATTTATTCATTCTTCTTATAAGTAGATTGACATGGCATTAAAAAAATAAAAGATTTTGGTATTACTCTGAATAAATACTTCCATAGCAGAGATTCTAACCCTAATGATCGAAAAGATTAGGGTAAGACATGGCCAAAGAAAATGCATATGGGTTGAGAAAAGAAAGCACATTGAAAACACTGATATTTTGGTACGCTGATAAAGATGAGCAGTTAAAAAAAAAAAAAAAAAAAAAACATAAAAGGATTTGCATGGGAACAAGAGAAATGAGAATTTGTAGAAAATAGCCCAAGCAAAATGTGGAGTGCAAACGAAAGGACCAATGACGCATTTAAAATGAAAATTTACAGGACCACAAAGTTCATAATATTAAAATGCCATCATGCATACATCAGTAAGCATCTATAAATAGGAACATGCTCATTCATTCATATTCATTGAAATGCTTTGACAGAAATTCAGAGAGAGTCAATAACAATTAAGATTCACCGCAGAAAAAGGTGAACCAACATTTCCAATGGAGAGTTCATAATGAGAAGAACTCATTCGACAGAGGGAGAAGAAGTTCATAATGAGAAGAGCTTGTTCGACCTATCACTCGATTCATGACATTTTGAATCAGTGACACCTCGCTTGAGGGATCGACATTTTCAGGAGAGTTCATAATGAGAAGAACTCATCCGACAGAGGGAGAAGAAGTTCATAATGAGAAGAGCTTGTTTGACCTATCACTTGATTCACGACATTTCGAATCAGTGATGCCTCGCTTGAGGGATCGACATTTCCAATGAAGAGTTCATAATGAGAAGAACTTGTTCCTTTCAAATTCACCACAGATGGAGGTGAACCAACATTTCCAGAAGAGTTCATAATGAGAAGAACTCGTCCTAAGGGAGAAAGTTCATAATGAGAAAAACATGTTCCTTCTAAGTCCACCGCAAAAGGATTTGGTTCAAGATTTCCAGTTGAGAGTTCATAATGAGAAGAACTCATCCAATAAGGGAGAAGGAGTTCATAATGAGAAGAATTTGTTCAACCTTGGCTCAACATTTCCTAGTGAAGAGTTCGCAACGTGATAAGAAGAGACTAAGATAAAAATGATGCTTTATTATCTTTGCTTCATTCCCGTTTCACAACAATAAGCAAAGAGGGGCAGCTGTCAGCATCATATTTTTTATAATCCACCCACTCCACCATTCTCGTGTCCCATGCCTCTACTAGCTCCCATGTGCTATTGCCATCTCCACTCACCTGCAAAATCCTCACCAAAGTCAAAATTAGATCCCACCACATTACCTAACATTGAAAAATTTGAGATTTCTACCTACCGAATCAATTATTCAGCATCCAATAATCACGCATGTAAAGACAAAACGAAGACAGCTTAAAGGAGAAGGCATTCGGGGGTTTGAAGAAAAAAAGAAAGGAAAAAAAAAACACTATCAGGATACTGGAAATTTTCTAGTTGAGAGAAGTTTGTAAAAGGTTTCCTTATTCTATTCGACAGAAGCAATATCAAGCAGGATACATCTTAAGGTTTTCAATTTCTTTTTTTTACTGTATTTTTTTATAAATTTGAAATGATTCCAAGGTGAATATGATATTGCTTCATTCCATTTGTTTATGTCTTTAAAAACAGCAGTAAGCAAGCTTAAGCACTGGTCAAAAGCAGTAACAGAGAATCATAGAACTAACATCGAATCAGAACATCAACCATATCAACATCCGATGATCACGATTTTAGAGGCTAAATTTCAACCATAAACCATTCGAAGTAAACAAATAATTATTAACAGTGTTACTATTTTTAAAGAAATTTCATTTTTATCTCCAAGTTTTTTTATTTTATAAGAATACGGATAATAAAAAGGAAAAAGAGGATTTGGGGTTTATTTACCAGAGACGTTCGGGTTCCCTTACGGGAATTTACCATGCTTGGGTGAGGTTACTGTCGCCGATGAACGACAGTTTGCATGTTGGTTTATCTGCTGGAATTCAAGGCATAAAAAATTTTCAGATATTAGATCAACCAAGAAAACGAGATACAGAGAAAACAAATAGTAAATAAAGGGGTTAATTTTTCGTTCTTTTTGTAAAGCAGTACCAAAATTCTTAGATTTTAGTTTTATTTTCCAGTAACTTTTTTTTTTTTGTTTCTTCTCTCTTAATTCGAAATGAAAAGCATAGAGAGGGAGAAAATAGTAGTTTACCTTAGCCTTGAGAGGTAGTCATCGGGATCGTCGGAGTCAAGGTCTTTTGAGGTCACCGGAAAGAGTAGAGTCGAAATACCCTCGAACTATATTGTGTTTTGCATATAGGCTTGGTCTTGAATTCTGTCGAGAAGTTAGAATAGGAGGGGGCTTGCTCACTTTGCTTCGGGTCTTTAAGGTTTTCTAGGATTTAGATGAGAAATAATAGAGGTTGATTTGGTTTATAGTTTTTAGGAGTTGTCTAGTTGGAATCAATGTTGGTTCGAAGAAAGTGTGGCCACCATGGTATGGTGACTGGCGAATGCTTTGGGTTCCAGTGATGTGTATCATCTATCAAAGAAGAAGAAGATAGGGGAAGAAAGAGTAGAAAACGGCGCAGGAAATAGGGAAAGGTTTAGGTTTGACATAGTATTGTTTTATTTTTTAGGTTAAATATTAGATTTTAATTTGTTCATCAAAACACTGGCATTTTGAGTTAGGATGATTAGTCTCTTGCCGAGTTGGGGGTAAATTGTGAGAGAACTCCGTGTGGTTTTAATTTGATACAGTCTAGTCCTCAGTTTTAATTTTTTAATTTTGCCTTTACATTTCACACGTCTTTCATTTTAATCCTACTTGCAATTATGGGCTTATATCAATTTTAGTACATGAAATGTGATTAATTTTGTTTTATGACTTGAACTCTGTTTAATTTATGAATTTAACATTAACTTTATTTGTTTATTTATTTTAGTCATTATGTTGCTTTTATATATTTTCATTATAATATATATGTGATATATTAGTACGAAATTTAGTGTTTTCAATTAAACATGTGTTTCACTTATATATATTCTATATTATAGGTGTATGTAATTTATGATATGCGTTTTTTTATTATTTTTTGAACACTAGTTCATAAGTATTATATTGAATATGCTTTGGTTATTATAATTGTATAATGTTTCTATATATTTTATATTACATGTGTTTAACTTTTATATATATATATATATATATTCATATTGAATATGTTACTTTGCATAATAGCTATTTGTGTATTTTTCAATGTATATGTGATCGTATGACATTTTTACATGAATTGTATGACATCCTCATGTGCATAACTCGACTCCTATTACATAATTTGATTTCTGTTACTTTATTTTTATCATAAGTATTTATATATATTTATTACCTTTATGATTTGGTCTATGTTGTTTATATATATCATATATTTATATATATATATGTATATATATATATATAAATTAATTTACCCTTGTATATTTATATATTACTAACGTCTATTTTATTTTATTTGACTTTATTTATTTATTTCATTTTATAAGATGATTAATTTATATTAGAATTGCGTTTTTTTAATCAATGAGGAGATAATATTCTTTATGGATAAGAAGTAGTCGAAATAGTTTTTTTTAATAGAGAATTGCTAATCTCGAAATTTCTTTTCAAGTTAAAGAATTTTCCCTAATATTTAATTCAAAGAAAATTAATTAACATTCAATAAATAGATCATAATTTAACTTAATATTTGATTCAGGATTTCCACCATTATGACAATGTATAATCGACACAGTACCAATTTTGGGCGCTGTGGGGGTGCTAATCCTTCCCCACACGTAACCGACTCCCGAACCCATTTTAATCGAATCTTTGGAAAACGCATACCAACTTTTGTCTTAAAAAAATGATTTTCTTAAAATTATTTTTAAAAGACGTTTTTAGGTATTCGACCTACCTAACCCAAAGGTTGATGGCGACTCTTTTCAATTTAATTCAAATTAATCCAAAATCACCCCATTTTCCAAAAAATTAAAGTTGTTACTGTTTTAAACAATTTAACGATTGTCCCGCCCGGGAAACGGTTACGACACTTATCATCAAGGATAATTTTATGGGTGTGGGCATTGCAGATTATATCATTAAATTAATTATGCATTGTGTGAGAACGGTATCGACATACATCATTTGGAGTAGGGAGTAGACAAGGCGACCCATTATCCCCTACCTCTTTTTGATGTGTATGGAAAGACTATCTCAAGCCATATATGCTCAAGTGGAACAAAGACATTGGAAACATATTCATGTTGGAAAAACGGGTCGGGTTTACCTCGCTTATTTTTCACTGATGATCAAGTGCTCTTTGGAGAAGCTACCATCTCCCAAATGGGCGTCATACGAAGACTATTTTAACTCAACCGTACCTGCCATTCCTCAGTGGCAAGCTGGTGCTCAAACATAATGATTGGAATTGGGAAGCTTTAAATGAAGTTCTCCCAAATGAAGTAACTTTGAAAGTTGTTGTGAATCCTCCCCCTCAGTCGACATTGGACGAAGATAGAATAGGATGGAAGTTGGAAAAAAATAGAGATTTCTCAGCCAAATCAGTCTACAACCATATTGCATTACCTAAGAGTGTTAATCTTACGTGCGAGTGGAAGAATATAAGGCGTATGGAAGTTCCTCGAAGAATTCGGGTCTTTCATTTGTTGGTGTTTCATGAAAAATTATTAACCATTGATGAACAGAGTAAACACCACTTAAGTGAGGATGGCTGATGTATGTTATACAAAACAGGCGATGAAGACATTGACCATGTTCTTCAGAGATGTGCAACTACGAGGTGACTTCGGTCTAAAGTAATACCAGCTCATGCATATGTGGACTTCACGATAATTTAGTTCTAATTCTAAAAAATTAACCTTCAACATTTTAAAATTACACCAAGTTGGTTCATCTTCTAACCATTTTCAACATTATCCCCTCCACCATCGTCCTTCATCGTCTTCGTCAACCATAATCATTATTACCATCATAAACGATAAATCATTACCAAATATATCACTCATTCATCATCTCCATTGGTCACTGCAGTTCTACAACTGATAATGACACCAAAGTTTTATTCTCTTCCTCCTCTTTAATGATTTGACATGTGATTGGTAACATGTATTTCAAACATGCTTCCATTATGCTATTAGATAATTCATTATTTTTATATGGAACTTGGTACCATCTTCTTCGCTTTCATCATATCAGACATTCTTTTCTTGCAACAACATCATAAAGATATTTTGAAGTGTCATGCTCATATGGCTCCACATGCCTTTATGTAACATCCTTAGATTCCCAAATTGGAAACCTTTTGAGTTTGAAGTTCAAAAATTCATTTCAAATGTTAATTATTAAATTTAACTTTATGAGTTTGGTTCACTTTAATAAAATGAAGTTCGATCTAGGAACTTAATTGAGAATCAATAAATGAAATGCAAGTTCAAGGATTAAATTGAGAGATAAGTAAAAGTAGAAGTGTTGCATGGTTGATTACTTCAAAACTATGTTTAATGAGAAATTTTATATTATGTGTCATTATTCTACAATACTGAAATTTTAATAAATATTAGAAATTACTCTAAATGTATATTATATTGTTTATAATTGAAAACCCCTTAATTTTTAATTTATTCTCAATTGGAAAGGAGGAAACTTAATCAATTTCATCATCTTCTTCATGTGTTCATTAAGCCATTTTTTAGTACTTGCATATTTACTAAGAGAAAGCTCAAATATTTCCGGATTCCTTAAGTGTGTATCATAACCATGCTTTGATTTCAAAAACCCTCATACTAGTCTTCCATTTGGAGCGTCCAATATTAAGTTTCGAGATTAAAAAATAAATTGTGGGAACCTCCAAAGAGAGGGGAAATAAAAGATTATAGAGTCATCTTGTAACATCCTAGACTTGACTTGGACATTACAGCCAAATATGGGATGTGACAAAACTTAAAACAAAATTACATTTTCAAAATAAAACCATAAAGCCTAAAATAATATTTAAAGTCTAAAAAAATAACTACAAAGCATCAAACAAAAAAAAATATAATACTTTAAAACAAAATAATAGTGAACACGAGAACCTCCGGAAAATGTCAAGTCTAAAATTAGTGAACAACGTTAATCTGAAAGGGAAAGAAAATACGAAATGAGATATAAAGTCCAATGTAATCTTTAGGCGTGTAAAAAGTAATCAGAGAGGTGTAACACACATTTTCAGTATACATTTCCGTACACAAGTCATGGGTATCACACGACATTTAGAAACATTCACTCATTCATCAAACCCATAAGGTTTTGTTTCGAAAATAAAACAAAACATTTTAGTAAAATAATAAAACATTCGTTAAAACATATTACCAAAAATTATCACTTTAAATACATTCAAGAACATTTTTCTTAAATTCGATTACATGCCAGCAAATTTTCAAAAAAATTACGATTGTCCTATTGTTACTGATGAGAGTCAACCTTAGATTGATGATAGCTGCTACTGCAGCCCTTACTCGACTAGTCTTCGCTTTTACCTACGCGTGAAATCAACGCACGTTAAGTATTTACTTAATGAGACATAATATTGTAAAGAAACTTCAATGTATACATAAGTATATTATGGCTATTTGATTAAGAACTAAATCACATACTCCAGCATACCTATCTTTCTGTATATTTTTCTCAATTATTCTTTATTTGCCCTATATATGTTAAATGAGAAAGTAATGTACATGTATTGCACTGAAGTGCCAAAATGGTCATTTATCTTTTATAAATACCATGAGTGACACCTTTTATGTCGTTAATGCACCGTTATGCATTTTCATTTGTGGCATCCTTTCATGCCAATAATGCACTGTTATGCATTTTCATTTATGGCATCCTTTCATGCTGATAATGCACCGTTATGCATTTTCATTTATGGCATCCTTTCATGTCGATAATACATCATTATGCATTTTCATTTATGACATCCTTTCATGATGATAATGCACCGTTATGCATTTTCATTTATGGCATCCTTTCATGCCAATAATGCACCATTATGCATTTTCATTTATTCATTCATTTTAGAGCAGGTCATACTCTAAAACTTATTCATAATATCCTTTCCATACACATAATGAAAGTATATTAAATACTGTAAAACATACATTAAATCAAAACAGTCTAAGTTGACTCATTGCAAGTCTTCCTCATTTCATATAAATATAATAAATGTACTCACCTGTTAAGCCTCGCTAATAAGCTGTAATGATGTCCGGCTATTGGGTAACTTTATCTTTTCCCTTTTTCTTGCTAGACTCAGGAGCTTGGTTATGATCTACAAAAGCATCCATTAAATACACATACCATACCAATGTTAGCATATTCCCTAACATTTATGCTTTAATAATACTCAAAAGTACTATTATTTCAATTTCTATTACAATTTCAGCCTATCTTACAATTCCAGGCTCAATAGTATCGATATCCCTACCATGGTATCGATACTTCTATACTATGGCATCGATACTCCCTTTCAATTCGATACCATTTCTGCATTCTGGAATCCATGGTATCGATACCTTTCTCTTAGTATCGATACTCACATCAATATCGATTGCATCAGTATCGATATTGTTCATCGTAATTCTTCAAATTTAAACCTATAGTATCGGTATTGTCTTCCAGTGCCGATACCCTAACCCAAATTTTCCATTTTTAACTCAATTTTTACTCAAATTTTGTCAAATTCCCTTACTTTTACTACAAAAATACCCTTAAACTTAACATCACTTAACCCAACTAATTTTCCTCCATTTAGCTTCTCATAACATCTAATTTCTCCAAAGAACATCCCAAACCAAGAATCATACTACTTTTTCATACATGTTTTTAACACATCCAATGTTTCTAATCTCATATAAAAACTCAATACAAGTCAAATATACTTGTAAATCTCAATAAAAACTCATATTTCAACATAACATTAAAAAAAAACCATTTTCTTCAATCTCAATTAGATCATCCATCTCTTAGCTTTAATCATATTTAACCCTTCCTTAAGCCTCTATAACACTCAATGTTTCAAGAACAAACCAAAAACAAAAGGAAAAGCTAGCTAGATGAAGCCTTACCTTTGGCTATGAAGGAGAGCATTGTCACGGGAAAGAAGAAGAGAATATAGCTTAGTGTATTTTCACTTTCCCCTTTTCTCCTTACTTTAATACCCTAATTAAAAATGAATTTTAAATTCATTTCCCTTTAAAGGACCAAAATACCCCTTTCATTCTTTTATTCTTACTAATTGGTCTTAAACACAATTTCTAAATCATTTTCTTATACTTTATCATTTATTAAATTTAATCCTCCAAATTTTTAAATCCTTTCAATATAGTCACCAACCTGTTATTTGGGGGTATTACAAGAGCATTCCAACACAAAAATCGATCACATACATTATACAAAATGTATGACAGACTAGTAACCCCAATGTACTCATCTATCCACTAATCTCCACAAGAAGAGTTCCCTCAAACTTAGTATCACATTATTTCTCCGACAAACAGTCCTACATAATCATATTACAATAACAAGTAGTAATACATAGTCGTATTATAGTAACAAGCAATAGTATGGTGCATACTACAAAATTAGTGTCCTCCTCCTAATAACCCATCTCAAGCATAATACAATATGTCATACAATAAATGGATATAAATCAGTGTCCTCTTCCTAAACCCATCTCATGCTTGATACAATATGACATACAATAAACGAGTATATTTCTACTCAAGAACATATTATTAAGTTATCTACAATGCATGCCATATGGATGAATCAATTAAACATTATGTATCTAACATGCGTATCAATCATACAAGGTGACATGATAATCAAACTATCCACAATGCATGACTATTGATGAATCAGGTAGACAATGTGTATTTGGCATTCTTATTGACATACTTACACAAAGCAATAGACATATTGAACTTCACAGACAGTGGAATTCATATAGTTTTTAAGAAACAATACATACAAATGTTTAGCACAAATGAAGCACACACAAATGTTTGTAGATTACAAATGAAGCACACACAAATGTTTATAGATTAACACCCACACTACAGAAAAACTGATATGTAGCGGCGTTTTTATCGGCGTTTGGAGAAGAAATGCCACAAAAGTTAAACATATAACAATGTTTACAATTGTAGCGCCACAAATTGATACTTTAACGGTGTTTGTAGTAAAAACGCTGCAATAGAGTTGATATATAGCGGCGTTTTCCAAAAAACGCTGCAATAGGGTAGTAAATTAGCGGCGTTTATACCACAAACGCCGTAATAGAGTATAAATTTTGAGGCGATTTAGCCAAAACACCGCATTAGAGTGGTAAATTGGTACAAACGCCGCAATAGAGTATAAATTTTGTGGCAATTGAGCCAAAACACCGCAATAGAGTGGTAAATTAGCGGCGTTTATACCACAAATGCCGCAATATATTACACATATAGTGTCGTTTATTCCTCAAACGCCGCAATAGTGATAATCAATAGTGGCATTTTTAGACAAACGCCGCAATAGTGTTAATCAATAATGGCGTTTTTAGAAAAATGCCGCAATAATGTTAATCAATAGTGGCGCTTTTAGACAAACGCCGCAATAGTGTTAATCAATAGTGGCGTTTTTTAACAAACGTCATAATAGTGTAATCAATAGTGGCATTTTTTTGTATAAACGCCGCAAAATGTTAAATATATAGTCCTCCTTTTCTCTTACCCGAACCCTAAAATCATTTAAACTCTTCTTCCCTCAAAGATTCTTCTCTGGTACAATAACTCTCAAACGATTCCAAGCGACGTCGTCGTTTGTATGTCCCGGCGACCAAATTAGGCCTCTCACCGACGAACTATAACACAATTGCACGGTTTGATCCATATAGAGTTTACAAGGACGAAAAACTTAACAATGCGTCGTCAAACAAGGAAAATAGGTTTCCTACATCCTTTCCCCACGAATGACCAAAACTAAATTCTACTAAACAATATGGTGAAGACTGTTTATGCATAGCTTGAATGTTTCTAAATTGTAATGTATTATGTTGTTAAGCATTTTTATGCATACCTTATGTCTTTATTCAAATGTATGGTTGTTGTTACTTATATAAAGCTACATATATCAGTGAATTTAGTATATGTAGAGTAGAAATGATTAGTTGTAAAATGAACTAATATTATGTAAATTAAATGTTATTAGCGGTGTTTTTGAAAAACGCCGCTATAGATTTACTTTTGCGACGTTTGTATCAAAAAACGCCGGTAAAGAATAATATTTTAGTGGCATTTTTTTAGAAAAATGCCGTAAAATACTCTTAATTTTGTGGTGTTTGGTAAAAAACGCCGCTAAAAAGTTATACTTTAGTGGCATTTTTGGATACAAACGCCGTAATAGAATAGTTCCTTAATGGCGTTTTCGTAAAAAATGCAGCAATAGAGTAGTTCATTTGCGACGTTTTTATTAGAAACGCCATAATATCCTCATATATAGTGGCGTTTGTATAAATACGCCAGTATTGACATGTATAAACGCGGCGTTTATGTTAAAAGCGCAGCCATTACATGCTACAGTAGCGACGTTTGTAACAAACGCCGCAATAGTTAAACAATTGAATACCCATCGTTCCAAATCCCTAATTTTCCTACCCATTTACTGAATATCGTTCCTAACATTCTCTACCAGCGCAACCTTCTCCAGCAGCGCAATCTTCTCCACCAGCGCAACGACCACCAGCGCAGCCTCACGTTGCCATTGACCTTGCTTCCTTGACAACCCTTCTCCAATTTGCGTCCTACCAAAAGTTTCTCCACCAACGCAGCCTCAGAATCGAAACGGTTAGTCAACCTTGAACCATCGGTCGACCGAATTAAGGGTTGATTGATTTTTATTTGTTTCAAATTTTATAACAATTGAGTTTTGTAGTAGGAGATTGAATACCTGTATTTGTTCAAAAAATATTATTCTTTCCCTCATTCAAAACATATTAGATTTCCTGCAAATTTAAAAACTTATTAGGAATATTATTTTGTAATGATGTTGAGAGACTTGTGCAGCCATTAATAGAGAAGGAATATTCGGTTTTTAGTCAGTTGATTGAGCTTGTCAGTTTATTTTGGTTTGGTAATGATGTTGCTACTTCTACTTTTTATCATCCCAAAATTTATTTGCTCTCATTTTAAACAAGTTGACACTAACTTAGAGTTTAAGATAATTTACTTCAGAGAGTTCAAAAATTTTAACTTGTCTAGCTAACAAGGGGCAAAAACTTTTAAATAAAATGGTGGGAAAAATATATTGACTCAAGTGTAGGAGAAACTATTTGTTAAGATAATATGAATGTTATAGTGTTAATAAGAACTCGCGCGAAAGATACATCTTTGGAAAGACATACAGACATATCGTCTATGGAAAGACACATCGTTTCTTTAGGGTGCATGCAGCCGAAACGACAAACTTAACATAATAGCAATCCAAAAGACGTTAAGTGGTCCAGACATTTTCCTACTGATACTATAGCCGACACTCTCTCAATAAATAATTTTCCCAACACCTTATATGAATCAATCTTTTTTCCCCACTACATTATCTAAAGAACATGATATCCCAGTAATTCAACTTCATTCAGTGTGCTTGTACGGCAATTTCTGAGTTCTCAGCCTTGCCATGGCTTCCCATGTCATTTTTATCTACAGTTTGGATCTCACATAAAATATACATGTCCTTATTGAAATGAAGATCTAATACCATGAAAATGCTGGGGGGTTTAATCACTAAACCATATATTTATTTAGACAACAAAATTGAAATCCAAAGATGACGATGTTCAGCAATATTCAAGCTGCTGCTTCAGCAGCTGAAAAGACTTTCTGGATGACAAAAATAGGATCTCCCACTTTAACCATCTTTGAGTTCCCTTCAGTGCTTTCCTTGAAAACCAAGTTCAGCCCAAAGTAGATCTGCCATACCATGTAACCAAGGTTATTGCTAGAATTATACAAGGATACGGCCGAGAGCTCTGAGTTTTCGTCTTACCCTCCCCTGCTATTTGTCGTTCGGTCGCAGAACCTTATCTGACCTGACTTTCATTAGAGTTTCATTCGGCTCTGGGTCGGCGGTACCTACTAAATGCACATTATTTAACCGAGACAAATGCAGACCAAAAAATATTCTTGCCCTTATTCAAAACATATTAGGTTTCAAATTATTCTTGCCCTCATCTTTAAGACTGTAACACATTAAGCAAGATTTCAAGCCCTTGGGTTCCAATATCTGGAGATTCAAATCACCTTCCTGATTAAAAAAATGTAGACCAAAAAGATATACATATGGTATGCGTTGAAAATAAATATTAACACGAACATATGCGATGTAAAATGCTAACATAGCATTAAGTTTTTCCCCCATGGATAATGGTGCAAACTAAAGTTTTTCCACCTAAAATAGATGCAATATGTTGCTCCTATTATCCATTGTTACATTTCTTTTGTGAGTCTTTCTTGAGGTATTTTTTTATTAATAAAGTTGTGGAACTTGAAGTTTTACAGCAGTTTGCCTGAGTTAATAGCTCACTACTTCCTGAATTCTTTATGGCAAATTTTTGATCCTCTTAAACCTTCATCACTGAATCTTGCTTTCATTTCGAAAAGCTTGACTAAAAATATATACTTCAGGTAATAGTTTCTTACTTGCTTAGTCGTGTTGCAATTCTCATGGTAGTCTGGTTCCTCTTGTTCCTGATGTTTATAAAATTTCTTTGATTTGGTGTAGTGCTTTGATTTCAATAACTATGTTGACATAAACTCTAGAAGACCATCATGGCGCTGCCCACATTGCAATCAACATGTTATGTCTGACTTGTGCAATTTTATATTAAAACAAGCAGGGGAGAAAGTATACACTAACTAACTATATACCAACTCTTAGTTTCAGAATCGGTTTATGTAAACCTTGCTTGTCAGTGATTTTTATTGTGGATGAAAGTTACTTATATTGAACTGATTTTTAATTAAAGCTGAAATGATTATAGCTCTTATTGTTGGTTGTTTGTATATATCTTTGCACATGTGACCAAGGGAGGTGTTAGAATGTTTTGATTGTGGGGTCAATTTGTTAATGTTAGTCCTGTACTGATTTTAGATAATCATTTGTGTTTGTGAATTCAGGATTTTTAAAGCTCCAAATCAGTGAATATTACATTTATGGACCCTTTGTTTGCACTTGTCTACTATTTTTTTTCTTGAAAGGTTGATTCTCAAAGAGTTTTAGTGAACATTACCCAAGTAACAACTACATTTGAATTTGAAACTCCAGAAATACGAAATGGATAAGATTTGGATGGATTTCTCAAGGGTAAGCGTCGAATATCGAAATGGATCTAAATTTAGCTTTTCTGAATGCAAGCCAAGAGAATATGATTCTTTGCCCTTGTAAGAACTGTGTTAACATTAACTGGAACATTTGTGAAGTTGTGTACGAGCATCTAGTTATTTTTGGATTTGTTCAGGGGTATAGAAAATGGATCTTTCATGGAGAGTTTGTATCAGATAGATATGCTTCCACGAGTTATTCGACTTATCCCACTCCTTCTCACCATCCAACTTTTAGAGAAGATGACATAGAAGGGATGTTACGAGATGCATTTAATATGCACACTCATCAGCCGTATGTTACAGAAAATTATTGTTAGAATGATGTTAATGATTTCATTGAGATGGGAAGAATTAGAATTGCTGAAGAGCCAAATGAAAAAGCGGTAAAGTTTTACAAGTTGCTGAATGAAATGAATGAACAACTTTATGAGGGATCAAAGTTTTCAAAGCTTTCTTTCTGCATTCGTCTTTTCCACTTAAAATACCTGGGAGGGTGGACTGGTAACTCTTTTACGCAATTGTTGGAGTTACTAGGAGAAGTGTTTCCTTTTGTAAAAATTCCTCAATCATGCAAATATATGAAGAAAATGATAAAAGATTTGGGTCTTGGATATGACAAAATTCATAGTTGTTCGAATGATTGTATGTTGTATTGGGGTGATCGAAAAAATCAGGACTCTTGCCATGTATGTGGAAAATCTCGATGGATGATTAGGGAGGCAGAAAATGTTACTGAGGATGAAGCTCAAGCATGATCAAGAAAGAAACCGATTAAGATTCTGCGATATTTTACTCTCATACCTAGGCTACAAAGATTGTTTATGTCCTCCAAGACTGCTGAGTCTATGAGGTGGCATCATGATGGCAGAACCGATGATGAATTATTATGGCATCCAGCGGATTCTTTAGCTTGGAAGTCATTTGACAACAAGTATCCAAGTTTTACGAGAGATCCTCGAAATGTCAGGCTCGGTCTTGCAACTGATGGGTTTAATCCATTCAAAATCATGAGTACTTCGTATAGTACTTGACATGTTGTACTTGTTCCATACAATTTTCCTCTCTGGATTTGCATGAAACAATCATCTTTCATCTTATTCATGATAATCCCCGGCGAGAAAGGCCCCGGAAATGATATTGATATTTACATGCAGCCACTAATTGTAGAGTTGAAACAGTATGGGAAGGGGTCGAAACGTATGATGTGTTGACGAAGGAGAACTTTAATTTACGCGCGACTTTAATATGGACAATTAATGATTTTCCCGCGTATGCAAATTTATCGGGTTGAAGTACCAAAGGTCGTTACGCTTGTCCTTGTTGTACTGTAGAAACATGTTCGAAGTGGTTGGTTAATGGAAAGAAGTTCTCTTATATGGGACATTGTCGGTGGTTACCTGATAATCATAGATTTAGAAGTCAAAAGAATATGTTTGATGGTGATGAAGAGTTTCAAAATGTTCCTGACCAAACAACCGGCTCTCAAATATTCAGAATGTTGAAAAATATCAATTTTACTTATGGAAAGATGAATCAACCAAGTAGTGCACGATCAAAGAAAAAGGAAAAACAAGTCAATGAAGCGGTTGAAGTTGATGAACAAACTGATGATGAGTCTGATGAAGAGGATGATCCAAACGAGGTAAACTTGTGGAAAAAGAGGAGTATATTTTTCGAGTTGCCTTATTGAAAAAAGAAGATTTTGAGACATAATCTTGATGTAATGCATATTGAGAAGAATGTTTGTGAGAATATTATCGGGACCATTCTGAATGATGGCAGAAAATCTAAAGATAATCTTAAGAGTCGACTTGACTTAGTGGACATGGGAATTCGACATGATTTTCATCCGCAATTACGTCCAAATGGAAGAAATTTATTGCCGCCTTCGATTTTTTTCTCTTTCGAAGAAAGAAAAAGAAGTGTTTTGCACTGTGTTGAAGGATATAAAAGTGTCATATGGGTATGCATCAAACATTTCTCGATGTGTCAGTGTTAAAGATCGAAGACTTTATGGTTTAAAGTCACATGATTATCACATATTAATACAAGATTTACTGCTAGTAGCTGTTCGTGGTTGCATGTCGAGTAAGGTGACGTCTTGTATCATTGAACTTTCTAATATAATGAAAGCCATATGTGGGAAAGTTCTAATGGTTGAAGAACTTGATAAACTACAAGATCGAGTCGCCTTGACTTTATTCAACTTGGAGAAGATATTTCCACCTTCATTCTTCACAATTATGGTGCATCTGCTAATTCATCTTCCTCACGAAGCAAGAGTTGGTGGTCTAGTTTGCTATCGATGGATGTACCCTATAGAGAGGTATTATTTGAATATCACGTTTCAAATTACTACTGATTATACCTCTCACTCAAATGTATTTACGTAGTATTTTGTTTTGTGTATAGGTTCTTGGGCAAGTTGAAGTCTTATTGTCGTAATAAGCGTTATCCGGAAGGATCAATTACTGAAGGGTATTTGGTAGAGGAATGTATGACATTTTGCTCTAGATATTTGGAAGATGTTGAAACAAGATGGAATAAACAAAATCGAAATGATGTGTTAAGTACTGATGACTTACCTCAACATTATTTCTTTGGAAGTTATGGTCAACCATTAGGGAAAGTTGAAATTACACACTTAGATGACACGTCTTGGGTACAAGAACACCGATATGTTCTTTTCCATCACGATTCAATAAATCCCTTTCACACGTAAGTCTTTCGGACCCAATCCTAATGAAATCTCTTTATCTTTTATATTTATCAATTTTTAACGAATATTAAATCAGCGAGAGCTACATAAGTTATTCACAGAAAATTTTCATGAATGGTTAGGCCAGACGGTAAGCAACTAAATCTTACAGAACACTTATAAATTATATACGTCTTACTTTTTATATCGACGTCAATGCAAATTAATTCACCATTCATGTGTAATAGGTCTGGAGTGGGAGAGAAGTTAGTGAAGAAGTTAAATGGCTTTCTCGAGGTCCGAATAGAATAGTTAAAAGATATAATGCCTTCCTCATTAATGGGTTCAGGTTCCATACGAAATCTCGTGAAAGATTAAGAAGGACATAAAATTATGGAGTCGTAGTTACTTCGTCAACTACAAGTTATGCTACTATATGGGACAATAATCCTCAAGAGGGAGAGATCGATTATTATGGAAATCTTACGGACATTATTGAGTTAGATTATTATGGAAAACGAAAGGTTGTGTTGTTTCGGTGTGAATGGGTTGATGTAAACAAATGTATAAAAAGAGATAAATTCGGGTTTACAATGGTGAATTTCTCTCGATTAATTCACACGGGTCAACGTTTGATGGATGAACCATATGTATTTTCTTCTCAAGTGAAACAAGTATTTTATTGTCACGATCCAATGGATAACAGTTGGTATGTTGTGCTTCGAAATACTCCCAGAGACTTGATAGACATCGAGGATGGAAGTAGAGATGACATTGAAACAAGATCAGAAAGTTTACCTCTACTACCACAAAACTTAGATGAAACTATCAGTAATACAACACAATTTCAATGGATTCGGGAGGATGTTGATGAAGATATTTATGACAACTGACATTATATAAGACTTTTGTACGATTTTATATCTTCATTTATTTATTTATAATGTTATAACCTTTAACATGTTATCTTTCAATATATTCATTAATTAATTCATTTTTTATTACTCATGTTTGTTTATTATAGATATCATGCCGAGGAGAAAAATAAATAATTTATGGGCTGTTCGAGCTTCTGAAGACCATAAAGAAAGAAATAACGAGGAATCAAATGCACCTAAGTCTTCCGAAGTTCCGAAAACTGTTGAAGAAGACGTAGAAATTCAAAGTATTCTTCGAAACATTATTTACTAGTTTGTTCATTTTCAAAACTAGCATTTAATAATTTCTTATATAGTTGAAAATGCTGGAACGCGTAAGACTCAAAGGACGTACAACTTTGAAGGAATTATACCAACTTCCTCCTGGGCATTGTGTCAAAGTTTCAAGAAACGATGCCGGTTAACCTATTGGCCCAGAATCACGTCTTCTAGCAGGTTACTTACGCATAGTTGGACGTAATGCGAATCTGTTACCGATCAATTACGAGTCATGGCGTAAAATGCCTAATAGTAACAAAAATCAAGCGTTGGATTTTGTTAAGGTAATAATGTCATTATAATACATATTCTATAGAAATTCAATACTAATTTATACTTACGGTGCACACTTATATGTTGTATAGGAGAAATTTTCTTTAGAGATCTCTGACGATTATGTGAAGCAAACGTTAGGGAAGAGATGGAGGGATCACAAGAGCTCCTTAAAGAAGAAATACTTCTAGAATGATCTCAGCCTTGAAGAGAAGTTGCAAACAGTCCCACCAGGAATGCTCAGGTACTAATGGGAAGATGCAGTCAGATTTTGGAGTTCACAAAAAGGATAGGTATGATGTATTTTTCAGAAATAATTGTAATGAATTGTAAATCATCATTAAAAGTGGTTGTTTGACATTGTAGACCAGAAAGCATATTGGTGTTGCTAGCAGGCAACAACAAAAGTTTACGCACACGGTTGGATCGAAGAGTTTTGCTTGTATAGCTCATGAGGAGGTATTACAGATTATTGAAATAGTTTTTTTTTGTATTTCATGTACATACTAACTCATTGTAATTATATTATGGTACATATTAGGAAAATACATCTGGTTCTAAAGTTGGTCGAATCAAACTCTTCGACATGACACATACGAAGAATGATGACACTCCTATGACTGCTGACGCTGCAGAAATTATGGTACGTTTTTCGGGTAGATGTTTTAAATTTACTTGACTTTATTTATATTTGTACCATGACATTTTTTTTAATTAATTATTCACTTTATTAGGAAAAATTGAGGGAGAAAAAGGCGGAGTATCATGTTACTGCTTCGAGTCAAGGTATTGTTAATGATGATGACATTGAAAACCAAGCTATTAATGATGTTTTGGGTCCTGAAAAATATGGTCAGGTGCGCTGTCAAGGATCATTCGTTACTCCCACCAAATATTTTGGATCCAGTTCATCACAGTACATGTCATCACAGTATCGATCTTCCCACCAAGAAGTTTGTCGTTTAAAAGAAAAGTTGGCTGAGATGGATCAACAAATGGCTAACTTGAAAGCAAAAAATGAAGCAAGGAAAGCAGAGAGAGCAGCAGCAGAAGCAGCCAGAGCAGCAGTGGAAGCAGAGAAAAAAGCAGCGGCAGCACAGAGAGAAGCAGCATATCAACAGAGATGTGAAGAATTTGAAAAACGACTCAATGATATGATGTTGATGATTCAGAAAACGCAACCTCAGAATCCATCATCGTAGTCTCATTTATGTTATGAGCATTCTACTGAACCTTCTGTAACTGAACTTATATTACGTTAATGAAAACTTTTATTTATTATATTGGATTTGATGTTGTTTGTTATGGATATAGAGTTTGATATTATTATTGTTTTGTTTGTTGGATAATGGAACAGGTTGAAAAAACAATTTTGGGGTAATCAAGCATAATTTTTAGGAATGTTAAATTCTGTGTTATTTAGCGGCGTTTGTAAAAAAAGGCCGTAATATACCATAAATTTAGCGGCATTTTTATACTAGAAACGCCGCTATATATAGACATGTACCAGTGTTTTTAACAGAAACGCCGCAAAACATCAACACCTACTGTGGCGTTTTAGCGAAAAACGCCGCTAAAAATCATAACCTATTGCGGTGTTTGTCTGAAAAATGCTGCTAAATATTAACACCTATTGCGGCATTTTTATGACAAACACCGCTAAATATCAACACCTATTGCGGTGTTTTTATAACAAACACCGCTAAATATCAACACCTATTGCGGTGTTTTTATGACAAACGCCGCTAAATATCAACACCTATTGCGGCGTTTGTGTGACAAACGCCGCTAAATATCAATACCTATTGCGACATTTTTTGTGAAAAAACGCCGCGAACTTTAGCGGCGCTATTTTCAACGGCGGTTTTTGCGGCGTTTGTCTTAAAGCCGCATGTGTTTTTAGCGGCGCTTATAAATGCCGCTAAAGGTAAAAAAACGCCACAAAAAGCCTGTTTTGCTGTAGTGCCATTTTGATAAATGGGGTACATTATTTCTAAGGATACGTTGACACGAAATGTGAACTCAATAGAAAAACCTTCATAAATTACAAAAATCTGATATTTGTAAATATCACTTACTAATCAACATATCTTTCCTTAGACAACGTGCTCTTTTGGAACCTGGCCTAGCTCTTTCAAGTCCCCAGTAACTGTGTCAAGTTGTTGAATTCATTTTGTGGCGATTCAAACATGTTGAATCTATGAAGATCTCGCTACATGGTGGGATTCTGATACATGCATCACAAGGCTCACATCAAAGGAAGAAGTAATAACTCTTCCAAATGATCCACTCGTCCAAGCATTGGAAAAGAAGATCAGAACAGAAGCAGACTTACGATGACTTTTTGAATGGGATCCTGATCTTATTTAGTCAATATGTCTTCTAGAGATATGACCGTCTGTCTCTTATCTTTCCAACGGTTTTTGAATCACATCAATCCGATCAAGATATGGCTATTTTACTGAAGACGGTGCATGTAGAAAATCCTATACGGGATTAATACGGGATTTTGTAAATATTACGAATTTTTAATATTTTTATTGATTATTTGTAATATAACTTAATATAGGATGATGCATTATCTTTTAGGATTAGATTTATTATTTTATTAGGAATTAAGGTTGGGTTAAAAATATTATCTTTAGTTATTATTATTTTATTAGGAATTAGAGTTAAGATATGTTTAGTTTATTATTATTTTATTTATTAGTTATTTAGGACCTTTAGAACTCAGCCCTTATATAAATGAGGCTTCATTAAACTTTGTAATTCAAGATTTCTTTGATTAATAATACAACGAGAGTTTATTTTTGCAAGTGCTGATTGTCTTGTGCCTTCGAAGCTTCTTCTCCTTGAGTTCTTTCAAGTTCTTGTGAGGGAGATTAATCTTCACACTCCAATTTGCCTTTTCATCGCGACTAGGAGGGTAAGTTAGAGCCATATTATCGTGTTTGCCTTTTCATTGCTACTAGGAGGGTTCTATAGGACACTTATCCATCTATTTTTCCACAAATCCATCTGCACCATCAATCATCTTTACCGTCCACCTTCGTAAGGGAGATCTTTTGATTTCTTTATCATCTTATCTTATTTTATTTTCAATTTCTTTATCTTTTGTTTATTTTGTTATAATCTTATTTTCTTGAAGAAACCCTAAAGAATCCTAGTTACTGCCGCCACCTTCCCTTATTCGTCCCCTTTGTTCTTAATCGAGTCTAGAGCTTTCTAGGTTTGATTCTTCAACAAGAGCAACGTTCATTAACCCGCCACCGCTTCCCTATCAATTGGTATCATATTTGGGCCGATTCTTGGAAAGAAGCAAGCAATCTTGCTTATTCTTGCACACAAAACCGTCAAGGTATCCCAACGGAGTTAGTCCATAAAAGATTCATCGTTTCAGGTTCTTTTTATTTAATTTTAATTTAGATTCAAATCCTTCTTGTTAGTTTGCTATTTTTTCCAAAAAAAACAAAACAAAAAAAAGGCAAAAAAAAACTAAAAAAAACAAAAAGCCAAAATTTCAAAAAATTGAAAATGAATATATTTAGGGATGATTTTCTCCAGATATCATATTCATCCTAATATAAATCTCCAGTCCGAAATTCACCCAAATCGGAGTTCATTAGAGCCTTCAAATATATTCTTCAACTTTCATCGGCAGATTCGGTCTAGGATCTTGTCGAATTTCTTGAAAATTCTACAGGAGGAATTTCGTGATGAAAATTTCCAGATTGCAACTTCATATATTGAAGATCATTCACACAAAAAAATCAGAATTTTTGGAGATCAAAAACAACTTCAAACAAAGCGATCAAGAAAAATAGATTGTTTGAGAACTCACCGTTCAACAGAGTCTATTGGATACTACTGAAGGTATTTGGTTCTGAAATTTTACAGGTGGTTTCTTGACGCATTTAAAGACATTCAAGAATTTTTCCAGAATTTTTGGACACCGGTAACCCCCTCAAAAACGTTGCTCAAGTTAATCCAGCGTTTTCTAGGTTTTCTGGTTTGGTCCCTTTTTTCTTTGACTCTTAGTGCTTTAGGTTCTTTTGTTTTTCCCTATTATTGTTATTTTGAATTATCTAACACATTATCTTCCTTGTGTTAGTAGGACTAAAGAGTTTGCATACTTCTTCCTTCTTTGCATTCTCGTTCTCTTGGAGTCTAACCTTTGTTTGGCCTCTTAGAGCTTTTAGGTTTTTTCTTATCGCCTTTGCTAGTAATCAAACTCCAATACGAACTGTGGAAGACTACTTGGTGAAGTGAGTTTTAAAGAGTACAAGATCGGCTTACTTGCCTCTCGTTGTGTTACTTTCTTGGAGTGACTTGTGAGGTTTCTTGCTTTGTTGAATTTTCTTTCTTTTATTTTTATTTTACTTTAAAATTTTATTTCGAGTGTTATGATTTCAGGATGTGTGACAATAACAACAAGACACTTACGGCTATCTTAGCCGCACTTGCATGACTCACGACTCAAGTTGAAAGATTTGATGAACTTACCAATACCGTGATAGAATGATAAGAACCACAACTGGATCTACCAAACCAGAATCCAAGACTAAACAATGCTGAACTTTTGGTACCCAGGAGAGAACAACCACGTTTCCAAGCACCCGAACTCTTTGCAAAACCAGAGTTCATGATCCCGTCTTTCAAAGGAGGCAACGATCCAGACAGGTACATCGATTGGGAAGGAAAAGTTGATCTCATATTCGCATACCATGACTACCCCCAAGCTAAACAAGTTCCCCTCATCACCATGCAATTCGAAGGATATGCTCGAACTTGGTGGATGCAAACAAGGAAAAAGATCCAGAATTTCCAAATTCCAACAATCACTTCTTGGACCGACCTCAAACAAACCATGAGGAAGCGATTCCTACCGACACATTATACATGAGAAGTTAAACTACGACTACACCGACTTCGACAAGGTAGAAGTTCAGTTGAAGACTACTACAAGGAGATGCAATCCTTACTCAATAGGGCTAACATAACCGAAAAAGAAGAAGTCACCGTGTCAAGATTCGTCGTCGGCTTGAACTCAAACATCACTGATCTTCTTGACCTCCATGGGTACGAAAACCTTGAAGATACACTAAAGAAAGCAATGACAATCGAAGTACAAATCCAAAGGAGATTCCGAGAACATTACCAAGGTACTTCATCCTCTTACCAAGGTAATCCTTCAAATCCTTCCTCGTCTTCTGCTCCATCTTCTCTAAAAAAGCTAAGAGATGACAAACCTGACAAGGAGAAAGAACGACCAGCAAACAATGACACACTTCCAGCCCCTAAAGATCAAATGATAATTTGTGAGGAGGTAGGGAAAGCAAAAAAAAGAAAAAGCTGAGCAAGAGGCAAAAGAAAAAGAGGTCACTAGTTACAAAAGCCAAAAGAATAATGACCCATGGGAGGTGAGTGAACCTAATTGTGAGAAGAAAAGAGTGACTCAAAATCTATGTGTGAGCACAAAAGAATTGAGAGAGAACCTTCTTTACAAACAGCCTTCCATCCTTGTTCGCTTTAGAGAATCAATTGTTTCGATTTCTAACATTAACAAGGATTTGCCTAGTGTGTTTTCATCTTTGTTACAGGATTTTTCAAGAAGAATTAGGTGATCCACCTGACGGATTACCACTGGAAAAAGGAAAACAACACCAAACCAATCTAATTCAAGGTTCCATCATACCTCGTCAAACATACAATCTCGAAGAAACCAAAGAGTTAAATTTGTTACAAAAAGGCTACATCCATGAAAGCCTTAGTCGTAACGTCATCTTAATGATGAAACATGACTTGAACAACTCCACATGCTTTATAGTTCATGCACAGGGAATCCATGTAAATGATGAGAAAGTATAAGCAACACGAGACTGGCCCACACCATCTTCTATCGCCAAGAGTTGTCGAATAGTGCTAGGTGACCCTCCTGACGGGTTACCACCTGAAAGCCCGAATCACTATGCTATATCAATGAAGAGTCATGATTTATGAGAGTCCAAAGATTTGAGGACGAATCCTTTTGAGTGGGGGAATGATACATGCACCAGAGTCCATAATACATGCTTCTTTCGACTAATGTTTCTACTCGAACCTATTGGAAGAACAAAGTCTCGAAGATTCAAAGCATATCTATTCGGTAAGTATAATGTGAATGAATCATTAAACGATTCTAATGTTGCTCCCTTTAATGTTTCAGATTCGAGGTTGAATCTTTTTGAAGAAAGGGAGGATGATACATGCATCACAAGGCTCACATCAAAGGAAGAAGTAATAACTCTTCCAAATGATCCACTCGTCCAAGCATTGGAAAAGAAGATCAGAACATAAGCATACTTACGACGACTTTTTGAATGGGATCCTGATCTTATTTAGTTAAGATGTCTTCTGGAGATATGACCGTCTGTCTCTTATCTTTCCAACGGTTCTTGAATCGTATCAATCCAATATCGGGAACTCAAGATATGGCTATTTTACTGAAGATGGTGCATGTAGAAAATCCTATACGGGATTAATACGAGATTTTGTAAATATTACGAATTTTCAATATTTTTATTGATTATTTGTAATATAACTTAATATAGGATGATGCATTATATTTTAGGATTAGATTTATTATTTTATTAGGAATTAAGGTTGGGTTAAAAATATTATCTTTAGTTATTATTATTTTATTAGGAATTAGAGTTAAGATATGTTTAGTTTATTATTATTTTATTCATTAGTTATTTAGGACCTTTAGAACTCACCCCCTATATAAAGGAGGCTTCATTAAACTTTGTAATTCAAGATTTCTTTGATCAATAATACAACAAGAGTTCGTTTTTGCAAGTGTTGATTGCCTTGTGCCTTCGAAGCTTCTTCTCTGAGTTCTTTCAAGTTCTTGTGAGGGAGACTAATCTTCACACTCCAATTTGCCTTTTCATCGCGACTAGGAGGGTTGGTTAGAGCCATTTATCGAGTTTGCCTTTTCATTGCGACTAGGAGGGTTCGATAGGACACTTATCCATCTATTTTTCCATAAATCCATCTGCACCATCAATCATCTTTACCGTCCACCTTCGTAAGGGAGATCTTTTGATTTCTTTATCATCTTATCTTATTTTATTTTCAATTTCTTTATCTTTTATTTATTTTGTTCTAATCTTATTTTCTTGAAGAAACCCTAAAGAATCCTAGTTACTGCCGCCACCTTCCCTTATTCGTCCCCTTTGTTCTTAATCGAGTCTAGAGTTTTCTACGTTTGATTCTTCAACAAGAGCAACGTTCATTAACCCGCCACCGCTTCCCTATCAGATTCACCGTTGATCATTTTGGCAAGGTATAACTGAACACTCATAAGTCTGGTTAGTGTATACACTGATATCATGGTCATCTCGAAAAAGAAGCTTTAAATGACACAACAAAAGAAAAATATATATTAGCGAAAATAATAATAATTATGCTAAAAATTAAAATTAAAAAATATATGAAAATATAAATTCGATGAACGTGCAAGATTTTTTAAAATGACATTAAAAAATAAAAAAAATATTAATGAAAATAATAATAATAAAGTTAATGCAAATAATTAAAAAATAAAATATACAAAATAATAATGCACTCATGTTGAGGGACTAATCTATAAAGAAAATAATTTAATTACATAAAATAGTAAAAAGAACATGTGAAAAAGACTTAATCAAATGAAAAGGAAAACAAAAGGATTATAATGTACAAAAAGCTAAAAGTGGGATAAAAGGTGTGGGTCATGGGCTCCAAGTCTTTTGAGCATATATTTTTTATATAAAAAATTGCAAATTTTGATTTTAGAATTAATTGAATTTGTCAATTTAAAAAAAACAATTCAAAACCGAAATTAATTTGAAACATTTATTTTAAATTTTTTCAACTTATCTGCACATTTTTAAATACATAATTGATCATTTTTATGCTTTAAAGTTAAGTTTCCTAGGATTTTTGGCTAAAAAAATTGTTCTCTTTAAAAAAGGATTGAACCTTTTGGTAAAATGATTGATTTTTTCTTCAAAAGGACCGATTCAATTGATCACAATAGCCATTGGATTGATCCACTTTCAAAAAGGACGATTCCTTTCTAGGAAAGCCTACAAGAATCAATCTCTTAGCGATTGATGATTAAATATTTAAAAAAGAATTAATCCCTTTCACAAATAGATCGATACTTCGTGTATTAAATGTTATGTATCTTTGTAGGTAACAATTCTATTGCATTTCTAATGGTTAGAAATCATAGAGAGGATATAAAAATAAGGTTAAAGTATCTCAAGAACAAGAAGAAACATCATTGAAAGCAAATACCAACATCAAAGAGTTTTAGAGTGCTTAATTGTTGTATTTTTCATTATAAAAGACATGTGAGTTTAATTCTTAATATTACTCAAATGATATTTGGGTGAGTGCTTATTTGTGCAAACATATTTGTCTTATGAGGTTTTTCTTTTGTTGCTAATTTTGTAACTCCTTTTTTGGATAGAGTGTAATCAAAGTTTTAAGATATAAACCTTGAGAGTACTTGTAAGGTTACACATTATCCTTAAAAGTGAGAAAAACTAATGGATTTTAGAAATCCTTTGTGTGGTTAGATAAGGTGGATATAGACTTATTTTAGAAGTCGAAACACTCTAAATTGTAATGTAAAGTTTTATATTTCGATTGCTTCCACCGCCATATTTTTTAGGGTGTGTTTGGTTGGGGGAATGTGAGATTCCCATGGGAATGAAATCCACATTACCCTGTTTGGTTGGCCAGGAATGTCATTCCCGGTAATCTTACATTACCAATAGTAGATTTTTTGGGGTATATTACCGGGAATGTCATTACCTCTCTTTCCTTAGGTATTGTTGGATTACCAGCATTTTGGACTAAAATGCCCTTAAAAAAATTTTCTTTCAAAAATATGTCATTGAATAATAAAAATTCTAAGAAGGTTAAATTACAAATTTATCCTTAAACTATTTTAGATTTACAAAAAAAATCTATAATTAAAATTTTATATGAAGTTCAGGGGTTAAAATAAAATTTTACCCTTTCATTAAACCTTTTTATATTTTCAATTTTGTAAAAAAATATATAAATTTTATGAATTTAAATTTTTTAAAGAAAAAATATAAATATTTTCCAACTTGTTAAAAAAATATATATATAATAAGGACAATTTGGTAAAATATACATTCAATAATCTTTTATTCCTTTAACCAAACAGGTAATCTTACATTCCTGCTAAACCAACCAAACACAAAATATGGCATTCCCAGTAATCCTATTCCTTTGTAATCTTTTATTCCCACTGGTAATCTTATATTTCGTGAACCAAACGAACGCTTAAGGTCAATTCACCCTTCTATTGGCATATTTTGATTGATCCGTAGAGTTAAAAAATTTGGTACCATAACTTAACTCATTTAAAGGTCTAACAACCTCTTTAGAATATCCTTGAAGAGCTCTAGCAATTTCCACATAAATTGGAAAATATGACTTCAACTTTCATTACTTATTATGTTGAAGATTCTCAATCAATCACAAGGTCTCCCTATTCGAATGATGAAAATTATTCTTATTAGAAGAATAGAATGATTTTATTCATTCAAGTAACTGATTTGGTGATATATGATATTTTCTTGATGGTCCATCTACCTCTCTAAAGAAATGAGAGCTATTTTTGCATAAAAGAAAATCAAAATGGAATATGAAGATAAGAGGTAAACCCAACTCAATGCTAATGTCATGCATATCCTCTTTCATTCTCTTGGACTAGATAATATATTATAGTTTTATCAAGTTCAGATTCCAAATAAATTTGGGATAAACTGGAGGTGACTCATAAAGGTAAAAATCAAATGAAAAAGTTTAAATTTGGCATTCTCACTCTCAACTATGAAAACTTCAAGATTAAGCCCAATGAAGACATAAAGACAATGTTTGGTTGATTCATCATCAATAGGATCAAAACATTTGAGAAAAACACATCCCAGTAAAGATATAGTGAGAAAGATGCTCTATTGCTTACCAAATACTTGGGAAGCAAAGAGAATTGCCATAGAAGAATCCAAGAATTTAGATACTCTTACTCTTGATAAGCTAATTGGATCCTTTTTCAATTATGATATAAGACTTCAAAAGAAAGAAAAAGAAAAACAAGAAGAAGAAAAATAGAGGAAGAAAAAAGAAGAAAAATGATGTTGACATAGCTCTAAAATCCTCTACACATAAATAAAGTAATTTTCTTGAAGATGAGGATGAAAAAGATGAAGATGTAGTTAAACTTGCTAGAATATTCAAGAGATTCATGAGGTCCAAAAGAGATGAAAAGAAACATGAATCAAGAAAGAAAATTGATCAAGAAAGCAAAGAAGAAAGGCTTATATTGCTACTTGGAGTGATGAAGACTCATCCGATGAAAGATTAAACTTATGTCTTATGTCCATCCAAAAAAAATTTAAAGGTATTTTCTAATTGATCTGATTCAAATTGCTATACATTTTATGACTTACAAGATTCCTATGATGAGTTGATTTTAGAATGTGAAGTCATGGTGTCAAAACACAAAAACAATTATTCAAAATTAAAAATTGAAAATGAGTTATTATCTAAAGATAACAATGAACTTGAAATCAAAGTCAACGATTTGCAAGAAAAATTAAATGATTTTCAGCAAAAGAACTTAGAGTTGCATAAATTGTTTTCCAAAATTCAGAAGGATCATCAAAAGCAAATTGATGATCTTAAAAAGGGAAAAACAAGTTTCAATAAAATTATTAAAATTAATTTAAAAATAAAGATTTTAAAACCTTCAATTTCTGATTCAACGTGTGGGGTTGACTTGAGAGACCTACAAACATATATATGTGATTAGAATTATTGGGTAGAATTTGAGCCTAATCGATTGAAAATTAGGCTCGAATAGCCATATAGGGAGATTTTTTATTTGGGAGTAAATGAGTAGGGACCAAATGAGTTATTAACTCATTTATGAAAATGAGGCTAAAATTTTATTGTTTTGGCCTACGTCATGTGTAAGGATATATGATCAAAAGATGAAGGCTTTTGCACTCTTCATCTTCTCTCCACTTATCACATTTTTCTTCCTCTTCGTAGTTTTAGGAAGCTCTATAGCACCAAAGGTGCAAGCTTGGTCATCGACTGAATATAAAGTGTCAAATTCCAACTCTCAATACATTGGCCCCATGATAGCCTAGGTTACATAAGTTCACCAATGAAGCATCGCAACTTCACATATAAGTCTTCACTAAAGATAAACTCAAAGAAATCGCAACTTTGAGATGTTACATTTCTCTGGTCTTTGTGGTCCACAAGAATACCAACCACAAAATTTCATAGTTCAAAGATTCATAACTAGAAACCAAAATCGTACTTACCCCAACTAACATATCTTAGAATCGAGAAAGAGAGAGTCTGCAACAAGGAACGAACATCAATCACAACATGCTCAGACGTCATTAGATCTACACTGCTACCAAGGTAATGGTGAGTCCTAAACAACATCACCTAAAACCTATGCTATCCAACATTTCCTTGAGGACATCTACCTCCAAAGCCAAACTCAGGATTACTCAAGCTATATCAAGCTGGTCACATGAACCATAGACTCCCAATGTATACACAGTCCCATATTCATATTCTTATCCTTGATAAGGAAATTGGACGTTCCCTACCACAATGCACAAGGATGGATAAATCCACGATTAAACGACTTTTTAGAGTTGATCCTCAACTCCACAAGGAACAATCAAAGATCCATACATGATCATAGTGGTCCTCAACACTGGACTTGAAACCCTCAAGTCCCTAACTATCATCTCACTCAAAGAATAACTCACTCCCAAGGTTACATCAACACTTAGGATAATGACTTTCATTAGGTCAACTACTAAGTCTGACCCAAGTCTTCAATGGACATCTAAAGTAAACCTCGTCTACCAATACTAAGTCCTAACAAAGTAGATACCAAGATCCCCACATCGAAACCCTTAATCAATAAAACATCTCTCACAACTAATACTTATCGTGATTCTAATGAATGCACAAACAAAAATTCTATTAATTAAAAAAGCTATACATTGAAAATATTAAGAATTTACCTGAAGTTCTATTTGAGGCCCCACAATCCTTTAAGGATATCATAACATACTAAAAAGCAAGAACTTTAACTTCTAAACCAGCAACAGGTCAAACTACACCTCTACTCTCATGCTCGTACACAATGTTGATATCTCTCAAGTAGACCCTTTACCACGTTGGGCTACTAAGTTTGCTCTCCAAGATAGAACCAAAACATCACTATCTGAAACTAGACATCCCCTCACAAAATGTTCTAAGGATCCACATTTGTAATAGGTCTCGAAAAGTCTAAAGAAACAATGCTCACACTTTAGATATGATGAAACTCTATTGAAACCTTCAATGCTCTCCTCTAACAGTGATCTCCTACGAGATCCTACGCCACAACTCTGACTAAATCTATGTGACTGAGCTAGTGTCACTTTCCTCTACTCATATGAACCCATGGCCCTCTTGGCCACTAACTGAGACGAATTTTTGGGTACTAAAATCCTCTTACTTTGAATGTTAGTCTTTCCCATCAAACCCATCCTCATGTTTTGTATCCTCTCCATGACCTTAGCCTACTATATAAACTCTGAAAATACTCTAGGCCAGTCCACCACAAACTACACATGAATATCAATGTGAAGCCCATCAAAAAACCTCTTACACCTCAAGGACTTGGTTGACAACAAATCTAGGGCATATCGTCTCAACCATAAAAATCTCACTCATATCTACTATCTTACACCAATCAATAGTGTCACTCTTAAACAAAGTGGTGGCACACTTTAGCATACCTTCGGGGGTAAGGTGAAGTTGTCTCAAGGTCCTCATGGTCTCCATCAACTATTGATCGACCAAAATTGGGTTATTTTCACTTGAATCGTAAAAGTCAATTGTATTATATCTCCTAAGCCTATCTACTAGAGACTCTGTCAGTGTTATCATAATCGAAAAGATTGGCTAAGCAATCTGAGCTCTAGGAATAACATCCACTATCTCCTATAGAGTATACATCAAGTCTCTAAATAAGATCACCTCTATGACTTTTGCATCAACTGATACCTATGAACCTATATCTTATGAAGGAACTCATCGCTAACATTACTAGGATGGGAGGAACGACTCCTAACCCTACCCTCAAGACTACACTTGGAACCATCCACCACAACACTTTCTATAAATCTTGTCAATGAGAGAAAACACCATCAAAATTTTATGCTTATAAGAGTACTTTTAAAATCTAGGCTCTATGACTTTTGCATCAACTGATACCTATGAACCTATATCTTATGAAGGAACTCATCGCTAACATTACTAGGATGGGAGGAACGACTCCTAACCCTACCCTCAAGACTACACTTGGAACCATCCACCACAACACTTTCTATAAATCTTGTCAATGAGAGAAAACACCATCAAAATTTTATGCTTATAAGAGTACTTTTAAAATCTAGGGGCATGTATTCACTAACACCTTATCGCAACCAACTATTAGGTCCTAGGATTGACTCAACCTAAGCTCTGATACCAATAAATGTAACACCTTAAAATCATATGGGACTAAAAATGACATAGTGGGTTACCGAGACAACCTCTGAAATGTAAAACCTTTTTCATTTTAATTTAAAAACGCAATGTGTTTATCAAATAAATACTCATAACGGTTATAAAATACTTTAACAAATCAGAGCTCTGTTAAACATAGTTTAAATAAAAATAATACAATCTCATATACTTTTATAATGTATGGGCATATATTCACTGACATCTTATCACAATCAATCATTGGGTCCTAAGAGTGACTAAACCTTAGCTTTGATATCAGTAAATATAACACCTTAAATCCATATAAGACTAAAATGCCATATTGGTTTGCCAAGGCAACCGTTAAAATTTAAAAAAAATATTCCCATTTAAAAAAACAATGTGTTTATCAAATAGACACTCATTACAATTATAAGCTACTTTTACAAACTAGAGCTTCATTAAATATAGTTTAAACCAAAATAATACAATCTTAAAGTTTACAACTCAATACATAAATAAAGATACTATGAATGCACATGTCCACTAAAACTAACAATATGGTACTCTAAAATGAGATACAAGAAATCTTGTTACAACAATAATTCTTGAACAATCTCGATCTATTAACCTACAGATAAAAACATATGAATGTTGAGCTTTAAGAAGTTTAGTAGTATATCACTAATTTAAAGTGACATTATGAATCACATAAACATAAGCATGTTATTCGATATGGAAATAAAAATATACATATGTATAATCATAAATCCATGTGTTACATGCTTTAGGTTCATCAATTTTATTACAATGGTATGAGTCGTATGTATTCCCTTGTTCGTAGCTAAAGGCCTAGTCATTACCATATATTGGGTTTCTAATTTCCATATCATACAAGCCATGCATCATCATATTCAAATATATAATCATCTCACAAACACAATGATAGCACTCGGTGTTACCATAGGCATCAGGTACTAACCATGAATATGGGAACCTAATATCACACATGTCTCGGTAAAATTGCCACTAGTCATCACAAATGATATCCTAGTCTCAACATAACTATTGGCTCAAGATCATAGAGGGGAACTTGATGTTATTAATGCCTCAAAATAATTTAGTCTCGCAATACATAGTAGTTGGCTTGGGGTCACTATAACCATCAAACCAAGCATCATGGATATCCAAAAATCATCATGAATGCAATCACAACACACATAAGTGCTCATAGACCACACATAATAATCATTGCCTCATAAGGCTAATCTAAGTGGTTCGGCTACTCGAGTATTACAATTATTATGACAAATAAGTTTCTTTCATCACTCATTATTGTATTACTTGTTCTTTCATCTAGAACGCTATGCAAGGTAAAATGTTTATTTCACATCTATTTGTTCATTAGACCACAATACTCTGGTCATTTACTACACAAGGGTGTTTTGGTCATTTTGGTCTCTAAAAAGGTCTTTTAGTAATTTATGACATTAAGGCATTTAATAATATCACTACCCATATTTTATATTAATTTCTAGCCCATTACTCAACTTGGGGTTGATTATTCATTAACGACTCCATGGTCGCATTCAACATATTTCTCCCTCAATTCACACTTAAGTTTGAGGGATAACTTACATGTCATTGATTTATCACCTCCTTGTGGTACGCATTTCCTCTAGCACATTTCTCATGTAATATTTAATCTCTTGCAGGCATTATTTCAAAATGAATCATCATTCACAATCGTTATGTATGTTTCCGTTTGGGGTACTTTTGAAGTATATTACACATCAAGGTAATTTTGGTTAATGATCTTTCTTAAGGGTGTTCTTTTATCACATTTGATCATTTATCTTACCATTACGAGTTGTCCCTCTCTTTTACGAGCCTTTAACGAAGTCAAACATGACTTTCAAGGTAGGTAGTATAGACACCAAGCTGAGGGTATTGATACTCACCCTATAATATCGATACTCTTGGCTAGTATCGGTACAAAAATTATTTTGAAGTCCCACAATATTGATACCCTACCCTTGGTATCGATACCACGTGAATATTATTGATACTTCCATGAATAGATCAATACTTCCATGAATAGATCAATACTTCATGTTGAAAATACTTAGATTTCATCCCCTAGTTCATTTGGTAGCAGTACCATTATTCCAGTATTGATATCTAAGCCCAAAAATGCTTATTTCTAGGCTTAAGAATCACTTTAGAACCCTTCCAAACACTTTATTTTAACCTCAAATTGATTTCTAAAGCTTAAGAGAGTTATTTAGAGTCATCTAGCACCATAATAATACATGCTTGACAACCTAAAAGTCATAAATCATGCAATATAACCCAACATGCTACAAAACTCAAATCCACAACAAAGCATCACATTTCTAGGACTCAAAACATCATAAAGGATAAAAATTACAATGCCTTGATGCTAGAATACTGAAATGAAGCTTCTTTACTCAGCTACCACTCTCATCTTCTCTCCTATATCATTTGGTTGCTTTCCCACATTTTCTCTAGCCAAACAAGAGATATAACCCAACCAAGGATGCAAGAGAGCTAAAGGACGAATTTTAGTTATATAATATACTTAAAAGAAGCTCATATCACTTGCTTGAGAGCTATGAAGCTTGAAGAATGGAAGATTGAGAAAAAAAATGAAGAAAAAAAAGATGAGGAGAACAAAATAAAAGCTTTTCATCTTTTTGCCTTAACCCCCATGTCCCAAGCTCCAACAAAAATCTCAACATATCATTCTCTTTTTCCACAATAGTCTAATTGCACTTTTGGTTATTTATCTTTTGTCTTTCATCGAAAAATCCCTTTTTATGGCCAATCGGGCCCAATTCAAATCTAATTAGGTCTACATCTGGTCCACCCATTTTGCATACCAACTCACCTCGATCCATATAATTCTCGAGTCAACCTCCATGTGTTACTCTAAAATTTGGAGCATTACATACAATCCCTTTTTCCTTTTTTATATTTATCTATGTTCATTTTTTTATCCATATTTTTTCTCGTTATAGCTAACCTCGTTCTCTAATTTTTTGCAGGTTAAACTAAATATTAGTTTTGTTCTTGGTGATTTAGGGGTCCCAATAATTGAGAGATAATGGAAGAGAGACTTGAGAGATTTTGGAGAAATGTTGAGATGGGTTGTTAGGGTTGATCAAAAAATAAGAGATTTTGTTTGACCATTTTGATCAGGTAGGTCCGAGTTTTGATTGATTTGATTTTGGTATAGGGTTTGATTTTTGGTTGGGCTTAGTTTTGACCCGAATTTATTTGAGGGATTTAAATTGTTTAATTAGATTAGACCGGACCAAAAATAGTGTCTGCCATTACAATTATAATTTTATAAAAGTTTTTACTAAGGTTTTACTGTTATATTATTATAATTTTATAATTATTTAACTACTTTGCAACGCAAGTTTATCTTCTAGTCATAGTAAACATATATGCTTTTGATAAAGTAAAATTATTTAAATTATGATTGAAAATGATTTAATTTTTAAAATATTATATATTTATATGATTAGATTATCTATATAGGAAATAAAATATATCAAATAATAAATAAACAAATTTAGGATTTGGTCGTGTGGAGGTGGAAACGGACAATGTGGAAGTTACAAAAATTTGGAACCAAAATTCCGAGGCTTTAATGGGGAGTGCCTTGGAGGATGCTATCCATGAGCTTAGGGACCGTGATTGGATTACGGAGATGAGACATATCTGCCGCGATCAAAACGGTGCTACAGATGTTTTAGAAAGCTTCAGTCGTGGAAAAGCTATTGCAGTTGTGGAAAACCACCAAGGGAGATGCAGATTATTGTGCAGAAAGATAGACTAGGATCCTACTAGCATTTTCTTTTAGCCATTTCTGTTTTAGCAAAAAATATGAGAATGAAGAGGCAGCCTACCCCCAAAATATTTGAGGTAAATTAAACATCTAATATCTAACTATTATTTATTTTATTTTGGTATCCAAACTTTATTTCTTTTCAAAATCATACCTAACATTTAGTTTAGGTTTCAATTTTGCTACCCTGTCGTTCAAAAATGAACAGAGCTGCTGACATGTTATTTTTTTTTATTTTTTTCAATGATGAGTTGTAATTACCTTATGATGACATGTCAACATCACCGTTAAATTTTTAATGGCGAATACCAAATGAACCTAAACTAAACGCTAGGTATGATCTTGAAACAAAATAAAATTTGGGTGCCAAAATGGAACAAGAGCAATAGTTTAGATACTAAATGTGTAGTTTACCCTAGTAACAAAACAAAACATAGATAGGGATGGACAAGGGTCGGGTCGGGTTGGGTTTTTGGTCCACCCGACCCGACCCGAGAACAAGGGAGCCTCCACCCGAGACTCGACCCTACTAAAACAAGGTTTCACCTGACCCGACCCGAAATAATAAAAAAATTATTCAATAAAAACAATGACTTAATTGGAAAAAAATTATATTATTGTAATTATTTTTAAATATATAAAGAAAAATTATATATATTTTTTGAGGTTGAATATTTTTCACCCTAAATCTGGCCCGACCCGAAAATCACACTTAAAAAACCCGATCCAATCGGGTCGGGTTCGGGTTAGAGTCTCATCCCTAAACATAGAAAAAAATAATAAGTGAAAACAACCCCTTTATTGTCTCTCAGTCGCTCATTCTGCCTGACGGTGGCCCAGATTTAAAGGCCCTTTTTCATTATTACACCCACTCTTTTTCTTTAATCACCACCACTGCTCAAAAATCTCTCCTCTCTTCCTATCATCCTATGTTTGCAAAATGCACAATAATTCAAGCTTTGTTATTTAACACCCTCTCTCTATTTGTTCATGCAAAAGACAACAAGAATGGCTGAGAAAGTTTGGCGCTAATAGTTTTGAATTCCAATGCCTTTTGTTGCCTTCTCTTGTTCAACAATCAATTCAATTTCCCATCTCAGTTAAGTTTTTCCTTTTCTTTTCTCTCTCTCTATCTTTGTACGGTTACTGAGAAACTAAGATTAAGATACGAATCAAAAAAGTTGGAAAAGTTTTCAAATATTCTTTCATTTTTCTTTTCGGGGCTCATGATTTTTAGCTTAGGTTACTGTATGTCTGATAAGTTCAGATTTTATCCACGTACGTTTCATATTATTCCGTTGCATGCTGAACTATTTAATGCATGTGAGAAATTTCTTTGTTAAATGGAAATGAAATGATGCAACCATCCAAAAGTCACCTAGATTTTTGTTTGTCAAATGTTGGAAAGATTAGCAACTTGTTTAGTTAAAGCAATATTTGGCGTAGGATATAATTAGGGTTTGTTTGCATGAATGCTGGAGTTTTCAGAACTTATTGTGGTAATATGGTGCAGACATGTGACATTGCCAGCCATATAAACCACATGGGTGTATCTCCATCACAAGCAAAGGGTGAAGAGGAAAACCATGTTTTCCCTGAACAAAGTACATCTCAACAGTCGCATGAAATTGGTAGTGAATATTTACTTACTCAACTTTCGGAAAACAAAAATCAACGTCGCCAGGGAATAACACAAAATGAATCACCAGAATTTGCCACTGGTGCTTCTTGCTCCACCATTCAAAAACCATCTTCTGAACATGTGGCTAAAGGAACTGTCAGGGAGCATAATCATACTCAAAGTTTTTGCCCTCGAGAAACTGTATCAAAAAACAAGGAAACATTAGAAAATAAGCATCAGTGTGATTCTGAAAATGTTCAAAATAAACTTGAAGAATCATGTACTTGGGCTAAACAATCAAAACCGCTTTCTAAAGGTTTTTCCGAGAATGCTATTACTGATAGTTTAGGGCTGTCACCAAAGGATTCTAGTAAGTACATTAGGACTAATAAACTTTCATGTCTCCAACAAGGTAGTGCAGAGACAACAGTGGGCTTCGAATCTCGAAACATATGTAAGGAACTTTGTGAATATACAAACAAGAGAAATCATGGAAAGGGTTTAAAGTCACCTTCTGAAGATGAAAACAACGTTACTCAGACCAGAAAAAGTTCTCCTGCTGATCCTTTAGGCTTGCCTCAAGAATTTGCTTCAGGAGATCCTAGCATCCAACAACCGGGCTCCATTCTGGTGCAGAACAGCATAAAACAACATCTGAGAATTCTGGCCAAAGCAATGATGAAAAAGCTTTAAAAATGATAGAGAAGAAATATATGCTAAGATCTTTATCATGCAATGACAGGGTTTTGGCATCAAATCCGCAAGAGAAATCTAAACCTGGTGAGTCTAGCAATAATTTGGGTGATGCCAGTCCTAATGAGCAGCAAAAAAGGAGGAAAAATAAGAGGAGGGAAAAGAGAGAAGGTGTTGATGAATATTCAAGAATCAGGAGACATCTTCGATATTTCTTGAATCGAATAAACTATGAGCGAAGCCTGATTCTTGCATATTCTGCAGATAGCTGGAAGGGTCTAAGGTGTGTTTATGAACCTATTCTTTACATCTGTGTAAGTCATTAGAGAAGTCTGATTGCCCATTTCCCCATGGATAGCTAACGCATGTTTGTTACTTTGGACTGTTTGTGTAACCTTCAGCCATGAAAAATTAAAACCAGAGAAGGAGCTTCAGCGTGCTACATCCGAAATTCATCGATGCAAATCGAAAATCAGAGATCAATTTCAACAGATTGATTCATTATGTGCTGAAGGAAGGCTTCCTGAATCTTTATTTGATTCCGAAGGACAAATTGACAGTGAGGATGTAGGAGAATCATAGTTAACATCATTATTTATATAGATGATGCTTATTTATGTCTTAGAATTACAAATGATTAGACATAAACTATTCAAACTGCAGATATTTTGTGCAAAATGTGGGTCCAAAGATTTGTCTCCTGACAATGATATCATACTCTGTGACGGTGCTTGTGACCGCGGATTCCATCAATATTGCTTGCAACCAGCTTTGTTAAAAGAAGGAAGTAATACTTTCCATTTCATGTTTGAATAAAAAATTGGTATATAGGTTTGAATTGCTTTATTTGTCATTAATGCTCTTTCTTTTTCCACACGTTACCTTGTTGATCACAGTTCCTCCCGATGATGAGGGTTGGTTATGCCCTGGATGCAACTGCAAAGTTGATTGTATCCAATTGCTTAATGAATCTCAGGGAACATGTTTTTCTCTCACTGATAATTGGGAGGTCAATAACATTCTCTTTCTTTTTCACTAGGTCTTTTTAATACATGTTTTTGTTCCTCACCATGATTATTCATTCAACAGAAGGTCTTTCCTGAGGCAGCTTTACTTGCAGATGGAGAAAATCTGGACCCCAACCTTGGACTAGCGTCGTCGGATGATTCTGATGAAAATGATTATAATCTTGACGATAATGATTATAATCCGGATGGTTCAGAAACTAGTGAGAAGGATGAGGAAGATGATTCTGATGAATCTGATTTCACTTGCACTAGATCTGAAGAAATGGAAGAAACAGCTAATGGTTCAGATGATGATAATGTGGCTCACCGGGTCGGTTCAAATTCGGAGGATCTTGGCATTGTATTAGAAGATGATTCTATGTCTGAATATGGTGGAAAGGAGTCTTTAAATGATGAACTGTTATCAATAATGGAATCAGCTTCTGGACAAGATGATGATGATGTTTCTAAGAAAAGGAGCAATGGAAGGTTGGACTACAAGAGGTTATATGATGTGAGTGTCATCCATCTTAGACATGGTTTTGTCTACCTATTTAGAAAATCTGCCATGACCCATTGTTGTACCGGTTCATGTAGCTTTGTGCATGATGGGCTCACTCTCCGGAAGTGATGGTCCCCTAAAAATTTCAAATTCCGATATATTTTAGATATTTTCTTTGTATTTTCTATTGATTACCTGTTTTTCTCTCCAAAAACTTTATAAATTCGCCCCTTAGCATAAAATCTTTTGTTCGTCTCGTTCTCTGAAATGTACTATTTTTTATGGTACTTCATCAGGTAAGTCATTTCCTATATGATTTGGTTATGCAGGAGACGTATGGAAATGTTCCTTCTAGTTCCAGTGATGATGAAGAATGGAGTTATGCCACCATAAGGAGGAAAAGATTGAAATGTAGTACAGAAGAAGCAAATGGAAATGCTTCAGAGGAAGTTGCAGCAACATCTGGTTCAAGTGGTAAAAACTCGAGCTCATCAACACATAGAAGATTAGGGGAAGCTGTAAAGCAGGTAAATACAGTGCGGTATATGACAATATCAAAACTTGGGTATAATCAAGCTTTTGTTTTGTGAAACATTGCAACTTATTGGTTAAATACTTCAATTTTTCTTCTGAAAATGGATTTTTTTTTATTTACAGAGACTTTATGAGTCTTTCAAGGAAAATCAGTATCCTGATCGATCTACGAAAGAGAATTTGGCTAAGGAGCTAGAAATAACTTTCCAGCAGGTCTTAAATACCACACCTTTTTTCGTCAAAAAGAATTCCATTATCCTTTTTCTTTGTATATTTGACTAGTTTTTGAATCGTGCAGGTCAGCAAATGGTTTTGCAATGCTCGTTGGAACTATTGTTTAAATTAACGCACAGCCTCCACACAATGAAGATGTTAGTTCAGAGAATGAATTCTATTGATTTGTAGGGTAAACTACCCTACGGCTCACAAAATTATTGGATTGGTTCTATTTTGTCATTAAACTATTCAAATTGTATCATTTAAACCACTTGTCGTTAATTGTTAACAAAACCACATGACAATTTAATACAATTTAATAAATTTGTATAATTATACATTTGATTCACACTACTTACACATTCTATCAATTTGATCTTAATTTTAATTAAAAATAATTTAATAATCTTCTCTCTTCTACATTCTCGTGGAGACAAAAGACGTAAACATCGAACAACAGACGTTCCTTCGCTGACTGTGAATCTCTGTCCAAATCAAAATGAGTGAATCGCTTATAGTCGATGCACCAATTTGTTCCCATCAATAATTGGTGCAATGAATGTGGAATACCTCGTATCAAAAAAGAATAAGTCGAAATGCGCCCCTAAAGACAAAATAACCAATAACATCCACAACTTTGTTCCTACAAACTCTCTCGACTCACTTTGTTGCTTCCGGTCGGTGCTGCAAAAAGGAGTTGTAGAACTCTTACTCATATCTCTCTTTCTACGAGCATTGAAGATGAGTAAATGAAGTTATGGTCTTGTTTTTACAAAACATCCCCTCTTCATATGCCCCTAGTTCAGCCTAATACAGCTACAACCAAAGCAGCAATCCTAAAATATGAATGGAGAAGTTGGCTCGTACCTCTATCAAGCATCACCGCCATCGCATGCGAAAAAACTTCAACACGGAAGCGATGAATGTTGATACCGTGAATGTGCATCACCACAACGACACTACAACAACTGAGGTAGCTTCTAAAAAACAAGTAAGCTACTCAGGTAAATTTAAGCAAGCATTGTTTAACTAACAATTTCGGAAGTTGCGTTCTCAATAGTTTCTGAGGTAGCTTTAAAAAAGAGAGAGCCCTCTAGGATATACAGAGAGTCTCATCTTGGAAAGCGACACAAAGCCTATGTTGACAAAAAAGCTCCCTAACTGTTAGTGTATGTAAATGCATGGTATATAAGTTCACGTGAACTGTGCATGATGGTTGTGCAGCTGAGGATTAATTCATTGCAGCTGATCAGTTGAAGTAGTTAGTTTGTTGAGTTAGTTACATCATCAGTTATAGCTATAGTACTAGCTATAAATACTCCCCTTGAGAGTTGTAATACACACGAATGATATAATGAATTTCAGAAGATTCATTTCTCTCATTTACTTTCTTTCTTGTTTTTCATAGATTAGACATTTGTTTATAATCTTTACATGGTATCAGTTGCCAAAACGGTCCTGCAGTTTCTGTTTGCCTCTTTTCTTGGAGGTTCTTGGAGGTTCTTGCCCTTCTTTGACAATGGTGAACTTGCAACAAGCTGATGTTCAGTCTCCGGTGAATACCATAGTTACCTCAACGTCATATGGCTCTTCAGTCTCATCCAGTGTGCAACATATACCCAAACAAGATGTCATAAAGCTTACCGAGTCAACATACCTTCTTTGGAAGCATCAGGTGACCCTTATAATTGATGGCTATGGGTTGATGGCTTACATCTCTGGTGATAATCCTGCTCCATCTCAGTTTGTTACAAATGAGTCTGGGCAGCTTGAGGAAAATCTAGTGTATCCTGTGCGTAGGCAACAAGACAAGTTGCTTGCCTCGTGGTTGTTGACAACGGTTAGCATGGAGGTTTTGCCACATCTTACGGGGCTCACATCCTCTCGCACAATCTGGAATGCAGTTTCAAGATTGTTTGGAGTTCGTTCTAGTGCCAAGATTTCTTCTCTCAGACACAGCTTGCACTCTCAAAAGAAAGCTGGCTTGACTGTGAGTGATTATTTAGCCAAGATCAAGACAATCTGTGATTTGTTGAATGATGTAGGTTGTGTTGTACCTGAACAAGAACAAGTAAGTGTGATTCTTGCTGGGTTGTCAATGGAATTTGAGTCCATTATTGCTATAGCATCTCGTGATGTAGTGTCACTGGATAGTCTCACTGAAATGCTCCTGGATTGTGAGGCTAGGCAGAAAGTTTTTTTAAGCGATGGTATTACTGCGAATATGGTTGTGCAGCCAAAAGAAGAGAAAGGGACAAGGCCTCAGGCTGTCACTGAAACAGATGCAACAGAAAAGCAGTTTTATTCAGGAGGTCAACAGGGAAGTCAGCAGGGAGGCTATCGTGGTCGAGGCAGAGGAAGGTTTAACAATTCAAATAGACCATAATATCAGTTGTGTGGAAAGTTTGGGCACATTGTTCAGTGGTGTTATCGTCGTTTTGATCGAGATTTCACTGGAGTTGGCAGTGAAGATCAGTCTGCTGAGCAGTGGAAGAAACCAACTGAACATATAGTTCCTGTAAATGGACATGGGTATAGTCACACGCTGTAATCTCCTGTCTTCTACTATCCATCTACCTTCATGCCTGGTATGCCTTATGCTTTGACTCGTCCAGGACTGCCTTACTCCTCGATTCAGGTAATGAATACCTTCCCTGGTGACTGTGGAACTCTTCCTGCAAAAACAGAAGGACAAGAGTCATTTGTTCATACTGCACCTACAGCTTTTGTATCCATTGTGCCTAGTATGGCAGCAGCTCACAATGCTCCAAACCACTCTAATGCTTATGGTATCCAGATACTGGTGCCACTCATCACGTATCAAATGATCTTGTACCCTTCAATTCAGGTATGTCATACAAAGGTAACAACACTCTTTTAATGGGAAATGGTGAAGGAATTAAAATTGATCATGTTGGTCAAGGCTTTCTGTCTTCTAGTCTTAGACCTCTGGTGTTACAGAATATGCTACATGTCCCACACATTAAGAAGAAGTTGTTGTCAATATCTCAATTCACTCGTGATAACAATGTGTTTATTGAGTTTCACCCTTTTGAGTGCTTGGTGAAGGATGCACAGACTCGGAACATTCTGCTGAGAGGGAAGCTCACACATGAAGGTTTATACCAGCTGCTACCGTATAAAGAAAAGAAATCTTGTTGCATGGTGAATAATGTGACCAAGGCTTCAAACAGTCTGGAACTTTGGTATAGGCGCTTAGGACACTCCTGTGAGAAGACTGTCAAGAATGTTATGAAAATGTGTAATATTTCTAGTGGTGAAAACAAATTGAACAATGTTTGTTCTGCATGTTTACAAGGCAAGGCTCACAAGCTACCTTTTTGTAATTCGTTGACTGAATACAAAGAAATTTTTCAACTGGTTGTGTATGATGTGTGGGGACCTGCTCCTGTAGTTTCGACTGAAGGTTACATATATTATGTATCATTTGTTGATGTGTTCAGCAGACATACCTGGGTGTATCTAATCAGAAAGAAATCTGAAGTCAGCCAATGTTTTCTTAATCTTGTAAAGATAGCAGAGGTTCAGTTTGGGAAGAAAATCAAAGCATTGCAGAGTGATGGTGGAGGTGAGTATCAGGCCCTGAAGAGTTGGTTTTTTACCAATGGTGTACAACATCGAATCTCCTGTCCCAGCACGTCAGAACAGAATGGGAAGGCTGAACGAAAACATCGCCACATTGTTGAGATGTGACTAGCCATGTTGGCTTAAGCATCACTGCCGATAAAGTTCTGGAGTCATGCCTTTACTATGGCAGTGTATATCATAAATAGACTACCTTCTGAGGTCATTTCAGGCAAGACCCCATTTGAGGTTCTCTATCAGAAAGCTCCTGACTACTCTGGAATGAGAGTGTTTGGGTGTGCTTGCTTTCCCTTCTTGAGACCGTTTAATCAACATAAATTGGATTTTCGATCAAGGCAGTGTTTGTTTCTCGGGCCTAGCACTTCACATCATGGGTACAAATGTCTAGACGATAATGGCAGAGTTTTTGTATCTCGACATGTGAGGTTTGACGAACAGGTATTTCCTTTTGATAAGAATCAATTTGTGTGCAGGTGCCATAGACAAGAAATTGTCACTACTGGACAATTGCCTATATTATATATAATAAGTGTGGAGCCACACTACTTGGAAATCATCATAATGCGCATGGGGTTGGAGCCACCTCGTCTTTTGCACATAGTGATAACCTTGGGACCACACCGCTTGGAGCTATACGAGACAATGCTCATGAGACCACGCCGCTTGGAGCTATGTGAGGTGTTGTGCATGAACATGGGGCCACACCACTTGAATTAATAACCGTTCACCATGGTGCGCATGATGGTGCACAAAGTCCAAGTAATAGTGCCCTTGGCATGGTGCCCACTCGTGTTGAGACTTCAAGAAATGCATGCGTTGAAGAGTTAAATAGTAATGCTCATGGTGCGCCAAATTCAAATGTGCATGGGCTCCAAGGAAGTGCTCGTGGGGTCCAAGGCAATTCTCGTGTGGCAATTGTATATAAAAGGAGGAGTAATGCGCCTAATATAGTTAATGGAGGTTGTGTTGGCAATGCACATGGGGTCCAAGAAAACTATGAAGCAACTTTAAATAATGATAATGCGCCTATAACAAACAATGGTGTGCATGTGGTCCAAGGAGATTCTCGTGGTGCACATGTGGTCCAAGGAGATAGGGGTGCGGAAAATATAAATAATGGAAATAATAGTGGAAGTTATAGTGGTGGCAACCCAGCTTTTTGAGACAATGGTGTGCAAATTTCAAGCTATGGGACTGCCGCCCATGATAATGACGATAGTGCGAGCAATGGGACCATGCCGAATGTTGAAAGGAGCGCGAGCAAAGTTCAATTAAATGCCCATGATAATATTGAACGTAGTACGAGCAAAGTTCAATTAAATATTAATGCGCATGATGGTGGCTCATTTGTTGAGTTGGCAAATGCACGTGGTGCACATAATTCAAGTCCTTTTGAGTTGGCAAATGCACATAGTGATGGGGCCATGCCGAATATTGAATGTGGTGGTGGCTCACATGGCAATCAAGGTGCGGCAAACATTAATAATGAGAGAATTTTTAATGGTTGTTCACATGGAATCCAAGAAAGTCTCGATAATGGCAGTTCTGGGAGTAGTTGTCGTGCACATGGGATCCATGAAGAGAATCACGATGATAGAAATTATCGTGGCAGTTCACGTGAGGTTCAAGAAGAAAATGGTACAACAGAGCCGTGCGTTGAAGTTCAACAAAATGTGGAGAGTGGTGTACCACAAACAGTCTCCAATGTTCATCTCATGATGAGTATGAGTAAGCATGGAATCTGGAAACCAAAAGTTTATAACGTTGCAGGTTCAGATCGAGAACCATCAAATATCACAGAGGCCTTAATGAGTCCTCATTGGAAAGAAGCTGCACAAGCCGAGTATGATGCCCTGGTAAGGAATGGCACATGGACACTAGTTCCTCTTCCCAGAGATAGGAAGGCAGTGAACTGTAAATGGATCTTTCGAGTAAAGAGAAATGCTGATGGCTCGATTTCAAGGTACAAAGCACGCTTGGTGGTGAAAGGTTTTCTTCAAAAACCAGGGATCGATTTTGATGAAGTCTTCAGCCCGGTGGTTAAGCCTGCAACGATCAGGGTAATCATTTCCTTGGCATTGTCACGGGGGTGGAAGCTGAGACAGGTTGATGTCAATAATGCCTTTTTGAACGGGCTGCTCACTGAAGAAGTGTATATGTCTCAACCGCCAGGGTATGAGCAAGGCAGTGGTGAGCTGGTGTGTAAGCTACACAAGGTAATTTATGGGCTGAAACAAGCACCGAGGGCCTGGTTTGAGCGACTGAAGACATACCTGCAATCTGAAGGTTTTTGCCTAGCTAAGTCGGATGTCTCTCTTTATGTTCGAAAGACCTCGGATAGCTTGGTGTACTTACTGGTGTACGTTCATGATATCATCTTAACAGGGGATAAAGAGGTGGTTGTTCAAAGTGTTATAGACAGACTGAATGCCCAGTTTTCGTTGAAGGATCTTGGACCATTGCACTTTTTCCTAGGAGTGGAAGTCAGTTATGAAGGTGGTGATGTTGTTTTGAGTCAACAAAAGTATATCTAAGACCTTTTACAAAAACATGGTTTTGGTGAAGTGAAAAGTCTGCCCACCCCTATGGTTTCTAACATAAAGCTGTCAGCCAAGGAAGGAACACCACTTGAAGATGTTGCACGATACAGAAGCATCGTATGTGCTCTACAGTACATCGTGATCACTCGACCTGATGTGGCATTTGTTGTGAACAGGGTGTGTCAATTTATGCAAACCCCACTGGATGTTCATTTTCTGGCAGTCAAGCGAATACTTCGCTACCTACAAGGCACCATTGATTTTGGACTGCGTTTTACACCCTCCTCGAGAATGGCTCTGACTGGTTTTGCAGATGCCAATTGGGGTTCGGATGTTGATGATAGACGATCAACCTCAGGGTTCTGTATATATTTTTGTGGGAACCTGGTCTCATGGAGCTCTAGAAAGCAACAGGTTGTTGCACGTTCAACTGCTGAGGCTGAATACAGGAGTGTGGCTTGTGCAGCTCCTGAGATGGTGTGGCTTCAATCTTTGTTGGGGGAATTGCATGTAGTTTCACATGGCAAGGCCACATTGTTGTGTGATAATACAAGTGTAGTTGTTGTATGTGCTAATCTCGTACTGCATTCCAAGTTCAAACATGTTGAGCTGGACTTGTTTTTTGTTCGAGAAATGGTGGCTATGGGACAGCTACAAGTGCATGAAGTTCCTGCAGTTGAGCAGGTTGCTGATGTGCTGACCAAGCCTTTATCAGCCTCTTGGTTTCTCAAACACAGACAAAGGTTGTTGGTGGTGCAACTTAAGAGCAGATCAGATTGAGTCTGAAGCAGGTTTGAAGTTGAAGGTTGCAAGGGGAATGTTAGTGTAAATGAACTTTCATTTCATTTTGGGTTTGAATGAGCATTGATCATGCTTGTGCTTCTTGAGCTTAAAGAAGGTTTGAAGTTGAAGGTTGCAAGGGGAATGTTAGTGTATGTAAATGCATGGTATATAAGTTCACGTGAACTGTGCATGATGGTTGTGCAGCTGAGGATTGATTCACTGGAGCTGATCAGTTGAAGTAGTTAGTTTGTTGAGTTAGTTATATCATCAGTTATAGCTATAGTACTAGCTATAAATACTCCCCTTGAGAGTTGTAATACACACGCATGATATAATGAATTTCAGAAGATTCATTTCTCTCATTTACTTTCTTTCTTATTTTTCATAGATTAGACATTTGTTTATAATCTTTACACTAACTACTCCTCCGACAGACAAACTTGGTAAGTTACACATGTAACATTAATGATAGTCTTGTAGCCAAGAAAAATGGGAGTTGCCTCCTCATTAATCTTACAGATTAGGAACTAGATTAGATAAAACCTACTAGTTAGATCTATATCTTTGCCTTGGACTCTTACAAGGCCTAAACTATATATTAGCTACTTAAACAATGCTAGGGAAAAACTTCATTTTAACATGTTATGTAACACTCAAACGCTTCTTAGTGAATAAAAAAAATTAGAGTTATTTCTCTGTTTAAGTAGAAAAACTCTACAAACTTTCGAAGTAATAGGATCTGGTGCCTTATATTCTCTATCATGTTGTCATGACATGGAGACACCTCCACTATGCTATCATAGTGGGAATGCCTTCTCTCTGGACGAATGTATTAAGCTATCTATAAATTAGCTAATCAAACAATCTAAGATGCCTTTATTATCTAAGGGAAACAGAGTTGCCTCTACCCCGAATAGCATCGAGATATCTCCGATAGGAGTAAAGAAACCTTCACCATAAGTTTATGACTAATGGATCTACAAAAGGGATAAAAGATCCTTCTCAGTAGCAATATGAGTGATTATATTGTGCCTTAACGAACATTGAGATATCATTTTCCCTATGAACATGCATTTCCAACTCTTTGTTTCTATAAAGACAGATGTCTCAATCACACCTACAAAATTTTCTTAAAGCATAGAGGTGCCTCTGCAATATCTCCAGTGTGTTATCGTGAACTGTGTTACCCCATCTAACCAGCTGAGGGTATCGAGATATTCTCACACCTCAATAAATTCTTCCCAAAATCGATCATATAAGTTAGGAGGCCTTCGTCTTGGCAATAAGAATTATTCTCTTATCACCTCATAGGTGTAGAGAAGCATTCACTCAAAAATATTGATATGCCTCCACATAACTCGTGGTATTATATTAGTTAGGAGTTGTCTCACACTATAATTATCACAACTTCACGAATTCTCCAAAGAGTGTTGGGATGCTTTTGCTTAACAACAAAAATTGCTCTATTACTATTATGAGTATAGAGATGTCATCACCCTAGTATGAGATGCGTTTGGTTCATGGAATGTAAGATTACCAGTGGGAATAAAAGATTACCAGAGAATAGGATTATTGGGAATGTTGTATTTTGTGTTTGGTTGGTTTAGCAGGAATGTAAGATTATCGTGTCTGGTTAAAGGAATAAAATATTATTGCAATCAATATTTAACCAAATTGTCCTTATTATATATTTGTTTTTTAACAAGTTGGAAAATATTTATATTTTTTCTTTAAAAATTTAAATTCATAAAATTAATATAATTTTTTTTACAAAATTAAAAATATAAAAAGGTTTAATGAAAGGGTAAAATTTTATTTTAACCCCTGAATTTCATATAAAATTTTAATTATAGATTTTTTTTTGTAAATCTAAAATAGTTTAAGGATAAATTTGTAATTTAACATTCGTAGAATTTTTATTATTCAATGACAGAATAATGATATTTTTGAAAAAAAAAATTAAGGACATTTTAGTCCAAACGCCGGTAATCCAACAATACCTAAGGAAAGGGAGGTAATGACATTCCCGATAATATACCCCAAAAAATCCACTATTGGTAATGTAAGATTATCGGGAATAACATTCCCGGCCAACCAAACAGGGGAATGTGGATTTCATTCCCATGGGAATCTCACATTCCCCCAACCAATCACACCCTCAAGGGTATCAAGTTGCCTCTTCCACTGGCTGAAGAAACGGAGATACCTCTTACGAATGATATTGTAATATTTTCACTGGTCAAATCAGATAGAGATACTCCTTTAGGATAGTGAGAGTTTATCCTTGACCTCTAGGAAACACAAAGATGATCCCCGATAAAGCATTTAAGAATCCTTCACATGTTTATATGCTAATTTTTCTCCGAAACATTTTATTTTTATTTTATTTTTATATTATATTATAATTTTATTTTCATTTATATTCATTCTTAGTTTATTTTATTTTCTTTTTTATTTTATCAAATATTTGTGTTTGTTTATAGTCTTATTATTAATAATGATATAATTAAATTTAATTAAATATATGTCGTTAGGAGCTAGTTATATTTATTATGATATATATGCATATATATTTTATTTTATTTATCATTATTAATTAAATCTATTAGAATATATTTACATATTTATGAAAGTTTCGATTAGGAAATATATAATAGATAATTACTAAATATAAATATATATATATATGCACATTAAAAAGGGCACTAATTAACACTTATTTTCATGTATTACAGCCCAAATATATTACAAAAACAACACAACCCCAAATACAAAGGACCAAGACCAATTGAAGTAGCCCAGACCAGTTGAAGCAGTCTATCGGTTCAGGCCTAGTAAAGGAATAAGCCCGCGTGAGGCCTTTAAGGTTTCGTCACAAGTCTGGCTCCACCTTTCACGAGAACCATCAGATCTTGACCTATCCAATAGTTTAGATTTGAAGTTATATTTAGGGTTTCCCAAACTCTAGGCAATCTCCATGCGTCGCACGAACGCCCACCATCGAATCAGATGGGAATCAAATGCCTATATGCAATGTAGATTAGGGTTTAACCTAAAGTGACACCACGTTGCCGCAACTGATTAAGATCTGACCGTTGATCTGCTGGCATGTATAGTACATGTGTAGGCTGTTTAGTTCCTCCTCACACACCTCACGTACATTTTCATGACATAAGCTCTATACCCGAGTTCCGTACCAAGTTAGTAAGGGTGAGCGCTTTGCTCTCGTAAGAATTTATTCTTCGTATGAGCCTTAGCAAATAACCTCTAAGGTACACATGCTTTATACCTTTATAGGTATTTATTCCTCGTATGGGTATATGGAAGTGTATCCCCTCGAATTGAACTCGATCCATTTATGCCTATAATGGGTTAAGATTGAGGGTTTGGCAGCCCAAGGGGTACCGACAGCAAGGATAATTCGAGTACCATTTCCCTGTTAGAGTTGAAAGCATGCATGTAGTGAACCATAGAATGGTCACCTTAGGTAGAGTCACGATGGATAAAAGTTTCTTAAACGAATAAGAGAATCTTGCATATGTGCGTGACTGGTCTGAAGTAAAGCAAAAATAATAAAGAGACAGTCTACTAGAGCAGTATGTGCTAGAGCTGTCCAATTATACTCCAACCACTATCAAATAAAATGAGCTTCAGGGTCTGAAAAAGATTCGAAAGAGTATGAGCTTTAGTGAGAAGTAAGCATTTCAACATGTCTATGGAGATATATTTCATCTGATGTTTGTCATAGTAGACTCGGTCTTGATTCGAAGCATGATACAATTCTGGAACCCATCCTATAATTGTTTCATATTCAACCGCGAGGACATGACTCCGACATTAGAAGAATACCACTTTTTATTGAACTTACAAAATGTTAAAGTGGACAAGATCTATTCCAAATCAACAAAAAGACTATCCTTCAAAGAAAAACTCATAAAAATCTCAAGCACGAGTGACAAGTGGGTGACTAAACGCCTACAACGAAAAGGGGAAAGTGAAGATGTTTCTTGGTTCCATCTGCAAAAGATAGCTGAGACTCACATGGATGAAAATATAAGGAGAAATTTCATTGCTCGAAGGATCTATGGCTTGGTGATCTTTCCTAAGTGCCTAGGTCTCATTGAGTTAACCTGGTTGATTTTTTTGAAAAATTGAAGAGGGAGTATAATCATGTACCTATAATCCTAATGAGACGTTTATATCTTTGAACATTTGTAGAATGTTAAGAGGTGGTTGCTTTATGGGGTGTACTCAACTGCTCACCATGTGGATCAGAAGTCATTTCTAGAAATAAGAAAATGTCAATTATAATCACTTCTTAAAGGACTACTCACCTATTGCATAGTACCATACAAAAGAGTGGCCTGAGACATCACATAAAGACTAGTGGATCAATTTCTTCAAAAACCTTCGAGATCGGGATATAGCCTGGTAAACCCCATGGTTAATGCATACCCAGATCTAGTATAAATGTGGTGGTGCTGATTGGATTATGCTTTTGGGACTTTGGGGAGAAGTGGGATATGCTCCTTTGTTAATCTTGAGACAATATGGTTCTCGACAGCTTGTTTCAATGGCCTATGGACTTGTTAATGCTGAGTTTGATTACAAAGAAATCAACTATAAGAAGGGGGTCAAGGATATAGCTGATTCATAGAGGTTAAAATTTTGAACGAATGTGGTTGGAGCTGACGTTATGATAACTCCAAACTATGAAGCCAGGAGAATCAAAAGAGCAAATGATAAAATTCCTTTAGCTTCTAAGAATGATCGTTGTCGATGGAAGAGTAATTCAAGAAAATCCCTTCAAACTTAGAAATCCAGATAAAAGAATTTGAAGTGGAAAAAAAAAAGATTCCAAAAGAATAGAAGAAATGGTAAGTCAGAATTTCATGCTAACCCTTTATGATGGCTTTCATGTCAAACAATTCGAGATGATGAGAAAAAGAAAAGTAGTGGTAGAAGTTGAGTTAAAGGATCTGAAAAAGGATTATCAAAATAGAGTTGGTAAAGCAGTTCAAGATTGAAAACCGTAAAGCATGAAAGTTTAAGAAAGAAAAAGAAGATAGTCTGAAAGAGCTAAAAGATGGGAAAATCGAGTTCAGGGGTTGGAAACTGAAATGAATATTATACTTGAAGATTTTAAAGCTAGAAAATGAAGAATCCAAGAACTCAAAGAAGAAAAAGAGAAAAAGAAAAATGAATTGTGGTCCGAAAGGCAAGGTTAGAACCGTGTCCTTGATAGAAAGCAGGCAGAGATCGGGTCATAGATGTAAAGGTTTTCAACAAAAAGCCAATTAGTGGATGAACTTACTGGGGAGATGGGAGAATTGCATATAAGGTTTGAAGAGGAGTTGAACCAATCCCAAGCCAAGAATAATGAGCTTAAGGACCATATCTCATGTCTTGAACAATCTCTGCTTCAAATGTAAGTCCCTCATGTATCGTTGGACATAAGAGTCTCTCTTGAGGAGAATAAGGCTCTACAAGAACAAGTTATGGAACTAAAGGGCAAACTTCAACAATAATGGATTCGAATCATTAACCTGAAAAAAGAGATCAACCGATTAACACTGGGTGGAAAAACACGTAGAAATACTACCATGCTTTGGTTGGAGAGCGAGAGCGCATGATGGGTTAAGCAATATCACAAATGGGTGAAGTGGCTTAACATACAAGGGAATTGGCCAACAAGGCCATAATTATTCTATTTCACACTAGTCCAATCTCTGATTATATAAAGGAGATCACTTCAATCATGAATGAAATTTTAGAGCTCAGTTTAAGGGCTAAACATTATATGTAATCGAACTACTTTGTAATGATCAAGACTTTTCATCCAATGAAAGTTGTTCTACGATGTTCACGCTTGGGATCAATACCTTTTATTTGCATTTGCATTCTTTATTATTTTCGCATAAGCATTCATTTTATTGTTTTATTGTTAATATGTCACCAATAATATGCATTCATATCTAAATAGATAATAAAATTAATTCATGAAGGGTTGTGTGGAAGAAGATACTAGCAGGAAAAACTCCAAACCCTCACAACACTAGAGGTAAAACCATAGAAGTTATATCTGAACAGTTAAAAAAGGAAATGCAAGAGAACTTACTGAAGATGAAATAAGAATGGGAAGCGAAAATAGAACAGTCGCAGATATCAATTGTATATCGCATCCTACAAAACCAATCTAGCATGTTAAATGATATAGTGGCAAAGTTTTTTGGGCTAAAGGTTGAAGCAGGGAAAGAATCAAATGTTGCATTGGTTGAGGTTTCTGAATATGTAGCAGTGGAATCTACTCCGAAGTTGGTCATCTCACCTGAGAAGATTAGTATCCTCTGCCACTAAAAGCTCAAGTGGTCGTAACAAATCCTCAAGCTAATTTGAATAGGGATGGACATGGAACCTGAACTCGATGGGTTTTAACCTAATCAGATAAGTTTTTTAAAATCTAGGTTTAGGTCGAGTTGGGTCGATTTTTTTAAAGGTGATGTTCGGGTTGGGTTAAATTTGGGTTTAGAGTAAAAAGTACCCGACCCGAACCGACCTAAAAAATATAATTTTACCTTATTTATTTAGGAATAATTACAATAATACCCCTTATATATATTTTTCAATTAAATATTTATTTTTATTAAATAAAAATAATATTTTTTATTATTTCGGGTCGGGTCATGTCGAATCAGAATCAGATTTTATCTCAAGAAATCGGGTCGGGTTCAGGTCGAGTTGGGTTGGCTGAAACCCGGCCCATGCCCATCCCTAAATCAAAATGAATACATTATGCTAGATCTCGAGGAGATCGAGAGAGCCAAGGCTTAGGTGCTATAACATCTAAAGGACTGGTGCAAGGACTTCTTCAAAGGAATGGGATGACAAAGACCCAAGATGAAATGGACGTAGTAGAACTAAGACTGGTGCCTGATCTAATCTTACCACCCAAGTTTAAGATGCCAGAGTTTGAGAAGCATCAAGGAAAAAAATGCCCCACTGCTCATCTGGCAATTTTCTGTAGAAGAATGGCTGGCTTATTTAGGGACGATAGACTCTTAATTCATTGCTTTCAAGTAAATCTAACAGGGTCTGCTATGAGGTGGTACAATCAATTGACTCGTCTAAGATAGGGTCTTGGAAAGATTTAGCAAATGCTTTCAAGGAGTAGTATCAACACGTTATTGACATAAAGCCCGATAGGGTTACTCTCCAAAACATGGAGATGAAACACAGCAAAAACTTTCGTGAGTATGCACAGCGCTAGAGGGATATTGTTGCCTAAGTTCACACCCCATAGGTTGAGAGAGAGTTCACAACTATATGCTAGAGGTGGCTACAAAAGGTTTCTCTAACATAGTGATATGTGGGGAAATGATTGAGAGGGCGTTGAAGAAGGGTCTAATCGTTGGTGCCCAAATCTCAACAAATAAACCCTTTGTGAGAAAGAAAGAATGAGAAGTGAACAATGTAAACTTCTTTATAAGCAAGCTAAAAATTGGAAATTATGCATCTCAAAGAGTAGTGAAGCATGAGAGCAATACTGAAAGGGCATCATTCACACTTATTTTGATGACATACAGTGAGCTCTTAAAAGGATTGTCTAAAGTACACGTAGTGTCTCCAAAGTATGCTAACCCAATTGAACAACATTTTCCCAAGTGGTACAATGAAAATGAGATTTGTGAGTATCACGCTAATATCCCAAGGCATACAATCGAAAAATGTCTTACCTTCAAAATTATAGTAAAATGTTTGATTAAAAGAAATGTGGTGTCATTCAACGAATCAGAGGCACCATGTATTTATACAAATTTGCTTTCAAACAATCAAAATCAAGGAGTTAATGCTATAAAGGAAGGCTAAAGAATCAAGAGAAAGATCGAAAAAGTAAGAACACCACCGAGATAGGTGTATGAGCAAATGATAGCAAGAGGATTGTTGAGCCTAATGAAGGGATCAGTAGATCAAATATCAGGAAACTATTATGAGTACCACAATGAGGATGCTCATCAGATACAATACTTTCAAGAGTTCAGGCAGGTAGTACAGGGACTAATGGACATTAAGGAATTGGAATTCTTTGAGGAATATTTAATAACCTATGAAGGAGACGTATATACCTCTGAGGAATGCCCAGAAAAGGCCAAAGAGAGATTAAAGAAACCAATACTAGTTATATCTAAGCCAAGATATGAGGTGAATAAGGGAAATATAACATCGAATGTGGTAATAAAGGCACCGACACTATTTGTCTACAAGAGCAACAAAAGTTTCCCATGGAACTATACATGCCAGATCTACATTCCTGAGAGAAAAGAGGAAGAAGTTGTTGAGGTTAGAGGTTTCACTAGGAGTGAGAGGTGTTACACATCTGGAAGATCAGAAAATGTAAGAGTTTTGGTAATCAATGAGCATGAAGACATGATGAATAAACTGTCAAAATCGAAAAAACTCAAGAGTTCATAAATATTTTGAAGCACAGTGAGTACAACATTATTGAACAACTCCATAAAACTCATGCACTAATTTTGATGTTATATCTCCTTCAAATTTATAAGGTGCATCAAAACACATTGATAAAGGTGTTGAATGAGACCTTTGTGGGAAATAACATGCCAGTAGAGCGTGTAGATAGGATGGTAAACCACATCAATGTAAACAACTTCATCTACTTTTATAATGATGAGATACTTGAAGAATGTAAAGGTAGATGCAAGGCATTACACATCACCTCTTACTGCAAAAGGGTAATCTTGTTATGAGTGTTAATTGACAATGGATAAACCTTAAATGTCATTCCATATACCACACTCAATAGATTTCCTGTGGAAACCTCCTAAATGAGGGTTTATGGCAACATTGTGCGAGCTTTTGATGGCACTAAACGAAAAATCATGGGAAATATGGCAATATCTCTCAAGGTTGGTCCTATAACGTTTGAGATGGAGTTTGTAGTCATGTATATCCATCCAAATTAAAAATATTTGTTGGGAAGGTCGTGGATCCATATGGCTGGGGTAGTTCCCTCCTCTCTCCATTAAAAGCTTCGATATATCATTGATGGGACTCTAGTGACCATTAAAGCATAAGAAGATATCATTGATTCTATCATTGTTGATGCACCGTATATGGGGGTAGATGAGAATGCACTAGAGTCATCATTCCAGTCTTTGAAGTTTTTCAATGCCACTTTCGTCCCTGAAGGAAAGAAGATGCCCTCTCCCCAACTTTTGAGAAACACCAAGATGCAGCTAAATGAGACTTTAGTTTGAGGAGCCAAAACTGGGAAATGTTTGGGCAAGATATTGAAAGGAATCATTGAAGGTTTGACCTCGACACCCAAAAGGAATTACTTTGGGATTGTATATAATCTCACCTACTATGACAAGGTCAGGGATGTACAAAAGCTTAGGGAAAGAAGAAAGGCTAGAGCACAAGGAGAAGACATTACCTAGGGACCTATAGTATACCACTCATTACTAAGACATTTTCGTCTGGAGGTTTTGTCATAGACATACTGGAATCGTCGTGGTTTGATAAGGAAGTTGCATAGGTTGAACCTTAAAAGAGAATTTGAGCATCAATGCCATTACAGATGAGTCTACTAGGGAGTACTCATTGGCAGTTATTCATCAATATCCTCTTGGATACTCTTTGAACAACTACACTATTGAAGAAATTCCTATATTGTTTCAAAAAAATTGCAAAGTAATGCATGATAACAACCTTGTTACTTTTTCCCGAAAGCAATAGGGATCTTTTGTAAAGGCATACTGTAATTAGTCTTTATTTTCAATGAAATGATGCATTTTCTTCATTCCCACCATTGAAAAGATTCTATTTAATTATTTATTATTGTATTATAGCCATTCTTTCAATAAATATAAAAATCATTATCTCTAGACCGAAATATAGTCATTTTCTTTTGCAGGTCTCCATATATCAATTGCTCGAGTAATGATGTTTCCGAAAAAACTTTTGATTTTGAAAATGTCGTGTCTATAGGAATCTGAAGGTTATAAGGATGATGGGGAATGTGATTTGAACCCTGAACTTGTTAGATTAATTGAGCAAAAACAAAAAAAGCAGATTTTTCCCCATCAAGAAAAGATTAAGATGGTGAATTTTGGGACAAATGAGGATAAAAAAGAGGTCAAGATTGGCACTTCGCTCTGCATGAGTTCAAAGATGTATTTGCTTAGTCATACCAGAACATGCCAGGATTGGGTACTGACATTGTGGTACATACCAATAAAACCAGAATATAAGCCAGTGCAGCAAAAGCTTTAAAGAATGAAACTAGACATGTTGCTAAAAATAAAAGAAGAAATGAAAAAATAGTTTGTTGTCGGTTTGTTACAGGTATCCAAATACCATGAATGGGTAGCAAATATAGTGTCAGCTCCAAAAAATATGGGAAGGTCCAGATGTTTATTGACTACTGAAATCTCAATCGAGCAAGTCTCAAAAACTATTTCCCACTTCTGCATATTGATACCTTGGTTGATAATATAGCTAGACAAGCTCTTTTCTCCTTCATAGATGGCTTTTTAGGATACAACCAAATCAATATGGACCTTGAGAATATGGAAAATATGATATTTGTAACAATGTAGAGCATATTTGTAATAACGTAACAACGAGGCATGATTACCCTGTTCCATGATATGATGCACAAAGAGATAAAGGTATACATGAATGATATGATTGTTAAATCACAAACCGAAGAAGAGCATGTTGTGATATTAAAGAAGTTGTTCTTGAGATTAAGAAAATACTAGTTGAAACTTAATCCATCTAAGTGCACTTTTGGAGCCACTTTTGGGAAAGTGCTAGGATTTGTAGTAAATGAGAAAGGGATAAAAATAGATTCTGATAAAGTCAAAGCAATCCTGGAATTACCACCTCCCAAAATAAAAATGAAGTGCGAGGATTTTTATGGAGGTTAAATTACATTGTCAGGTTCATCTCTCAGTTAATTGAAAAAAGTGATTCAATCTTCCGCATATTGAGAAAGCAAAAACCTAGAACATGGGATGACAATTGCCAATAAGGTTTTGATAAAGTTAATCATTATTTATCAAATGCACCAATTTTAGTGCCACAGATCCCGGATAAGCCACTGATTTTGTAATTATTTGTCTTTGAAAATTCAATGGGATGTGTACTAACACAACATGATGATACTGGGATGTGAGAACAATCTATTTATTATCTCAGTGAAAAAAATCACTTATTGTGAAACTTGATACTCTTCGATCAAGAAGTTATGTCGTGCCTTCGTATGCACCACAAAAAGGTTAATATAGTACTTTTTATACCACACTACCTAGTTAATATCGAGGATGGATCTGTTGAAATACATGATGGAATCATCAGCCCTAACTAGAAGAATGACGAGGTGAAAAATGTTGTTATCAGAATTTGATATGGTTTATATGAATCAAAAAGTAGTAAAATACAGTGCCATTGCAGATTTCTTAGCAAGCATGGCATTGGAAGACTATAAACCAGTGAAATTTGAGTTTTTGAATGAGGACATAATGTGCATATTCAATGTAGAAGAAGAGGAAGCCCCGAAAGATAAAGTATGGAAAGTAAATTTTGACGGTGCCTTAAATGTTGTAGGACATGGAATTGGGGAATTGTTATTTTCACCTAAAGGAAATCATTATCCCTTTACCAATCAACTCGCTTTTGAATGTACAAACAACATGGCCGAGTTTGAAGCACGTATCATAGGAATTCAAGCTGCAATTGAGCGCAATATCAAAATACTAAAAGTATTTGGTGATTCTGCCTTAGTCATTTACTAACTTCGTGGAGAGTAAATGACTATAGATTCCAAGTTGATAGAATACAAGAATATGGTTATGGATCTAACAAATGAGTTCGAGGAGATTACTTTTACTTATCTCCCACGAGAATAAAACCAAATGGTATATGCTTTGGCCACGTTGGCTTCGATGTTCAAAGTCGATGATCAAGCTTGAATGATGCCCATCTGAATGAGTATAAGAGAAGTCCCGACTCATTGCTTAATATTGAGGAAAAGGAGGATGATGATCTCCTCTGGTATTTTGACATTCTTCAGTATATAAAATATCAAACTTACCCTACCGAAGATACTAAAAATGACAAGCGAACTCTAAGAAGATTGGCTATATAGTATATTCTTGATAGGGATATCCTGTATAAAAAAGTAAGAGATCAAGTACTTTTGAGATGCGTTGACAAAGTTGAGGCTAAGAAAATACTCGATGAGGTTCATAAATGGATTTCTAGAACACACGCAAATGGTTTCATAATGGCCAAGCAAATCATGAGGTTTGGTTACTACTAATCAACAATGGAAGGGGATTGCATCAGCTTTGCCTGAAAATGTCATAAATGTCAGATCCATGTTGATAAAATACATGTTCTTCCCTCACCACTCCATGTAATGACTGCACCTTGGCCATTTTCAATGTAGGGCATTGATGTCATTGGGGCAATCTCACCAAAAGTTTCAAATGGACACCATTTCATCGTGGTGGCTATCGATTATTTCACCAAATGAGCTGAAGCTGCATCATATATCAGTATCACAAAAGGAGTAGTTTGTAAATTCCTAAAGAAGGAAATTTTCTATAGATATAGAACACTAGAAATAATTATTTCAGATAATACCTTGAATCTAAACAATGACTTAATAAATAAAGTATGCACAAAATTCAAGATTAAGCGTCACAACTCGGCTCCTTATCGCCCAAAGATCAATGGTGCAGTGGAAGAAGAAAATAAAAATAACAAAAAGATCATCGCAAAAACAACCGAAACATATAGGGATTGGCACAAAAAATTATATTTTGCTATGTTAACCTATCATACATCAGTTCGTACATCGACTAGGGTAACAATGTTCTATCTAGTCTATGGGGTGGAGGTCGTTTTGCCCGTTGAGGTAGAAATCCCTCCTTTGAGAGTATTAATGGAGTTGAAACTGGAAGAGGCTGATTGGATTAAGAATAGGTTTGATCAGTTGAATTTGGTTAAGGAGAAAAAATTGAGACTTATCTACCATGGCTATATGTATCAGAAAAGAATAATGCAGTCTCAGGACAAAAAGGTCAGACCTCGAGAATTTCACGAAAGAGATCTAGTGTTGAAAAATATCATGTCTATGTAAAAAGACTTTCGAGGGAAGTAGATGCCAAATTGGGAAGGCTCTTACATTGTAAAAAATGCCTTTTCAAGAGGAGCTTTGGTTTTAACCGAAATGAATAAAGACGAATTGCCTAATCCTGTGAATTCTTATTCAGTCAAGCGATATTACACTTGAAGAAAAATGGAAAAAGAAAAAAGGAAAAATTAAGAAAAAAAAAGGAAAGAGGAAAAAGAAAATAGAAAAGAAAATAGGGGTTCAAGATGAAAACCCAAAATGGGCATCTTGAAACCAAATGAGGATTTGAGTTGAAAATCCACAAAGGACGACTCGAATATTCAAGATTAGGCTTATGAATGGAGGATTCCCTTGGAAGCCTAACAATTAAGGGAGACATTCTCATACTCAGACATCCTCAGTATGATCTGAATCCTTTAGACATGTTAAATTTCAAGAAAAGACTTGTGGTGAGAAGATAGAAAAACTCATGAACTTGATATCAGGGTACTCAATCTTTCTTCTTTATGTAATATTTGTCTTTTTCTTAAAAGAAACACTTGTTCCAAAATATTGCACTTTTTTCACCTCTCATTAATGAAACCAGTTGATTACATTTTATTTCTCCTTTACATAAGCACCATGCATGAAAACAATTGATTAATAATAGTATCATATATAAAAAGATTATTATCTCTTAATCTGAGAAAAGTTTAGAGTATGGGAATTTCAAAACAGGTGTTCACCGGGAAGCATAGACGAAAGAAACATCTCTCTAGCTCAATATGATCGACCAGAGCATTAAAAAAGAGAGTTTACTCAAATAAAAAAAACATTCAAAAAAGGAAACAATCTAAAACCAAATCCGCCTTCCCATGAAAAGAGATCAAAAGAAATCCTAATCAGGGGATGCATCGGATAAGATTTCGCTCAAATCAAATTACTTCAAGAGAAAATCGACCTTTTGTCAAAAGTCAACCAAGCAAGATAACCCGTTTCTCTAGCTAGGTCAAATAGACCAAATTATCACAATATTTGACAGGGGTTAGAAAGGTAGCCACAGTCGAGGCCCAGACAATGGTAATAAAGAAAATCTCGCATGTCACGATCGATATTTGTTCACCAAGAGCAGATAAAGTCCCAGGAGCAAGGATTGAGTTGCACAGAGTTACATTGAACATTCATATGCATCATATCAAAATCACATTTAGATCATCTTTAGGACATACTACATATGACAAACATGAAATCGTATCATACAACCTTTTTGAACATGATCTTAAAGATTTATCTTGTTACTAAGGTAAGGAATCAATACTTGTCAACCATGACTAGATTTCATCAACATAAAGAAGCAATGTCATCATCATATTTGGCATTGAGCAAATCACCCATAAGCGATTAGATCTCCTTAACATGAAGGAGCAAAGTCATTTTCAAAGACAAATTATCTACAGGCAATTAGACTTCCCCAACGAGAAGGAACAATGTTGTCTTCAGATTCACAATTTTCCAAACACGACTAGTCGTCATGTCGTGAACAACCTGAAGAAACCATGTCGTGAAAAACCTGACATCCTCAAACGAGAGAGTGAATCATCGAAATACAAACCTTGTAGCAAGACAAAATTTTGGACGTTGTAGTGGTGTTTGTTCTTCCCCACGAGTAATCGACTCCCGAACTCTTTAAAATGAATTTTTGGTAAACACATATCAATTTTGTCTTTTAAATTTTTTTAATTCATTTAAAAGACGTTCTTAGGTATTTAACCTACCTTACCTAAAGGTTGATGGCGACTCCAAATCAACTTAATCGAATTAATCTAAAATGAGTATTTTCACAATAAGTCGTAATCAAAATTTTCTTTTAAAATTAAAAAACTTAAAATAAAAAGGACATTACGACAGCTTGGCGACTTCGCTGGGAAAGGTAGAGAGTCAAGCCGTTAATTGCTTACACATTGTCGTAGTGGTGAAAATTATGAGTTCGAGTCTTTAGTTAGCTTATGATCCATTTGTTGAATTTTTATTATGAATTACAAAAGGTAATGGTGAATGAATGTCAATCTAGAGACATGCAAGAACAATGATGAATAACATATAAGAAGAAGACACTAGCCAATGTAGCTAGTTTTAATCCAATTATTTCCTTAATAAAGCTATAGCAATTTAACCCAACTGAGCTGTAAAATTCATCTCTTTCGATAAGTGAGCTACCTTAAGTAACTATATGTGTATAGCCTTGAGATGTTTAAGCACAACTCTTCATTGCGCAAGCAAATATGAAGCCTATTTCTAGGGACATATTGTGCTACAGCTTCTCTTTCAAGAGCTCTTGCATCACTCAACGGAGTTCATAGACCAATCTAACTCTTTCAAGTCTCAATGCAATCAAAGTACAACATATTTCTACGGTGATAGATATCAAGGACACAATTGAGTGAAATCAAACCACTACACTTTATTAATTGGATAGAAGAATCTTCGCCGATTACATCAACCAGCTAGAAGTTTAGTTCCTCGTTTCAAAACAGCGTACAAACGAAATAGCTGGAAACATATTATAAAATAATAGAGATAGAGAAAAAATCGAATAAGATAGAGAAAAAAATGGAATAAGATATGGATATGATCTAAACAATGAATGATCGAACCTTCCTCTCTCATGGTGATCTTCGTCTGTGTGCTTGAAGCTCGCCTTTGAAATGATGGTGAAAATGAAGTGGATTGGAAACACTATTTGGGACTAAGTAAAATCGTGAACCCGTTCCTTAGTCTCCTTTTTATAGCCAATTAATCTTTTTGTTAAAGTTGTTCAGCCTTCAACTTTATTTCTCGCCTTGTCCTACTAATTGTCCGCTCCTCTCAACTGATCTCTCACTCTTTATAACTTCTGTTATGTCAGCCTTCCTCAATTTTCCTTGGAGAAGCTTCCTATTTTCGCACCTCATAATATTTCTCTGATCCGTGCTTGCTCCTACTTCCCTTCTCTTTGAGCAATTAATCTTGAGAGAGCATTATCTCGTGAAATAATTTATTCGAGAACGTGTCGAGAGTTTAGCCACCTCTAATTATCTTTTTTTTCTTTCTTCTCTGAATAAGTAAGGAAAATCTCTTAATAATTGACATCACGTTAAGTAAAGTAACTATAAAATCTACCAATAAATGCAGAGGGATAAGGAAAACCAGTATTAACTTATATAAATGTCAATGATTTATTGATTTTCATATTTTAGCAGCAGTTCCGAATATTCCTTTAAATTATAAGTAAAATATCATGCATGGCAATTATAAATAATAAAAATCAAAATAGAGAAAAAAAAGATTGTGTATTTGTGTTGCATGCGAAATTGTGAAGAGAGGCTTTTATAGAAAAACATATAAGTAATATCATATATTAGGAAGATAATTACCTCTTAAAATGAAATTTAAAAATAAAATCGTTAAAGATAATGTTTCTTAAGAATTTTCTCTAAAAAGATAATATTCGCGCGGACGTGTCGAAGACACGTATTACCATTACCATTACCATTACCACGACCACGACCCGACCCGACGAGACTGACGGCGGCGGCGGCGCGCGAGAGTCCCCCTTGTTCTCTATCACTCAACATAGAAGTGGGAAAGCCAAGCCTTAAATACCATTCCCAATAGTGTTTCCAATACTATGTGGGATTGAGCATTACTAACACTTGTTTTCAATACAATGTGATTATTCAGGAAACAATTAACAATCATGCACCTTAAAACAACTGAATCAGCAACCAATTGCATTAGTATTATACGATTAAATATGTCATAATTAAAAGTCAATCTACAATCAATCGCGATTATTGCAATTTTAAGCAAAACATTAAAAAATAATATCATTATTTAAGGCTCAATCTCACATAGTATTGGGAACAAGTGTTGGTAATGCTCAATCCCACATAGTATTGGAAACACTATTGGGAATAGTATTTAAGGCTTGGTTTTCTCACTTCCTTGTTGAGTGATAGAGAACAAGGGGGACTCTCGCACGCCGCCGCCGCATCCGCCGTCGTCCCGTGGTCGTGGTCGTGGTCGTGGTAATACGTGTCTTCGACACGTCCGTGCGAATACTATCTTTTTAGAGAAAATTCTTAAGAAACAAATGCAATACCGTCGTTGCGATTTTGGACTATCGCAACGAATTTGGAATAAATCGCAACGCGAACTTCGACTATCGCAACGAATTTGGAATAAATCGCAACGCGAACTTGGACTATCGCAACGAATTTGGAATAAATCGCAACGAATTTGGAATAAATCGTAACGGGAACTTGGACTATCGCAACGAATTTGGAATAAATCGCAACGCGAACTTCGACTATGGCAACGCGAACTTGGACTATCGCAATGCGAATATGTAAATCGCAATGCGATATTCGAAGTTTGCGTTGCGAATCTGGAAACTGATTTGCGATACCGGAGATCGCGTTGCGAATTATCGATCGCATACGATTTAGTTGGTCATTTTGGTAAATCCAAAAAAAAATTGATTAAAATCATATATTATAAGTCATTTTTTATCATTAAGGTTATTTTCTCTTTTTATATATAACGGGTATAAATAAAAATTTATGATAAATATAATTATTAAATTAAATAATATTAAAAAAATTAAATTTTAAGGATAAAATTGATTTCTGGTAAGATATTTGTTCACACTACCCAATAATATAGATCTACTGCTGCAAAAGATGATGATGAGATGTATAAGCCTTACATATAATTAGTTGATGTGAAATAATTTAAAAACCTATATTTATACTATTTTAAAAAATAATTAACTCATTGATTATGGATACACATATATAAGATTAGGTTGTGTTTTCGATTAATCTGATATGAAAATAATATATTTTTCATTCAAAATTTGATTCAGATTTAGGATGACTCTATCCCACTCCAAACTCGACTCATTTTTTAGATAAAATTCAAAACTAACTCGACACCATCCAAAATAAATATATTTATAAAATAATTATTAATTTTATTCGATAAAATAAAATTTTAATTGAAAAAATAATATTACAATTATCTCTTGATATATAAAGTATAATTACATCATTTTTCAAGACGATTAAGTCAAATATTTTTCTCCATAAATTCGAACCTGATTTTACCATGAATTTTCTTTTAAAATTGAGTTAATATGTCCTCAAACTATAACCTCATTTTAAATTAGTCTTTGAACTTTTAAATATTTCAATTTCATCCTCAAGTTATTAATCTCATTATAAATTAGTCCTTAAACATTTGAACATTTTAATTTCATCTCTAGCCTATGACTCTCTTTCTAAATTAGTCCCCAAACTTTTGAATATTCCAATTTCATCTAAATGTGTAATTAGTTTCAGCCATAGTCTAACCTAATTTTTTTTTACAAACATATAATAATATAACTTGACATAATGATTTTATTAACAATGAATGTGATTAGTATATACGTATGCTTTGGGATGAAATTAGAGTGTTCAAATTGTTTGGGGACTAATTTAGAATAAAGGTAATAGCTTGGGGATGAAATTAAAATATTTAAAAGTTTGAGAACTAATTTAAAATGATACACGTAATCAAAGATTAAAATTAGAATTTTAAAAATTTAGAGATAAATGTAAAATAAAGATCATATTATAAATACATATAATATAATTGACTCTTTAAAAATATGTCTAATATAAATAAGATTGAGTAAATCTCTCGAATTTGGATAAGTACCATCCGTACGATTAACTTGTTTGTATTGCCAGCATATTCTGGTTGTAAAACAGTACTAGCAAATCAAATCACATTAAAAGGTGGGAAAAGTCATTTCAAAATAAGATAATGGCGCTTTCCGTACAATCTGCATGTTCTTACTACCAATAAAAGTCTCTTTTAAGAAGGAAACAAAAGTGTTATGAATTCTGCAAGAATCCTTTCGAGTAATTCACCAAAAATGGTGGTCGATCAAGAGAACCACGTGCCAGCAACGCGCTCTTCATCTTCTTCTAAGAAGCGAACTTCCTTGACCAACTCTTTTCTTCTGCAGCCTTCCTCGGCCAAGAAACGTGTCGTTCCAGGTGAACTCACCAGCTCCAGTACTGATACCGGCTCGGGTCATAACCCGAATTGCATATCCAAGAATGAGAGATGTAGAGATAGAGATAAGAAGTCAACACGTGAATTGAAAGAGAAGAAGAAGCAAGAACCTGGCGATGTGATTGAAGAAAGCTTTTCCGATCTGAGGAAATGCTCTTTCTTATCTTCTATATATGGACATGTCCACTTTCTCGAGGTATTCACGAGTAATAATTTCTATGTATCTCTTTGCTTTGGACAAGTTTGATGTGTTTGTGTCAACGTTAATTAGAAATTAGGTATTAAATTTGATTTGAAAAATCTGGTTATGGCCAACATGGATTGTTTGAGTATTCATTAGCACCTTCTATGTTTGAATCTCATCAGCAGCCCTGCTTGGCTTCTCAAAAAAGAAAAACAGATCTGGGATTTAAGGTTTAGGTTTTGATTCAAAAGAAAATAGCAAGGACTCTGTTTCATTCTTATGATAACTGTTAACTAATGGCTAATGATAAATTTGATTCAGATTGAGGAGAAAAGGAGGCCATTGCCCGATTACATAGAGAAGGTGCAGAATGATCATATTACAGTGGATATGCGGGAAATTCTTATGGGATGGTTGGTGGAAGTAACCGAGGAGTACAAACTTGTTTCCGATACCCTTTATCTTACAGTTTCATACATCGACAGATTCTTGTCGGCTCATTCTGTCAGTAGGAACAAATTGCAACTCCTTGGTGTTTCTTGCATGCTTATTGCCTGGTAAACACGTTAACCCACTTTTGTGCTTATTTTATTTCGTTTTGTTATTAAATTGATGATTCATCGATGACATAGTAAGTACGAAGAGATCACTCCACCAGGTATTGATGATTTTTGCTACATAACAGATAATGCTTACACCAAGGAAGAGGTATATTTACATCTCATAATTCCTTTCATCTTTATTTTGGTCTTCCCTCTCTTTTCCTCGTTGTCTTTCGGACATTTAACCTATTAAAGCTTGACGATTTGCAGATGGTTGAGATGAAGAAAGACGTTCTTAAATTGTTGGATTTCGAAGTTGGTACTCCCACTATTAGGAATTTCCTCAGGCAAGAATGTTGTCCAAATGTTATTAAGTTTTTCCTTCTTTTCTTTTCATAATCATTCTAATATTTTTCCCCTTCCCCAATGTGATTTGCTTAATGGTAACAAGTGAGGTACATGGTATGCTTTCGTTGTGCTTGCAGACTTGTCATGAGAGCTGCACAGGGAAACTGCAAAGTAGGCACTGAACACTTTAGCAGTATACCTATATTTGTACAGGCTGTTAGTTTTTTTTTTTTTTTACTGATTCTGCATTCTTTTGTGTGCTCCACAGTATCAAGAATTGCAGTTGGAATTTTTGAGTTGTTATCTTGCGGAGCTGAGCTTGCTGGACTACGGATTTTTACGATTCCTACCGTTGGTAGTTGCTTCAGCAGCTATTTTTCTGTCAAGATTCATAATCCAACCAAACGCACACCCTTGGGTAAGAAATCCATATATTTTGTGATGTTTCAGCAGCTATATTTTGTGTCTTATTCACATTATGGTAAATTTTTAGCACTGCAAATTACTTGATCATCTTAGGTAATATCATAAAAAAATGCCAAAAAGCTTGTGATAATTTTGTGCTTTACAGGTACCGTGGTTTCCATTAGATTAAAATCCATCTTTTGGTGAAGTTTGATGTTTACTTGAATGTATATCCACTAGGTGAAAGGGCAACAAATTAATTTGGGTGGTTAAACACAGTTTAACGCACATTTCATATTATAAAATTAGTCTTAGAGATGAAAATTGATCATTTGTAAAAGCAGAAGCAATAAATCACCCAGGGAATTCTTTGGGCTTGTTCATGCTTCTGATAAGATAACATATTGTTTTACTGGTATTCCAGAGCAAGCCACTGCAATGTCACTCAGGTTATAGATCAATTGACTTGAAGGAATGAGTCCTTTCCATCCATGCCTTGCATTTGAATCGACGACGAAGCTATTTGACAGCCATGACAGAAAAGTATACGCAGCACAAGGTGATTACCTATACTATCAATGTTTCATGTTCAGATTATAATAGGATTAGCATCCAGCTAACCATGGCTGATAGTTTCTTTAACTGGCTGAATGATGCAATTCGGAATAGTTCAAGGGTGTGGCGATGCTGTCTTCACCATCGGAAGTGCCTGAATGTTATTTTAAGGATGCTGTTGATGAATGATGGTATGTTGTCTTGGCCAACTGGACGATTAGAGTTGTTCAAATGCTGGTGGATAAGTGGTGATATTGTTAATTGCTCGCTGTTCTTTTTGGCATAGTTAATGGTTTCTGGAACTCTGTTAGTTTTGTAAATCTTGATGTTAACTAGAAATATAGCCCATACATATGAATGATGTACATATAAACTCACGCTGTTTTCCTTTTTGGTTTAGGTTGAATGTTTATATATCTCAGGGGGTTTACTATTTCGTTGCAATTTACACATTCATATTGGGCTAGTGGTATGTAAAGCTATAAATCAACATAGCATTTGATGAAATATTTATAAATCGGTCGTATAAAGTTCGTTTATTAAGTTAAATAAATGAGTATGAATAATATTTTTATGTTTATTTAATAAATGAATAAATACAAAAAAAATGTGTGATTCGTTTATGTTCACGAATAAATTCGTTTGAAAGTTTGTTTATTGAATCGTTTTAAGTACTTATTTTTTTTTTTTTTTTACATTTTGAATATTAGTGAAGTTAGGGATTAAATTGAATATAATGTGAATTTTGGATCTTAAACTATGAAGTATAAAGAATTTGAGGACTAGTGTAATTTCTCTATTATTCTGAACATATAAACAAATATGTTAATGTTAAATGAGTTAAATACGAACATATTTAAAAATAAACAAATGAAAACGATCGAACACTAGCCAAATATAAATATTTTTAAAAATAAATAATAAACATGAATAAAATCTCTATTAATTCATTATCAATTTATTTGGCGTTTTTCTCGAAATATTATCGGTGAGTAGTATATTTATCGATCTAACATCGGTCAGATTATATTTTTCGATCTAACACCCGTAGCAGTAAAGCGCGCCCCTGACCTGCGTTATACGCTGATTTGGCGTCACGTGAGGTATAGCGTGCGCCCTGCACCGCGCTATACGCTGACTGGGTTACACGTGGCTATAGCGCGCCCCCTGCTCGGCGCTATATATGTGTATCTACACAATTATATTTAGCGCGGACCCTGATCCGCGTTATACCATAATTACATATACCGCGGTGCAGGTATTGCGCCTTGTATGGCTATATATACCCTTCTCCCTCGATTATGTTCCTCACATCTCTCCTATCAACTTATAGATTAATACAATAATTCCGTCAACGAGTCAATAATTTTGGTAATCTTCTCATATTTAATTTAGAAGTTCGTACGATTTTTCATTATAAGGTAATTTTGTTATAAATTTTTTTTATTATACTTATTATTTATTATGATTAATTGAAAAAATATTATACTAATTATTTTCAATTAATTTTTATGTTTGTAAAATTGAAAAGCGAGAGTATATGTCGAAATAGTTTTACGGTGCATGTAATAATATAAAATTATATTATTTAAATTATTTACGTTGATGTGTAAAAATTTATTGTGTTATATTTTCGTTCATATATAATTTATTTAATTAGGATTGTTTTTGTTATTTTTTTTGCAGATATAATATTGACGCACTTTTAAACTCAAAGAATGACGCGACTTTCAGCTATTGTTTTTATGATGGTGAAATTCGAGAAGATGAAACTGGCGTTGTTTACGTATCAAATGAGCGTGTTAAAATATCATTCAAGAGAAATATAACTCTTGAGGAGTTGATAACGAAGATTTCGAGGAAGATTCATGTTGGAAGTAGTTGGAGAATGTCGTCGTTGCAGTACAAATTTCCAACATCATTGTTGTCATTAACTTATACAACGTTCGAACTTTCGAACAATGATGATGTTGAAATGATGGTTGAAGCTCAAAATAATTATTCAGACGCCGCTATTGAGATGTATGCACATTTTGTTCAAGTGCGTGTTATTCGGGGTCAATCATTAAGCTCCCACTATGGGCTGGCTGAACAAGTTGATCAAGTTGACAGCCCGACTACAGTAATGTGTAATGATTTTAATGTCATAATGGGGAGACATTCATCCGCAACTCCTTACGATATGTACCGAGGTGGGTCTATGAACAATCCGTATGGCAACACCGCGTCCAGTTCAAGAGGAAGGCATTCATCTGCAAAATTTTTTGACCATATGGAGATGCTATCGACTCAACCATCTGTGCAGTTTCCATTTGACACGAAAACTGATGCAAATGGATGGTTCGCGTATCGAAAATGAAGAGGAAAAACAACATATGAGAACTAACAGTATACAACAGTCCTCACACATGTTGTGCTGGAGGGGTCAACCAAGATCATCCCAACTTGGACTCTGAAGTGATATGCCAAGCCATCATGCCCATGGTAAAAGCAAGCTCTCATATAGCTGTTGCACTGTTGATTTCAGCTATACAATCGCAGTATGGGTACACTTTCTCCTATAAAAAAGCTTGTTTGACAAAACAAAATGCCATTGTCAAACTTCATGGCGAATGTGATACATAATGATCGAGTTCTCCGCGATCGATGTCAATTCTACCGGGTTTTTTGGACTTACCCACAGTGCGTTAATGTTGTCAAATACTGCAAACCTGTGGTCCAGATCGATGGGACTTTTTTGTATGGAAAATACAAGCAAGTTTTATTATTGGCAGTTGTCCAAGATGTAAATCGCAACATTCTTCCAGTTGCTTTTGCTCTTGTCGAAGGAGAAGATACAGATTCTTGTGTTTTTTTCCTCCGAAATTTACGTGCACATGTTTTCACGAGGGAAAATATATGTGTCATTTCTGATCGCGGAGCTGTGATCAAAGCAATAATGGAGTCTTTGGGTCCAATGTGGCAACCACCCTTTGTCCAACATAGGTATTGTCTCCGACACATTGCTGCGAACTACCATGGAAGATACAAGAAGAATGATGAGCGTCAATTACTTGTGCGCATGGGTAAGTGAAACTGATGTAGTTTGTTTTCTTTCGATCATTTTGATCAGGTTAGTAAGTTATACATTTTTTGATCAGGTTACAAACTTCTTCCTCGAACGTTTGAATCAATGCTTCAAGATTTGCGGGAGAAGAACGAGGAAGAATACGATTACATTAGCCTCATCGATAAAGAAATGTGGACGAACGCATATGATGGTGGATATCGATATGGACACATGACGACCAACTTGGCTGAGGCAATCAATTCAACCTTAAAGGGTGCACGTCACTTACCTGTAGCGGCTTTGGTAAAAACTACATATTTTTGTTTGGGGGCGCTTTTCACGAAGCTCGGGGGACAAGCTCAAAACCTGGATGCAAGGCGGTCATGTCTATTACCCTAGATTAGTTGCAGATCTACAGAAAAAAAATTGCTGCATCAAATGGAATGTCTGTAACAAGCTTCTCTAGAAGGCATGAAATGTTTCGTGTCATAGAGTTACCGCGACCTCTTCAAGGGATTGAAGCTGTGTCGTTAAGAGTAAATCTAAGGGACAGAACGTGCGACTGCGGGTTTTTTCAAGCTCTGAAGTATCCATGCTCTCATGTGATAGCAGCTTGCTCGCATACATGTAAAGACTATAACCATTGTGTGGATCCCGTATACCTACTATCTGAAGTTTTTAAGGTATACGAATTTGAGTTTCCCCCCATAGGTAATGACAAAGACCCTGATGAGGTTCAAGATTGGCTTCCAATTGTACCAAATCCGAGTTTATTGAGGGAGCGTGGTCGTCCAAAATCCAATCGAATTCATTGTGATATGGATATTCGAGAAAGATCTAGACAAGACAGAAGATGTGGGCATTGTAGAAACCCAGGACACACTAGAAAAACATGTTCACTTCTGTTGTCATCAAGTAACAATTGATGAGGAAATGATGTATTTGTTTACCAAATAATAATTCTTGTACTTTAATTTGCATTTACTTCAAGTTAATGTCATTCAATAATCGATGATGAAGATTAAAAAAATGAACACAATCATTAAATTTTATTAAACTAATAACAATTTGGTATTTGAATATAATTTTAAATACAACAAACTTACAATAAGTATTAAATGGTAAATGATAATAAAATTACAATAACTGATATTAAATTGTAATAAACAAAATGAACTGAAATATATTAAAAAAAGTCCAACAAATTTAACAAAATAAAGTAAGTATTAAATGAGAAATAATAAAAAATTACAATTTAACAAAATAAAGTAAATACAAATATAATAAAAAACAAAATCTATCGATGCCTGCGACGAGAATGTGTTCCGCAAGGCGGTGGCTGTCGGTCTCGAGGAGGATTTCTTCGTATCACTGGTTCTGACTCCTCGCTGTCATCATCATCACCATCATCGTCGTCGTCGTCGTCATCGTTATTGTCGTCGTCATCCTGAGCAGGTACATTAGGTTGATGAGGAGCTGATGACGATGAAACACCTCCATAGAATAAGGACCCTGGAGGTGTATGACTGACTATCCCACCGGCCTGCGAAAACTGGGAAAACTCATAAAACCCAGACATCACTGAGTGTGAAAAATGTATAGGAGGCGTTTGTGCTGCGGCCATGGGTGATGAGGCTGAACCCGCCAAATATCCAATATATGAACCCCAAGTTGGATTTGCAAACATAGACCCATAATAGCCTCCAGGAGGGGTCATCTGTGACGGTGGCGGCGGGGTCATAAAACTAGGTGAAGGCGGCGGCGACATCTGGTAATAGAAAGGCGATAGCGACATCATATATGGCTGCGGTGGCTGCTGTGAAGGTCCTGCTGGTGCAACTGAGGATGAACTGAAAGCATCTGCTCTCCGTCCACGAGTCGGGGGACGATGGTGCTATGTCGTATCATGTCTCTGTCGACGTCGCGGAAAGGTCTGCCCTCGTGCATCCTCAGGAAGCAAAAACGGTTTCCCGTTACTGTTGAACCACTCGTAATAACCCTTAGCAACCATCAAGAGGTCATAAAAAATGGGCTCTCTACGGGGAAGGCGCCGATGTCAATCCTCCCACAACACGACCCACGCATGATGCCTCACCAGCCAATCTGCATCTGTCTTGCCGCGTCTATCTGTGCTATGCAACTCGTCCATATTGCGCGGTGCATCCGTAATTGGTTGAAAACAACCAAACTACCGGATCACGCGATCAGTTGAATGCCACTCGACGGTCGCATAACAGATCAGAGGGACCATCGCCATCAAAAAATCTGATGGACCCCTCAACTCAGGTGGGATCACCGCTCTCACATCATCAGTAGAATATGACACCCATTCAAACTAAAACAAATAATATATAATTTTTATCAAAATAATAATCTAATTATATAACTATAATCTAAAATCGATTTTTAAACATTAAAATTCATACTTGTGTGCCAGCCTTCTAATCGATTAGCACCCTAATTTTTTCTAAATCATCAGGTAGCTCCTAATGATTTTTCCTATCAGTAGACCACCTATTCAAGGAAAAAAATTATTATATGATGTATAAAAGTATTAATATACAAAATCAGTTTTATAATTACCTCAGAAGTAGTGGAAATACGAATGTGTTCTTCACAACGGGACATAAAAAGGGCAATCGATACCATGCCCAAGACTGCAGCTGTAGGAGACATCCGCCGATAGCATTACGCTTGTAGTCAATGGCTCCACACATCTCCCTGTACAGCAAAGCCAAAACTGTCGAGCCCCAACTGAATGATCTGGCGAGACGAAAGTCGCTAAGATGTCGCAACCACATGCAGTGAACTAGGTTGCGCGATTTGTCCGGCATCAGCAACCCTCCTATCAACTGCAATATGCATGCCCGTGCATACATCTTAACCTCATCCTTAGAGGCGTCTGCGCTCAACTCCCGAAAATTGACATTTAACCAATTTAACGGTATCCTACCTCCGATAAAACTTTCCGGGACACGTCCTAGATTTTCCCGGCACAAAGTAGTCCAAGAACCAGAAGTTATCCCTGATATCACATCTCCATCCACCGGAAGCCCCAGGTGCATAGAAACATCCTCAAGCGTGACCGTGCACTCTCCGCACGGAAGATGGAATGTGTGGGTCTCCGGCCTCCACCGCTCTACTAAGGCAGAAATAAGGTCTAGTTCTATCTTACAGTGACCCTGATATCTACCTATGTAACCAAATCCAGCCTCTACTAAATACGGCAAGACACGGCTAGGTATCACTAACTTAAGATTCCTAATAAAAAGATCTAATATACGGTCTTTCTCCTAAAAATAAATAATTACAAAAATTAATTCTTAATCTAATAATCATGCATTAAATAAATCAACAAATTATTACTAATAATTTAAATTAAATTAAAACGTTAAAATGTTACCGTATCAGTAAAGTGTCGAGATATATGATTTCTATCTAAGCGAAGTAGACCGCCTTCCATTATATATATGCAAAAAAATTATATTAGTAAAATATTAAATAAAGTAAAAATACTTAAATAAATTAAATACATAATATTAAAAATATTATAAAATATACCTTAAACGAGATAGTATTTGAGAGAATTTGAGAGAATTTGTAGTGATGAAAGTGATTGAGGATGAGGTATTTATAGGGAAGGGTGGGGTGTGAACGACCGGGTAATTAAAGCAATAGCGCGCCCCTACACCGCGCTATACCCCACGTGTCAAATAAATAGGTATAGCGCGGAGCAGGGGGCGCACTATAGCCACGTGTAACCCAGTCAGCTTATAGCACGGTGCAGGGGGCGCGTTATACCCCACGTGGCGCCAAATCAGCATATAGCGTGGGTCAGGGGGCGCGCTTTACTGCTACGGGTATTAGATCGAGAAATATAATTTAATCGGTGTTAGATCGATAAATATACCGATTACCGGTGATATTTCGAGAAAAACGTCAATTTATTTACACCCTAATAGAATAGAGTGCAAAGTCACGACCTGAGAAAATTTATTGCTCACTGGTTTTTTTTTCAATAGAAGGGAAAATATAGTTTGAAAATTATAGATTCAATGAGCAGAATATTAAAATATTGATGATTAAATTTATTATTATTTAATTTTATTAATCAACATATTATTTATTTATTTATTTAAATTAAATAATTATTTTATAATTTCTTTTTTTTGGGTATTAGGGGCCTAAAATATGATCTATAGTCCAAAGATTATTTGACTATTGGGTAAACTACATATTTAGTATATAAACTATCAGTTTTGATCCGTTTGAGTACCTAAATTTTCAAATTTTTTAAAATCATACCTAAAGTTTAATTTTTTGTTTCATTTTTAATAACAAAACTTAATTGTTGAAAAAAAATGAAAGTTTAGGTACCAAAACATGTTTACTACCTAAATCATACTTAAGTTTTGAAAAAAATGAATGTTCAAGTATTAAAACGGATCAAAATTAATAGTTTAAATACTAAAAACGTTAAATTTTTAACGACGAAATATTAAAATAAACAAAAACTAAACAATAGTTACTTTGTAAATTATTTTTTTGTTTTTTAAATACCTGTTATCTCCGGGCTTGGATCCAGCAGGCTTTAAATTCCAAGGACCGGGAGGGATCAATTAGGGTTTTCAAATTCTGATTGGACCTGGATCCTAAACTATATCCGACATGGGAGAATAACTAAGCTGAAGAAAAGGAGAAAATTAGAAGAGACGAGGGAAGGCGTGAAGTTTGGTATAATCGGCGAAGATGGAAGTGGAAGTAGATGAGAAAGGCCTGAAATCGGCGGGAGCCGAGCTTTTGAAAGATGGAAGACGTGGTTTACGTATCCGTGGATGGGAGATCGAGTCTCGTAAACGCTCTATTCTGAATTCCTCGGCTCTCCAACAATGGGAACAAACCCTACATACGTCTCACTTTCCGGAAATGATTTTCGGTGAAAGTTGTTTGATTCTTAAACACCTCGGCAGCGGCACCAAAATACATTTCAACGCTTTCGATGCTTTGGCCGGTTGGAAGCAGGAAGGTTTGCCTCCTGTTGAGGTTCCTGCCGCTGCAAAATGGAAATTCAGAAGGTGGAAATGTTTAAGTCTTTCTTTTAACCTTTTCTTTTAATTTGAAATTGAGTTTCTGATTATTTAATCTGATTTAGGTGAACTGAAAATGAAGTAAAGTTGTTGATTTGATGTTGCAGTAAACCCTTCCAGCAGGTGATATTGGACTACGACTATACGTTTACAACTCCTTATTGTGGAAGTGAAACGGTTGAGTTTGATGCAGACAAGGTCTGAGCTTTTTGTTTTTATGTTTTAAAATGCACCTTACTTTAAAACTGTTTTTTGAATTACGGTTTTAGTTCTTTTTTTGTATGGAATTGTGATATGATTGGGATATACACTAACAGTTTTGTTGTTTAGGAATTGTGAAATTAGAAATTTTTATATTAGTCTATCTGTGTTTCCTAGAGCTGATTTGAATTTTTAAAATGACGATGATGATTTTGTTGGCATTTTAAATTATGATCAGGATGGAAGTGGGGAAATTTCAGCGGGCGGCTCGGGCCTCCATTGGGAAGATTGTGAAGAGCAGCTTGATGTTGCTGCACTCACATTAAAAGAACCTATTCTGTTCTATGATGAGGTCAGCTTCTTAGATTATATTAGACATACAGTGAAAGATGATGCACTGTATTTTATGTGCTCTTCTTGTCATTCTTATCTTAAGAGTTATAAAAGTAATTTTTTTAACATTAAAAAGTAAAAGAAGAGTTACAAAAGTAACCATGTTTGTTCTGCAGGTAGTTTTATACGAAGACGAATTGGCTGATAATGGAGTCTCACTTCTAACTGTGAAAGTGGTAAATGCTGATTTTTGAAAGGATTGTACTCTGTAATATTCCAGAATGGAAGACAACTAATTACATTATTACCTTTTTTTTAGAGAGTCATGCCAGGTTCTTGGTATCTACTCCTGCGATTTTGGGTAAGTGGGAAGACTACCAATGCTCTCAATAGCAAAATAAATGCGATTTACATTTTCCCAGCCGTCATGTATTTGCCCCATTAACCCCCCCACCACCGACTCACCCCACCCCACCCCTCCCCTTTCTTTATTTTCTTTTCCCTTTCTCGTGGAAGAAATGCTGAGCTCGGCTCATGTGATTGCCTGAAAAACTCTCAAGATAAAAGCTGCTGCGATTTATTTCCCCTTTCAGCCACTTACTCAGTTTCTCTAACAGCTTCGTGTTGATGGAGTGCTAATGCGATTAAGGGACACCCGCATGCATTGTGTTTTTGGTGAGAGCACTAATCCTGTCATTCTTAGGGAAAGATGTTGGAGGGAAGGAACATTTCAAGCCTTGTCTGCTGTAAGTATATAATCACTCAGATATTCACTGCCTTTCTGCTTGTTTATATGTTCTCATACCAACATTTATTTATTTGCACATATCTATTTGACAATTTGCATTGAAAGCTTACTATCTTGGCAAGCCACAGCTTAATTCTTTGTTGCCTCAACTTCAAGTAGTTTTTCTTTATTTCTCCGTACCAGTCACATTAGAACTCATTTAATGAATTTCTGTGTCATAGATTAGGTAGCTTTAAAGTGTTACCATTTGAAGCGGCTTTTGGTTCAAGTGTGGGGTGGGTTAGTGTATCACTAAATTCAAGCTCAAGTGAACTTTGTTTTTATTGTATTTGAATTTAAATCCCGGAGAAGCAATTTAAATGCATAATATAAATGTCCGGCAATATAGCCCTTGACAGTCAGTTGGTCACAACTCATGACTGGATAGTTTGTTAGGTAACATCATTGTCCGCCTTGATGTTTTTCTATCAGGGAATGTACTGGAAGTAGCACATTAAATCTTATTTAGATATATTATAAAATAAAGCAGCTTTCTTGCTTAATCTTACGACATTGATGTTTTGCTTCTCTTATTTTGGTGCAGAAAGGATATCCTACTGATTCTGCTTCATATAGTGATCCAAGCATCATCAGCAAATGGCTTCCTGTTATCATGCATCAGACCCAAAAGTTTATAATCCGCGGTAACTTGTAGACTGTAAATTGCCTTGCGCAACAGTTATTTGAATGTGTAGTCATTGCGAACTTGATCCATTTAGGTGGATACAATATGCAAAAAATCATTGTTCATGTCATTAACAAGCAAATTTTATGAGGTGATTTTGGGTGTCAACAAGAATAAGAATTCTCTCTGTTATTTGATTTGAGGTGCCATAGTTTCATGTTTTCAGCATTAAGCAAAGTCAATAAACAACAGGGTATTATTTGATGAATATATATATTCCACTTACACCTAGTGTTTTATACCTCTTTAAGACCGTTAGACAGGAAAATCAAAAATTGAGATTGACTCTTTTTTTTTTTCCAGTGAATATCTTCTTAGTTCTTATTGTTCATCTTAGTCTTTGATTTCCCTCATCTAATGGCCCTAAAAAGGTATAAAACTAAAAGTTTTATTCTAGGTGTAAATTATATCATGCCCCATATATATATATATATGGGATAAGATCCTGTTACACAATGTAAAACTATTTTAGTTTTACACAGATTTAGGATTGTTAGATGAGTGAAAATAGATGGTTGAGATTAACAGTACGAAATTAGAAGATATTCACTGAAAGAAAAAAAACAAAGAGTTAATCTTAACCGTCTATTTTCACTCATCAAACGATCTTAAATTTGTGTAAATCTAAAGAGTTTTACATTGTGTAACTCTATATTATATATGCCTTAGTTTTTTTAAAAGGCGCAGTGTTGTACAAATGCCCCCGGAGTCTAAATGTAGAGCGAAGGTGTGCACGTTTCATGGAAAAAAAAAATTAGAAATCGGTTTTGGAAAATATCTACACTGATTTACTCCTCAAACACTTGATCTCCTCCTCCACACTATATTACTTCATCATTGCTTGTTTCCAAAATTGTAGTTTCCAAAACACTTCAACATAGAGTTAGGAATATACGTTGATATATTAGTGATTGCGCGTTTAAGAATAGAGAATTTAATGTATACAATAATGTCAGTAATGTATTTTGATTTTCGAATTAAATTAATTATTTTATAATATGTGAGTATAATAATTTATTATAAGTATAATTTTAAAGTAAAATAATGGAATCTCTTATTATTTTATTGAAAAAATTATATAATTTTTATTTAATTAATATTTTTTGTTGAATTTTCTCATTATATGTAATGAGTTATAATTATTTGTTTTTAAAGTTGATAAAAGAATATGAGTATATTATTAAAAATGTAGATGGAAATATTAAGATTACTATTTAAATTATTACTTTTATTCTGTTTTTGTATCTAAATTTATTTTATTTTTCAAAATTATATCTAACTTCATAGTACTGTTTCTAATTGATCCAGATTTTCTAGGCCTTTAAAGGACATTTTTCTCCGGCTAGAAAATTTTTGGGCTCGGCGCAAACTATTCAATTTAATGAAAGAGCAGGTTCATACCTCTTGATACCCTCAACCTCTGCTGTGTTACAAGTTTGGTTCTTCATTGGTAAGGGCGTAAATGAACAGAGCGTCCGATGAATATTTGTGAACCATTCATTCGTTAAGTTAAATAAATTAGTATGAACAAAAAACATTTGTTCATTTAATAAACGAACATGAATAGAGGTGTGCTTGGTTCATTTATGTTCACGAACAAACTCGTTTATCGACTCTTTTATTTATGTTCATAAACAAGCTCGTTTACCCGGTTCTTTTTTTAAAATATTGGTGAATGTATAAACTAATTGAATACATGATAAAAGTTGAAATTTAAATTGTGGATTTTAAGAAGTACTAGTGATGTAATTTTATTATTTTTTCTTTAACTTGCAAATGAAATAGTAAAACTAAAAATTGAATATACAAAAGAACGATAAACGAACAATAAATAAACACTAAATGTAGTGGTGTTCAAACTTCAGTTAAAACCAATTTAACTGATTGAATCAAAGTTTTTTCGATTATCAGTCGGTTAATTGCAGGTTCAATCAGTTAACGGTTAATGATTTTTTCAAACGTTGGTTATTGGTTAATTTAGTTTGAAATCGGTCGGTTAATTGAATTAACCGAAATTATTAAATATATAATATATTATATATACTATTTATATATTACTTAGCTTAAGAGTGTTTAAACTTTGGTTTTAATCGAATTAACCGAAAATATAAAATATTTAATATATAATAATATATTTTATTTATAAGTTTCAATTAATTCAGTTAACCGATCGATTAATAGATATTTGTTCAATTCGGCTAATTATTTTCGAAAAATTTCAGTTTGGTTAACAATTAAAGGGAAAAAAATCCGATTAATGAAATTTTGAAAGTTTAGTTCGGTCGGTTAACCGAACCGACCGATTGAACACCCGTAACTAAACAAACACTAAACGAACGCTAGATGAACACGTTCGTGAACATATAAGCAAACACATTCACGAACATTAAACGAACATGTTTGCAAACAATAAATAATCGAACACGAACACCCTCAAAAATAAATAAACGAACACGATATTAAAAATTTAAATAAACACGAACCAAACACGAATACCTTAAAAAATAAAGACACGAACACGAACATAACCTTGTTAGTTCAAGTTTGATTCATTTTCACCTCTATTCATTATAGTAGCATTTGGCCTAGAATACCAGATGAGCAGTCTGTAAGATAATAGTACAACACGTGAACAGAAGGGAGGAACCGAAGCTGCTCAAATTTATTGAATATAAACACCAAAAGGATCGGCATTCAATCTTTTTAATCATATAGGAAGGAGCAAGTATTGACGCAGTCTAACTGTCCATTGTACGTGTACATTCTTCCACATGATAAGTTTGCAGGTACCATGGTTTCTCTATAGTGTAATCTGAATCTTTTCAAAGAATTCTGGCTTTTCAACCAAAGTCTTACTTGGTGGAGATTTCCTTCTTCCCAGCGAATGTTAACCCTCACTCCCCCAGCTGCCATCAATCCGAACACACACCCATTTCCCCATTTCTCCCGGGGAAGTGCAGGAAGCAAGTACAGGTCTTCCATGGTACTTTGAACTAGCATTTCTGCAACTGCAGCTGTAAAACTAACACCAAAAATAACCACCTTAGTTTGTATGTTTTGAATTTAATACGTTTCTTCCAGTGATTATTAAGTGATAAGAAAAATTTATACAAATAAGGCAATCAAAAGTTGGCATAGATGTTCATTGATGTAAAAAATGTCATACCTAATTGATTGAGAGAGAAGAAAAAGACATTGTCGCTTACCCAAAGTTGGCATCTATCTGAAAAGGAGGGTGTGCTGCAAATAAATTACTGTATATTCCACCTTTGAAAGCTTCCTCATGTTCTGGATCCACAAAGTTGATTAAATGTTTGACCATTCGATACGAGTGTTCGCTGTTACCGAGCCGTGCCCACAAAGCTGCTTTCCACATGGTTGACCATCCTGGTCCTTCCTCTCCTGGTAAAGTGATGAGAATATAAGAGAAAACACACTACCTGATCATTACTCTCAAAAGTAGTCAGCTTGAAGCCTAAAATTTCCTCTGGGGTACACTGTAATCTAATAGAATATACAAAACAATTGATGGCATGAGGAAATGAACTTCAGACCTATGTGCTATTTTGGATGGGATCCACAAATTGTTTTTAGACTGAGAGCACACGAATTCAACTAAGCCTTAGCAAATAAGTCGATTCCAGAATCATAACCCATTCCTTCATCCCACTGTACAAAACAAACGTGTTTCACATGGAATAGATTTTACGAGATCTCATATTTTGACAACTAAAATTGACATATGTTCATTGTTTATATGTTTCGTATTGGCTTGGTCAAGGATGCATTTACCCTTGATTAGGCTTATCTCACATATGAATAATTATAAAGTTGCAAACTATCATTTAAAAAGCAAAAGCAAAGGACGCTAACAACAGTGGGGAACTATACCAATAATGCAATGGAGTGCTGAAATACTAAATAAACAATCCAGATGGCCAACAAAGACCAACCTCGTTTATGAAGTGTATTTACCGCAGCTTTGCAAAGGTCTGGTGTACTTTCAATCGTCAGTGTGTGTCCAGGAAAAAGTCCAAATAAGTGCGAAAGATGTCGGTGATGTACATCTGGGTCCTGAAAATCTTGTGCCTGTCTATCAAACAGGTAAATTCTTAACAAGAAAAATATTAATAGATTTGGCACATAGAAGAACTTACGACTCAAAATCAAGGTCTGGAAAAGTTGCTTCAAATTTTGTGAAGTTATTGACATACCCATTCCATGATGGAACCATCTTGAGCAACTTTGGTCGGATAAAGCCTTGACTGAGCTGTATACACTCTTTTTACCAGAGCATCATCATTTTTATCTAAAACCTGTACCGTTTTTAAAGTATAAGGAGTTCAGAAAAATGGAGAACTATGATTCTTGTTAACTTTAGAACAAGGGATTCACCTCAGCAGCTAAAAGAATCACAGAGAATACTTCTTTTATGATTGCCATGTCCATGGTTGAAGAATAGCTCACACTAGCATGGTTACCGTCTGGAGCGATAAAGTCATGTTCAGGAGATGTTGACGGGTTAGTTTCAAGATAACCCCCTTGCCCTTCGATCAACCAATCTAACAGGAAAACCCCACATCCTTCTAGCAAAGGATATGCCTTGTCTTTAAGAAAATCCTAATCACGGAGAAGAATAATAACAGTGAAAATTCTTCATAATGGAATACGTGATAAGAACATGAAAGTATAAGCACTAAAATGTTGCGAGATTAAAATTTGTAAATTCTTCTTAGTTAATGAAGGCATCAGTGGAAGTTGGAACTGTACTTTTTGGTCACAACGACATTTATGAACTTCAAGAAAAAAGTTCAGAGATTCGAGAAAAAAATTCCTTTAAATTATGAAAGTATTAGCACTAAAATGGTGCAAGATTAACATTTGTAAATTCTTCTTAGTTAATGAAGGCATCAGTGGAACTGTACTTTTTGGTCATGACAGCATTTAGAACAAGAAAAAAGTTCAGATATTCGAGAAATAGAACTCCTCTAAATTTTGATGTTTTAACAGATAATGGAAAACAAAAGTTAAAAATAATAATAGAATCTCACAATGTCCATTGTATATATGTAGTGTTCCCACAGATGGACACACAGCCAGGCTCCACCCATGGGCCATAATGCCCAGTCAACATTACCAGCATCTGCGGATGATTTCGCCCATATATCAGATTTATGATGTACAACCCAACCACTTGCTTCATAGTTGACCTGTTAGATTGTGTTACAAAGAATTTTTCATATGAAAAAAATGCAGAATAGAAAAACAAGAAAACTATGCTTCATAAGTCATGAGATAATATTGTCAAGGTCTACCATTGTAAAGATATGGCTTCTAGGCATACTAAAAAGGAAACGTCCATGTTAGTTTCCCAGTTAAGCGAAACCCTACTAAGAAAGATCTCTACATATGGAAAAGGCAGGACCTAGGCCTTTTAAGTAGTTGCAAGAATCTGAATGCTTGATTCCATCCATGTAATGTATCAGGTAAAACAAGTTATATATGAGACTAAATTATTGTAGCAGTTTTTAGCGTAAAGGGAAGACTCTTACTTTTGCAGTTTTATGACCATTGACTGATAGGAAACTGAGGAAATCAAATAAAGGCTCCTGGCATTCGCTAAGGTTGCACGGCAAGGAAGGCCAATAATTCATTTCAAGATTGATGTTCAAGTGAGGAGCAGAACTGAGGACAGAGATAAAAGAATCAATCGTAATCCAAACGATACTTTGGTTGAAATAATGGCAGTAGGTACAAGGTTCCGCATCAAAAACATCACACAATAATATGTTTAAATTGAAGAGAGAGTAAAATAAGAAAAATAAAAGAAATAGAATATAGATATACTCCCATTTTGGCTGAAGATCTTTGTTCCATATTCCTTGCAAGTTTGCCACCTGAGTTCCAGGTCGTGAAGAAGAAATAAGCAAATATCGACCAAACTGGAACAGCAGCTCGACGAGATATGGATCCTCATCAATTTGAAAAGATTTTATTCTCTCAGCTGTTGAAACACTACTATCTTGATTTTGCTTGGGACACGAAATAGATCTTGAGCTTTTTGAAAGCTGCAGTGCGACACGGTGGAACAGATTTTGATAGTCATCCAAATGATGAGCATAAAGATCAACATATGATAGACTTCTAATGGACTTCAAAACACTAAGAGAATCTGAAGTAGGATCCTTCTTCGAATCTGAAGGCTTGGTGAATGGTCCATCAAATGAAGATGATGCCACCAAAAGCAAAATTGCCCAATCTGAACCTTCAACCCTCAACTTGCTGTCATTTAGAATATGTATCATGCCATTTGCCTCACTTATCTGTAAATCAAGAATAGCAGAAAACTGGATACCCTTTGGATTGTCATCTGCGTACACTTGTGCTGGGATTCGCTTTTCAGGGCAATGTCCTTCCATTATAATCTGACTTTTGCCGTTCATTTTACAATGGTGATCCAACTTGCTGTCCAGATATACATTGAAGGATAGAGACCCTGGTTTGCTTCCAGAAATCTTTGTTACTACAACTTGGTCGGGATTAGAGGCGAAATGATCTCTTGTAAATTCTATACCATCCACATTATATTTTATTCGCACAGTTGCATTATCCAAGTCCAGCTCTCTTTGATACGTTTCTTTAGTATAATTCAGATGAGAATCATCAAATTCCAGCTTGATATCACCAAGTAGTTGATAAACCTTCATCATTAAAAGGCAATCACCCAGATAAACTTCTTAGAGCAATTTCAATATTTTCCTGTGGAATAACCGAAACTAACATCTAATTCATGAATTTAACTCACCAGAGGAATAGTTTTCCAGATAATATATTTTTGCATGCCTTTTCACAAGTTTTATTTTAAAGAAAAAAGTTGAAAGAGATGATGCAACATACATCTGCAGGATTTCCTACCAGCTCGGCTGCTGCTGCAGTAGCTTCAGCATATTTACCACTGTCAACGAGTTTTCTAACCTCTGACAGTGCATTTGGGGCATTGGGGTTTGTATAGTCTCCAGGAACCCCAGTCCAAAGTGTGTCCTCTACAAAATTATTCACAATATCCAGTCATTTTATACAAATTTTACCCATAATTCTCAGACAGAGACAAGCATTATACCATCAAGTAATGTATACAATTTTTAAGGGTTTTATCATTCACTTGTTTATTTCCACATGCTCGGTGCCAGGAATATGAAACGGTTATGAGAAACCTAAACAAGTTTTTAAACAGAATTTAACAAAAAGCGAAATAAAAATGTAGTTCTAGTTCACCGTTGAGCTGGATAAGTTCGGAAGCGACGCCACCCCAAATCATGGCACCGAGACGACCGTTTCCAACGGGAAGGGCGTCGGTCCAGTAGTTGGCGGGTTCGTTGAAGATGACTTTGAGTGGCCTTGAAATTGAACACTGGGAGTCCATGAAGCATGAGTTCCAGAGGGCTGCAACCGTGGGTTTCCGCACTATAATCCAGTCTTCATCTCCCATTACCGGAAAATCAAAAGTGGAGATTGTAATATATACGAACTAACCCACCTTGATTGCAATATTTCTGTTTCAAGTTACTTTTCTTTTACAATTTACCTTTTTTTTGGGGTTTTAGGAGGCAGAACCACTGGCTCTCCTTCTGACATAAGAGGAAGAAGATACCAATGAACATTGGATAGTGTATCCTATATATCATTTAACTTTTAATTTCTTCGATTATAACATTAGATTTTAATTTTAATTTCAATTATATCATTAGATCATTAAATTCTAATAATACAATGACATAAACATATTGTCGCAACCGTCTTTCGGTTAGGTCCCGGAATTGAGCTTCGACTTAAAAAATATGGATTGGAGTCGCCACCGATCATTTATTTAAAACAAATAGGTTGATCGGATACCCTATTTCTTACCTGATCTGCGTCTTTCCAAAGATGTGTTGGGTTCGGGAGTCGGTTACGGTCAAGGAAGGATTAGCACCCTTGAACCGTCCTTTCAGTACTACGTAATTTCCAGTTGTCTTTGATTAAGAAAATTGCAAGTTAAATTAAAAGGTAAAATTTGATCCGAATTACTTACCCTTAATGAGTTTACGGAAATACCCTTAAAAATAAGATTTTAAAATAAAATAATAATAATAAAAGAAAGTAACAAAACTAAAGAGTAAACCAAGGAAATAAATGAAACCAATAATAATAAACATAAAATAATTGGATGAAAAAAAAATGAAGATAAAATATATATACAAAAAAATAAAAAAGGTAAAGTATTTTAAAAAAAAAATAATAATAATAAGAACAAAGAAACTAAAAATATAATAAAAATAAATAAATAGTATAAATAAATAATAATAAAAATATATATAAATAAAAATGTATGTATAATATAATAAAATACTAAATAGTAATAATAATAATATAATAATAATAAAATACATATAATATTAACTAAAAAAATAGTAATCATAGAAATATAAATAAATAAAGTAAGAATATATATATATATATATATATATATATATATATATATATATATAACGTTAGGAAAATATAGTAAAAAAACATAGTAAATAAGTAAACATAGATAAAAAAATAATATTATATATATAATAATAGAAAAATAATATAATGTAACGCAAAGAAAAATGAAAAAAATTATATAATAAATAAATAAATAAAATATAATTAAATATATACATATATACATATAAATAATAAGGGTTAAATTAAAATTAAAAATGAATTAGGGGTCAAAATTAAAAGCCAATCGAAGAAAAAAATGAAAAAACACGCGGATCCACACGACCCGTTTATAAAAATCCGAATAGTTTTTCAAAAACACAAGCCTCGGGGACTAGATCTACAAAAATAGATCTAAAAAACGCCCCGTTCATCGGCCAAAAACACTTCTCTCAGTTTTCTTTCGAAATCAAAACACAGCAAGGGTAAGGAAAAATAACATGCGAAGGTATAAACTTTACCTTTCAAAATATAAATGCTTCGAAAAATGGCTACGAGTTGCTTGTAATTTTTTGCTTGGTATTTCGTATATCCTCCTCCGAATCTGTTACAATAGTGAGTTACAATGACTATTTATAATGCTTGTGGATCCTATCTTTAGGAGTTTAAATAATAGTAGAACTCTATCCTATTTTTAGGAGTTTGAATCCTAGTAAAATTCTATCCTATTTTTAGGAGTTTGAATCCTAGTAGGACGAAAATGTGTGTTGACAGCTGCCCCTCTTTGCCTATAGTCGTGTAACGGGAATATGGCAAAGATTAAAAGACACACTTTTCGTTCAGTGGAGTTGAAAATTGACTCTGATGTTTCAATAACTCCCTGTAGAATTGAGTTACGGACGACTCTTCCATCGTGAAGTCGAGTTCATCTTGAAATGATATGAAATTGAAGCCGTATTTTGGAATTTGAATCAGCACGTGACTTTCCGTTTCCCTTCGGTCTTCTTATCGGTTTAAAGACCTTGGATCGGAATCGAACTAAAAAATCTTCATTGACAGATAGCTTTTTCTTGACTTAAGCTATGCTGCTTGAAAATGGTTGCTTGTCACTCAGGCACGACTAACCCAGGTCCTCTTCTCGACTTGAAAACCTCGACTGCAACCGGAAAGTAGTGCGATTGATGTGTCATCGAGCTGAATGGAATCGAACTCGACAATTTTGATGGCAGATAACCCTTCTAGCCTTGAGTTATGTTGTAAATGATGTGCCTTGGAGCTGAGCGTAGTAGAACTCGAAGGTCTTTGTTGACAGATAATCCTTCTTTGAGTTGGATATCCCTCGTCGTGAAGTTGAAATCCAATCTAAAGATGGATGATGCTTGTGTGCACGATTCCCTTCGTCGTGAAGTTGAAACCGCGGGTGGCCCCTTCGTCGTGAAGTTGAAATCCAAGTAAGTAGCATTGTTCCGAGTCCAATATCCTCCGTCGTGAAGTTGAAATTGGCTCTGGAATCGGGAAATTATTTGTTGACAACCAGTCGTCCCTTCGTTGTGAAGTTGAACTTGTGTTGTCTCGAGTCCAATATCCTTTGTTGTGAAGTTGAAATTGGCTCCGAAATTGGGAAATTGTTTGTTGACAACCAGCAGTCCTTTCGTCGTGAAGTTGAACTTGCGTTGTCTAGATTCCAATATCCTTCGCTGTGAAGTTGAAATTGGCTCTAAAATTGGGAAGTTGTTTATTGATAACCAGCGGTCCCTTCGTCGTGAAGTTGAACTTGCGTTGTCTGGAGTCCAATATCCTTCGTTGTGAAGTTGAAATTGGCTCTGAAATTGAGAAGTTGTTTGTTGACAACCAGCGGTCCCTTCGTCGTGAAGTTGAACTTGCGTTGTCTGGAGTCCAATATCCTTTGTTGTGAAGATGAAATTGGCTCCAAAATTAGGAAATTGTTTGTTGACAACCAGCGGTCCCTTCGTCGTGAAGTTGAACTTGCGTTGTCTGGAGTCCAATATCTTTCGCTGTGGAGTTGAAATTGGCTCCGAAATTGGGAAATTATTTGTTGACAACTAGGGGTCCCTTCGTCGTGAAGTTGAACTTGCGTTGTCTCGATTCCAATATCCTTCGCTGTGAAGTTGAAATTGGCTCTGAAATTGGGAAGTTGTTTGTTGACAACCAGCGGTCCCTTCGTCGTGAAGTTGAACTTGCGTTGTCTGGAGTCCAATATCATTCGTTGTGAAGTTGAAATTGGCTCTGAAATTGAGAAGTTGTTTGTTGACAACCAGCGGTCCCTTCGCGAGAAGTTGAACTTGCGTTGTCTGGAGTCCAATGTCCTTCGTTGTGAAGTTGAAATTGGCTCTGAAATTGGGTAGTTGTTTATTGACAACCAGCGGTCCCTTCGCCATGAAGTTGAACTTGCGTTGTCTTGAGTCTAATATCCTTCGCTGTGAAGTTGAAATTGTCTCTGAAATTGGGAAATTGTATATTGACAACCAGCGGTCCCTTCATCGTGAAGTTGAACTTGCATTGTCTGGAGTCCAATATCCTTCGTTGTGAAGTTGAAATTGGCTTTGAAATTGAGAAGTTGTTTGTTGACAACCAGCGGTCCCTTCGTCGTGAAGTTGAACTTGTGTTGTCTGGAGTCCAATATCCTTCGCTGTGAAGTTGAAATTGGCTATGAATTTGGGAAGTTGTTTGTTGACAACCAGCCGTCCCTTCATTGTGAAGTTGAACTTGTGTTGTCTCGAGTGGCACGATATCCTCCGTCGTGGAGTTGAAATCACGGATGGCCACTTCGTTGTGAAGTTAAGCCTTGACTTGAATATCCTTCGTCGTGAAGTTGAAATCCAAGTATTGTATGTTGCGGGTGGACACAATTCCCTTCGCCGTGAAGTTGAAACCGTGGAGACCCCTTTTATTGTGAAGTTTGGCTTCGAGCTAGATATCCTTCGTCGTGAAGTTGAAATCCACTCTCGATCAAATTGTGTTGTTTCGAGAGAAACTTTCAATCTGTCGAGTTGGTCGAAGTGTAGCTTCTTGCTGCTGAGTTAAGCAACCAACATGAATCTTTAAAGGTGCTTTTGAATCGAGTATCCTTCGTCTTGAAGTTGAAACTTGACTCTAAAAGTTGCAAAAAATTATGTATGTGGAAAATGATAAATATGATGCTCTAAAATGTATGCATAAGATGCATGTAACATGAATTGGTTATATTTTTTCTCCTGAAAAAGGTCTGATAATTTGCATTAGGATGTTGAATCCCCAAATGTTCCCCAATATCAAAAAATGCACCAATATTTGATGTTGAATCTCCAAAGATGCCCCAAATGTTCCTCATTTCTTGCTTCAGCATTGATTCTGAGCATGAGTTTTGTGTCTAAGAGTCACATGTCATTTACCAAGATCCACTCTAGAGAGACTGTCTTGTTTGAAAAAAAAATGTTTTTCTTTCTCTTTTATTTTCAAAGTTCTGAAAATATCAATAAAGAGTTTCGAAAAATGTTTAATAAAAAGTTTTAAAAATATTGTCTCTTTCACGGTTTTACAATTGAGACGAATCATAAAACTAGAGTTCATTGGATATCAAATGTTTAATTACAATGTTAATTCTTCAATAAATTATAGCTATTTGACACGTGCTAAGATCAAAGCTATCTTTGGAAAATGGATAAGTAAGGAAAAGATAAAAAGGTCTCAGGTTATTGTGTTTGGTCAAAGGTTTGACATTTGATGCTCAAAGGTTTGATGGGGTACTTGCATGCTCCTCTACTGGAAGTGTTCTCCGACTCCCAGCTTTCATAGTCACATTTGGATTGTGCGATGCCTTATCAAGGAATTTGTGTGATCGCCTCAGTTGCAAAATTTTTATATTCGAGCCGCCTTTTCAGGTTTTCAACTCGAATCCTCCTTTGGTTTCAAGACGTTATTCAGGATTTACGTCTTGAACCCCCCTTTGTTATTTTTCTCACTTCGATATATTATAGAGAAGTCGGGGTTGTCTTGGTGCCAACAAGGGGTGTAGGAGTAACTTTTGCAGGGACAAAAGAGATATCTCGACACTTTGTTAGAGTGTAGACTATTCTTAGTTGAGCGAATGATTTGCCTACAAAGTATCTGGGATGAAATATCTCGACGGTTAAGGTGATGATCTATTTGAAGATGTAATGTTTATAGAAGCTCCTTTGTACTGCATTGTTTAGCAGAAGATCAAGACGTTATATCTGAATGAAGACATCTCCATTATATATTTTGTTACAGTAGTTTCTCTTTGTAAAAAGGTCATCGACGCTAGGTGTGGAGGTCTATTTCAAGATGTGAAGGTGACGTTGTTTTGTCAAAGTGTGAAGGTTTCTTCATATTTCACGTTGGGGAATTTATTATATGACAAGTGTTCTACTGTTTGTGGTGGAGACATTTCGGCATTCTTTGGTGGTATCTCCAAATGACGTTATCTTGGGAGTTTTTATAGTAAGAAGTTTCAACGCTTAATAGCGGGGAGATGATTAAGAAAGTTTGTGTCCCCTAGTATGGTTGTAGGCGTCCTTCTACGGGGTATTATTTATCGTGGGGCCTTGATGCTATGGTAAGACGTGAACATCCTTGTTATGTTTGTTAACATAGGCTTTTTGGTGTAGAGTTTCTTAATTCTTTCACTACAGCAAAATGGGTTTTTAGCGGTACTTTTAGCGGCATTTTTTTAGCAAACGCCGGTAAATACTTGTGCTTTAGTGACGTTTTTATATAAATGCCGCTAAATACTGTACTTTAGTGGCATTTTAAGCACAAATGCCGCTAAATGCTCATACTTTAGTGGCGTTTCTATATAAATGCCACTAAATACTATTCTTTAGTGGCGTTTTAAGCACAAACGCCGCTAAATTCTCATACTTTAGCGATGTTTTTGTATAAACGCCACTAAATATAGTACTTTAGTGGCGTTTTAAGCACAAATGCCGCTAAATGTTCGTACTATAGTGGCGTTTCTATACAAACGGCGCCAAAGACTCGTACTTTAGTGGTGTTTCTATACAAACGCTGCCAAAGACTCGCACTTTAGTGGCGTTTTTATGCAAACGCCACCAAAGACTCGTACTTTAGTGGCAATTTTATACAAACGCCGCCAAAGACTCGTACTTTAGTGGCGTTTTTATACAAACGCCGCCAAAGATCCGTACTTTAGTGGCAATTTTATACAAACGCCACCAAAGACTCGTACTTTAGTGGCGTTTTTATACAAACGCCGCCAAAGATCCGTACTTTAATGGCATTTCTGCCGCTAAACCCCCAAAACACACACTTGAGTCCCATTAATTTTTTTTAAAGAAGCCCTAAAACCTTGTTATGTTTACCCTTCTAGCTTTCTACCGCTTACATCTCTCTCACTCTTATTATTTTTATCCTTAATAGAAAATGAACCAGAGGCCAAAATCCTCCATGGCCACTCTCCCCTCGCAACTCCGACAACCTAAGACCATTTCTAAACCTTCCAAAATCGTCTCTCTCGTAGCCCCAATGCCTAATGCTGAACCTACATCTAAGGAGAAAAAGGGAATACCTTCAATAACTTGAGGGTTTCATGACTCCGACGAAGAATCAAAGGTCCTTGGCGAAGAAAAAGGTAAGGTTCTTGAGCAAGGTAAGACTTTTGGTTCGTTTTTCCTTGATTTTGGTTTTCGATCGATTTAAAAAAACTCTCTTTTCGTTTGTTTTTTGATGGTTGATGATTGATACGGTTTTTGGTTCGAAACTCCCCAACACTGATGGTTATGAGATAGTACCGACGAGGCTCTCGTCTTTCTTCCCTTTTCAACTCTCTTATTTCATATGAAATGTGCGATCCAGATTTTGCTTCCAGTGCTCCTATTTTTCCCATCATTTCCCTCCACTTTGGGTTCTTAAATTTTACTTTGACTAATTGTATAGGTAGCAAGTTCTTCATCTGTGAAAGATGCGGAGGAGATTTACTTTGATTTCAGGAAGCAGTGCTTCATTTATTCTAAGGAGGAGGATACCTTTTGCAAGCTTCAATATCCTATCAAGGAAACATTTAGCTATTACCTAAAGTGTATTGGCCATGGATCTGATGCCAAAATACTTGCTGCAACTGAAAAATGGTTTAGTTATTTCGAACGAAATCCATCTACTGGAGTTTAAGAACTCTGTAAGATAAATTTAAACACTTATATTGATCAATAAGTGAGTATCAAAATTTAGTCATGCTAGACTGTTGCAAGTTTGTTTATTTTATTTCGTGTTCTTTAGAACATGGTCTTTTACGATTTCTTCTGCTTGTCTCTAGAAGTTATTTACTCATTATTGTCAATGCGGTTGATCCATGCTTTGTAGAATATGGTACAAGTCATAAATTACGGGTATTACCTCTGATTTACAGGGAACAACATTGATCCTGACCTTCTATTAGCCGTTTTTCTACATGCTTCACTTTTTGAAAGTGCATTTTATATGGAAGTGCACCAGATAAAGGTCTGTTTTTGCTTCCTTGGCTTATAAGTGCATAAGAATATCACTTTCACAGTTTTACTTAAAAAGATGCTTCTAAATACCAGAGGTTTGAGTTCTTTCATTCAAAACCCTTCAATCTCATTAAAGTGTTAGTCTATATTCTTTCTTTCTTTTGTTTTCTTCCCCTTGTCTGCGTGCTTAACCTATTTTAGATTATTGGTAACTACTTGTAGTTTTTGGCTTTTAGCTATTTTCAATGGGTTTTCTTCGTAGTTCTTCGTAGTTAGACTCAACATCTTTTTTTGATTTCTCATTTCCCAATCAAAGGAAAGATTACCAAAGATTTTCCTTTTCACCTCAATTGACGTATGTTTGAAACATCATTCTATCCATTAAGTTATGACTTTAAACCTTATCATTTGAAAAACTGTGGTTAATGTGTCAATAGAGTTGTATGTCACAAATGCTTCTGCTTGTTGGTCATGGAGTTCTTATTTTGACCTTCTGTCTTGGATCTGATTTGAAGGTATCCCACCTTTCGTGCTTAGAAATTTGATATTATAATTATGTAATTACAATATTATATTCTCCTTGCAGCTTACTTTTCTATGAGTGGAACTGGAAAACATCACTGTTGCTTGGGTGACTTCTTAGTGCCACTGATCTTGTTGCTGTTGTGGCATTGTTGAAGGAAATTATGGTGCTAGCAAAAGGCTGAGCACCATAATTGAAGGATAATCCTTGATGAATGATGGGTATTCAATTTATGGATTTATCCTTTGCTCTTTTAATTATGTTGTATAAAACACTCCATATATTACTCGATATCTCAGATTATCTGAAGTCAACATGTTATGTCATTTCACGATTTCTTTTACACATTTTATGATAAAGATACTGTTAACTTATGTGTTTAGGACAACAATTGTGGTCTATCAGTTATTCTATAGAATAGTACTTGGACAGAGCTTTAGTTAGGATGCCATTATTGAATTTCTGGTTAAAGTCTCACTTAGAGCGTAAGTATCCTTCATTTTCAACAACTGTGATAGGGGTAAAGATGTGTAACAAATAAATAATAAAAGGGAACTTTATTACAAGCAAGTCCTCTTTGAGAAAGTAGACCTTGCATGCCTTCAAGCTTGAAACTAATCAACCACTCATTCTATAACAACCATGTTTAGAAATTATATTTGATTATAAGGCTCTTCTCGGTTTCAGTGTGGGTAGCGGTGGGCGTAGTCCAGAAGGTTGCAAGAGATCATCCTTAGCTTATGTTTTCCATTAAGAAATGTCCAATAACTTTGAAAATGGTTATAGACAAAGAAAAATGGGAGGAGTTGCAGAGGTTTAATCTCCAAGAAAATTTGGAATGGATTTTAGGTCAGGAATCTAGCCAAATGGCATTTGTAGCTTATATTATATGCATACTAATTTGTTTTTCCATATGTGGACTTGAACTTAATATTCTCGAAGTAATGAACATCAAAGCTACATTACATTTTAATTTATTTTGTTGTTAAAATTTATGGTTGTTATTTATATAAAGTTGCATGATATTAAATTTAGGTGATGTATAGCAAAAATGAAATAAGCAAAATATCAATTAATCTTAGCTAAAGAATGGTAATTAGCGGCGTTTGTATCCAACAACGCCGCTATTGATCTGACCTTTTGCGGCGTTTGTATCTAAAAATGCCGCTATAGATCTGACCTTTTGCGGCGTTTGTTTTAAAAACTCCGCTATAGATCTGTCCTTTTGTGGCGTTTGTTCCAAAAACACCACTGTAGATCTTGACCTATAGCGGCGTTTGTATCCAAAAATGCCGCTAAATATCTAACCTTTTGCGGCATTTGTTCCATAAACGCCGCTATAGATCTCGACCTTTTACAGCGTTTGTTCTAAAAACGCCGCTATAGATATCAACATTTTGCGGCGTTTGTTCCAAAAACGCCGCTATAGATCTTGACCTATAGCGGCTTTTTTGGTTCTCAAACGCCGCTAACTTTAGCGACGCTATTTTTAGCGACGTTTCTTGCGGCATTTTTCCAGTCTTCGCAAGCACTTTTAGTGGCGCTTAAAACGGCGCTATAGGACTAAAAATACCGCTAAAACTCTATTTTACTGTAGTGTTTAGTAGTGATACAAGTCATAAGACAAGGGCATTATAGAGGGAGTAAAATTTGTTATTTCTTGGAGAAAGTTAATTGTCGGGTGTCTTAACCCTTGGATGAAATTAGTAACCTTACCTTGAGAATTGTTAAGGTAAGTCATATCTCAAGCTTAGTGACATGAAGGTATCATTGGTTTTCTAGTATAACTGTAAGCATATGTTTTTTTTTTTGCCATGGTGTTTCACCGAATAAGATGGTACAATGATATAGGTTTTTGTTTCTCCATGTTGGGCTCTTACAGCTTTATGTGGGGCTTGCATCTTGGGGAAAAGGCTTCTTTGCTTGGACTCATTTAATGTTAAAGCGGAGTCACTAGTCGGAAGGTTTCTTCCGACGCTTTATGCAAAGTTTGAATTAAAGTTCCTCTTCCAACGTTCTATGTGGAGGTATACTTACTCCTTTACTCAACGCTTTATGCAAAGGTTCTTTAACGTTTAGACGTGAAGGTATATATAGGATTCTCAATGCTTTATACGAAGATATTCATCTAAGAGCCTCCACGCTTTGTTCAATTATAAGTCGAAGGCTTCTTCGAACATGATTCTTGCCATTTAGATGAGAAGGTATATTTTTATACGGTGGCAGAAGCCTTATAGGGAGAGGTAAAATTCATTTTCACAACCTCTTTTAAACATTCCGTGTGAAATCCTATGTAAAGAATGAAAAGATCATATTCATGTCGTAGAGAGGTTGCAGAGGCTCCTTAACCTTTTGGTCAATCTTTAGTGAATAAGAAATAGTTGTAGGGTATTTTCAGGTCTTTGGCTAAAGAAGAAATATCTTTTCACCCTTAGAAGAGTCTAGTGGAAGGGTTGAGATGTCGTTGTCATAGTGAATAGAAGAGACTAACTTTTCCCCCTTTGCTAAGAAAAGGCATCTCAACATCGTGATAAAGGTATCTCGACACTTTTTGAGGGTGGCTCCATGCTACATGATAAGAGTGAGAGACATTCTTAAATCAGTCAGGCTCTCGAGGTTTTTTCATCGATTTCATGGTAGAGGCATCTCAACACTCAATTAAAGTGGAGTCTCTCGACTCTATCAACCAATTTTCATAAATACTCTAACGTTGTTCAACTAGGTAGAGGAGACTTCTTAGTTTGTGGTAATGCATTGTGGTGTATGCGGAGGCATCTCAATATATTCCATACCCTGTAGGTCAAATTGAGGCATCTTTTCCATAGCACTATTAAGAAAAGACATCTTGATGCTACATTAAAACGGAGGCTCTCAACCAAAAATATTATGTTTTTTTTATCATATTTTCGATTGCATTCCAAAATTATCGTATTTTAGTTTTAAATTAGGCTATCGCTCCTTAGACTCTCCTTTCATAGGGATAACATTGTTTAGTTTTTATAAAATATTATATTTCATCCATAGTATTTTAATAAGAGTTAATACAAAAATAAATGCATAAATTATGCCTCAAAAAAGATTTTAGTGACGAATTTTTGTTAAAAATATGTGCCTAACGTTTTTCCATTACCATTTTAAGTACCCAGACGTTAATCACAGTTAAAACCCCATTAAGTGAAATGTGTCATGTTCTGATAATTTTTAAAAAATTATTTTAAATTTAAAAAATAAGAATATTTTTTATTATTTAAAAAAACCCTCCATCTCCTCCATTCGACCTTCTCCTCACTGGATGACTACCACGATCGAAAGTCACATCCGATCAAACGACTGATCTAAGGGATTTTTAGGGATTCAAAACCTTAAAATGAAATCTTTCATTTACACTGTTTTTGGGTGTACGTTTGGTTGTGAAGTATAGGAGTTTTGATCGTGGGTGGTTAGCTGGTCACACGTTGTTAGGTTTTCGACCGATTAACGACGTTGGTGACAGTTGACAATGGCAAATGAATTAAAAATAAAGTTTTAAAAGTTTTGAGTTTTTTTTTTAAGATTTTTAAGATTTTATTTTTTAAAATTTTATTTTTTTAAAATAAAAATTCTTAAAATTACTCTAACATGACACATGACACATGACACATGTCACTTAATATAGATTTTTAATGATGGTTAAAGCCCAAGCACCTAAAATAATAACAAAAAAAAAGTTAAACATCTAGTTTTAACGAAATTTTTTTAAACCTCAAAATATTTTTTGAGATATATTTTAAACCCTTATTTTTTGTTAAACTTTTTAATAATAATCACCGTTTTCCAATATATATATATGATAACGTTACTTTCAGCGTTTTTCCCGATATATCACCTATACCCTATATATTTCCCTGTCAGACACCATTCAAACTATTTTTCTCGATCTAACACCCTTTGCAGTAAGGCGTCCCCCTGCAACACGCTTTACGGTGATCTAGCGTCACGTGGGGTAAGGCGCGCCCCCTGCAGCGCGCCTTATGCTGACATTGACACACGTGTCTAAAGCGCGGCCCCTGGGGCGCGCCTTACGCCACGTGGGGCTATAGCGCGGGGGAGGGGCCGCGCTTTTCAATTATCACATGCTCAATTATCAGACATGCATAATGCAAGACGCGGTGCAGGGACCGCGCCTTACATAATTTACCCGAACTTCTCGGCTTTAAAGCATCCCCTCTCGGCTATAAATAGCCCTCTCCCTGTAAACTCTCTCACAATTCCCTCTCAATCGAGAAATTAATACAATAATCCTTTCAACAAGTAAATAACACCCGACAATCCTCTTATATTTGATTTAGAAGTTCGTTCGATCTTTCGTTATAAGGTAATTTTGTTATAATATTTTTTTATTATACTTATTGTTTATTATGATTATTTGAAAATATATTATACTAATTGTTTTCAATTAATTTTTGTGCCAGTTCAAGGGGAAAGCGGGAGCATACGTCGAAATATTTTTGCGGTACAGGTAATAATATAAAATTATATTATTTAAATTATTTACGTTTATGTGTAAAAATTTTATTGTGTTATATTTTCGTTCATATATTATTTATTTAAGCATGTTTGTTTCTTTTTTTTTGGAGATATAATATTGCCGCACTTTTAAACTCTAAGAATGACACGACTTTCAGCTATTGTTTATTATGATGGAGAAATTAGAGAAGATGAAACCGGCGTTATTTTCGTATCAAATGAGCGTATTAAAATATCATTCAAGAGAAACATAACTCTGGAGGAGCTGATAACGAAGATTTTGAGAAAGGTTCATGTTGGAAGTAGTAGTAAAATGTCGTCGTTGCAGTACAAATTTCCAACATCATAGTTGCCATTAACTTATACAACATTCGAACTATCGAACAATGATGATGTTGAAATGATGGCTGATTCTTAAAGTAATTATTCAGATGCCGATATTGAGATGTAAGCAAAGTTTGTTCAAGTGTGTGATGTTCGGGGTCAGTCATTAAGCTCCCACTATGGGCTGGCTGAATAAGTTGATCAAGTTGACAACCTGACTACAGTAATGTGTAATGATTTTAATGCCATAATGGGAAATCCACATCATGGTGCCTTCACATTAACTTCAATGGGGAGACATTCATCCGCAAATCCTTACGATATGTACCGAGGTGGGTCTACGAACAATCTGTATGGCAACATCGCGTCCAGTTCAAGGGGAAGACATTCATCTGCAAATTTATTTGACCTTAATATGGAGATGCCATCGACGCAACAGTCTGTGCAGTTTATATTTGACACGATGGCTTCAAGCTCCAGGGGGAGGCATTCAACTGCGAACTTTTTCGATCTCAATGTCGATATGCCTTATAGTTCAAGGGGATGACGTGCAAGTAGTAGGTTCTTCGACCTAAATGTGGAGAGCATGGAGGAACCATCATCTATACCAGAAAAACAGCTTCGTGATCCTGGTGCGGATGGTGCTGAGACTGGACTATTTTATTCACCCAGAATCACCACAATTCAACTCCGATGATGATGTAGATGAAGTTCCCTCAAATATGGAACAAGCTGACCCTCCAGCACACATGTATGAAGCTGATTATGGTGCAATGTACATGCCAGAATTTGCGGATATGCCTCATCTCGGTAACTATGGATATTACTTATCAATAAATAATGGTTAGTTATCTTTAGGCATGGAGTTTTCAAGTAAAGAAGTCACACATGTTGTGCTGGAGGGGTCAACCAAGATCATCCCAACTTGGACTCTGAAGTGATATGCCAAGCCATCATGCCCATGGTAAAAGCAAGCTCTCATATAGCTGTTGCTGTATTGATTTCAGCTATACAATCGCAGTATGGGTACACTGTCTCCTATAAAAAAGCTTGGTTGGCAAAAAAAAATGCCATTGTCAAACTTCATAGTGAATGGGATACATCTTACAACGAACTTCCAGGCTGGTTTAGGCTGGTGCGGAGGTTGAATCCTGGGATAATTGTGGACTTCAAAACCTCATATGCATACCATAATGATCGAGTTCTTCACGATCGATGCCAATTCTACCGGGTTTTTTGGACTTACCCACAGTGCGTTAATGCTGTCAAATATTGCAAGTCTGTGGTCCAGATCGATGAGACTTTCTTGTATGGAAAATACAAGAAAGTTTTATTATTGGCAGTTGTCCAAGATGACAATCACAACATTCTTCTAGTTTATTTTTCTCTTGTTGAAGGAGAAGATACAGATTCTTGGGTTTTTTTTCCTCCAAAACTTATGTGCACATGTTATCACGAGGGAAAAAATCTGTGTCATTTCAAATCGCAGAGCTGGGATTAAAGCAGCAATGGAGTCTTTGGCTCTAATGTGGCAACCACCATTTGTCCAACATAGGTATTACCTCCGACATATTGCTGCGAACTACCATGGAAGGTACAAGAAGAATGATGAGCGTCAATTAATTGTGCGCATGGGTAAGTGAAACTGATGTAGTTTGTTTTCTTTCGATCATTTTAATTTTGCAAAGAAAGCAAGTTAGTAAGTTATACATTTTTTGATCAGGTTACGAACTACTTACTCAAACGTTTGAATCAATGCTTCAAGTTTTGCAGGCGAAAAACGAGGAAGGATACGATTACATCAGCCTCGTCGATAAAGAAATGTGGACGAACGCAAATGATGGTGGATATCGATATGGACACATGACGACCAACTTTGCTGAGGTAATCAATTCAACATTAAAGGGTGCACGTCACTTACCTGTAGCGACTTTGGTAAAAACTATATATTTTCGTTTGGGGTGCTTTTTGCGAAGTTCAGGGGATAGGCTCAAACCTGAATGCAAGGCGGTTATGTCTATCACCCTAGATTAGTTGCAGATCTACAAAAAATTATTGTATCAAATGGAATTGTTGTATCAAATGGAATGTATGTAACAAGCTTCTCTAGAAGACATGAAATGTTTCGTGTCACAGAGTTTCCGCGACTTCTTCAAGGGATTGAAGTTGTGTTGTTAAGAGTAAATCTACGGGATAGAACGTGCAACTGAGGGTTTTTTCAAGCTCTGAAGTATCCATGCTCTCATGTGATAGCAAATTTGATTTCAAGATTATAACTATTTTGTGGATCCCGTATACCTACTATCTCAGGTTTTTAAGGTATACGAATTTGAGTTCCCCCCATAGGTAATGACAAAGACTCTGATTAGGTTCAAGATTGGCTTCCGATTATACCAAATCCAACTTTATTGAGGGAGCGTGGTCGTCCAAAATCCAATCGAATTCATTGTGATATGGATATTCGAGAAATATTTAGACAATACAGAAGATGTGGGCATTGTAGAAACCCAGGACACACTAGAAAAACATGTCTACTTCTGCTGTCATCAAGTAACAATTAATGAGGAACTGATGTAGTTGTTTATCAAATAAGAATTCTTGTACTTTAATTTACATTTACTTCAAGTTAATATTATTCGATAACCGCTGATGAAGATTAAAAAAACGATACAAGAATATGAGATTGGACGTTGGCGTTATATGTGATTATAATAAAAGAGATAATATGTGACAAACTGAAGAAAGTTATCGAACACAATTATTAAATTTTATCAAACTAATAACAATTTGGTATTTGAATATAATTTTAAATACAACAAACTTACAATAAGTATTAAATGGTAAATGATAAACAAATTACAATAACTGATATTAAATGATAATAAACAAAATTAACCAAAATACATTAACAAAAAGTCCAACAAATTTAATAAAATAAATAAAAATAAATCCAACAAAATTAATGAAATAAAGTAAGTATTAAATGATAAATAATAAAACAATTACAATAAAAAAAATCCAATAAACAACTAAATACAAATATAATAAAAAAACAAAATCTATCAATGCTTGCGACGCGAATGTGTTCCACAGGGGGTGACTGTCGGTCTCGACGAGGATTTCTTCGTATCACTGGTTATGACTCCTCGCTGTCATCATCATCACCATCATCATTGTCGTCATCGTGAGCAGCTACATTAGGTTGATGAGGAACTGATGACGATGAAGCACCTCCATAGAATAAGAACCCTGGAGGTGTATGACTGACTATCCCACCGGCCTGCGAAAACTGGGAAAACTCATAAAACCCAGACATCGCTGAGTGTGAAAACTGTACATGAGGTGTCTGTGCTGCGGCCATGGGTGATGAGGCTGAACTAACCAAAATGTGGGCATATGAACCCCAAGTCGGATCTACAAACATAGACCCATAATATCCTCTAGGAGGGGTCATAAAACTCTGTGACGGTGGCGGTGGTGGCATCGGGTAAGGGAATGGCGGTGGCTACTATGAAGGTCCTGCTGCTGCAGTTGAGGATGAACCGGAAGCACCTGCTCTCCGTCCACGAGTCGGGGGACGATGGTGCTGTGTCGGTGAATGTCTCTGTTGACGTCGCTGAAAGGTCCGCCTTCGTGCATCCTCAAAAAGTAGAAATGGTTTCCCGTTACTGTTGAACCACTCATAATAAACGTCAGTAACCATAAAAAGGTCAGTAAAAATGGGCTCTCTACGGGAAAGGTCCCGATGTCAATCCTCCCACAACACGACCCACTCATGATGCCTTACCAGCCAATCTGTATCGGTCTTGCTGCGTCTATTTGTGCTATGCAACTCGTGCATATTGCGAGGTGCTTCCATAATTGGTTGAAAACAACCAAATTGCCGGAGCACGCGATCAGTAGAGTGGCACTCGACGATCGCATAACAGATCAAAGGGACCATCACCATCCAAATATCTAATGGGCCCCTCAACTCAGGTGAGATCACCATCCTCACATCATCATTAGAATATGTCACCCATTCAAACTAAAACAAATATATATAATTTTTATCAAAATAATAATCTAATTATATAACTATAATCTAAAATCAATTTTTAAACATTAAAATGCATACTTGTGTGCCAGCCTTCTGATCGATTAGCACCCTAATTTTTTCTAAATCATCAGGTAGCTCCTGATGATTTTTTTCTATCAGTAGACCACCTATTCAAGGAAAAAATTTATTATACACTATATAAAATGATTAATATACGAAATTAGTTTTATAATTACTACAATAGTAGCAGAAATACGAATGTGTTCTTGATAATGGGACATAAAAAGGGCAATCGATACCATGCCCAAGACTGCAGCAGAAGGAGACATCCGCCGATAGCATTTTTCCTGTAGTTAGTCGCTCGACACATCTCCCTGTACAAGAAAACCAAAACTGCTGAGCCCCAACTGAGTGATTCGGTCAGAAGAAAGTCGCCAAGATATCGCAACCACATACAGTGAACTTGGTTGCGCGATTTGTCCAGAATCAGCAATTCTCCTATCAGCTGCAGTATGCATGCCCGTGCATACATTTTAACTTCATCATCAGAGGCGTCCTCGCTCAACTCCCGCAAATTGACATTTAACCAATTTAACGGTATCCGATCACCGTTAAAACTTTCCGGGACACGTCCTAGATACTCCCGACACAAAGCAGTCCATGAACCGTGCGCCATCCCCGATATCGCATCTCCATCCACCGAAAGTCCCAGGTGCATCGAAACATCCTCAAGTGTAATCGTGCACTCTCCGCACGGAAGATGGAATATGTGGGTCTCCGGCCTCCACCGCTTCACTAAGGCAGCAATAAGGTCTGGTTCTATCTTACAGTGACCCTCATATCTACATATGTGACCGAATCCAACCTCTACTAAATACGGCAAGACACGACTAGGTATCACTAACTTAAGGTTCATAATAAAAGGATCTAATACAGGGTCCCTCTCCTAAAATTAAATAATTATAAAAATTAATTTTTAAACTAATAATCATGCATTAAATAAATAAATAAATTATAACTAATAATTTAAATTAAATTAAAACGTTAAAATTTTACCGTATCAACAAAATGTCGCGATATATGATTTCCATCCAAGCGAATTAAATCGCCTTCTATTTTATATATGCAAAACAAATTAATTAAATAAAATATTAAAAAATTTAAATACTTAAATAAATTAAAAATAAAATATCAAATATAATAAAATATACCTTAAACATTTATAAAAGTATTTAAGAGAAGTTGATAGGATTTGGTGGCATGAAATTAATTGAGAAATGGGGTATTTATAGGGAGGGGGTGGGGGTGTGAACGGTTGGGGTAGGTGGGTAATTAAACTTAAGGCGCGCTGCAGGGGCGCGCCTTTCTGACGCGTGTCAGATTTAAAGGTAAGACGTGCCGTAAGGGCCGTGTCGTAGGGGCCGCGCCTTATACACGTGTATCTCAACTCAGCATAAAGCGCTCTTCAGAGAGCGCGCCTTACCTACGTGGTACCAGATCAATGTAAAATACGTTGCAGGGGCGCGTCTTACTGCAAAGGGTGTTAGATCAAAAAAATAGTCTGACAAGAAAATATACAGGGTATAAGGGATTTTTCGGGAAAAAAACTCGGTTACTTTCACACTGCCATTTTTGTTGGAATAAAGTATAAAAAAAACAGTAGGAGAGTATGTGTGGCAGTAAAAATAGACAATCTTTCTAGTTTTTCTCGTGATAAACTGTCATTATTGTAAAGTAAACAGACATAGTGTCGCGTGCACCATGCTAATAATAAACAGTCCATTGTCTTCCAACATGGGTCCCCCGTATCTGCTACTGCATTTACTTTTGCCACCTGCCGTGTTTGTGTATAGTATCTCAACCTCACACTTTTGGGATTGTCTCAGGAAAGACGGGTTAATATACGATTAATATACGGTGTTACCAGATACATTAAAAGATATTTAACAAATTTGGTTTAGCGCTACCGGAAATGTTGACTAATAATAATATAGTAGGTCTAAGTCATGAAGAAATATTAAAAAATTATGCAACCGACAAACTTAACTTGTCGGTTCGTGTCGATCCAAATTAAAAATGTATCGATCCAAAATGATATAACAGGTAAAACTATGACAAAACTGGTATTGAAATGATAAAACCGGTAAAGCGCTACCTGATACATTTAAAGTGTCGGTACTTTAATATAAGAATCGACACTTCGTGAATTTAAAAGAGAAGCAGTTTTAAATCCTATAAAGTGTCGATACTTTTAAAAAATGTATCGATCCAAAACGATATACCATGTAAAAATATGATAAAACCGGTATCAATATGATAAAACCGGTAAAACGTTACCGGATATATAGAAAGTGTCGATACTTTATATAAGGATCGACACTTTGTGAATTTAAAAGAGAAGCAGTTTTAGCGCATATAATGTGTCGATACTTTAAAAAAATATATCGATCCACAACGATATAACATGTAAAAATATGATAAAACCGGTATCAAAATGATAAAACCGGTAAAACGATACCGGATATATTGAAAGTGTCGATACTTTCGTAAGTACGTGTAATAAATTATCGACACTTTCAAAGAAATAGGTAATTATCCTTTCGAAAGTATCGACACCTGACATAAAAGTATCGACACTTTTGTATTTGTATCGATTAAATATAAATAACATATCCAATGAAAATAAAAAGGCCATATCTAAATATCCTCTGAAAATCGATAGAACGGACGAGTTTTTGAAATCGAAGCGTAATTGTTGCTGCATTTCAGAAGGCGTTTCTAAAGCGATGTTTGTTTGTTTGTTGATGCAATCGAATCAAAAAGTATGTTGTCGAAACCCTAGTTTTTTTATTATTACAGTAATCGCGAATAGGGTTTTTATGTGTTGTTTGGGGTTTTGGAGTAAAGAAGCATTTGGGACCGATTGCAGGTAGAAAGTGATATTGAAGGTAAAATATAAATGTCGATACTTTTATTACATATTATAGGTAGAAAATAATATTATAGGTTGTATAAATGTGCCGACACATTTTGTAGTGGCCATTCAAATTCTTTTGAAGAAAATCGTTTTACCACAAGAGTAGTTATCTATATTTGTATATTGAATAAAGTGTATGTAACAAAATAATTTGATTTGCGTAAATTGATATATGAAGGAAAAATGGAGTCAATGGGTTGGAAAATTGTTGGTGGCGCAGATGACTTTGAAATTGAGGCCGAGACTCAAAAGCAACCAAAGGGTGGATATATGTACTTCTAGTAAGTATCAATGTCTTTTTGTTATTATTGTTGAAATGGTAATTGGATTAAAGTATCGATAAACTTTAAATTGATTACAAATTTTAAATGTTGACAGTATGGTCGAATTCAAAAGGATGAAGGAAGATGGCACACAGAGCGGTTCGGTATGTAAAATGAAATTGACATTGAGTAGTATTTAGTGTTAATGTATTGATTAAGAAACGTTTATGTTTAATATTAGGTGACAAAAGATGTGAGGTCCAAATGGAATTCAATGAGTGATGCTGAAAAGGAACCTTACATCACACAGTCAAGGAATGATAGTAAAGAATACAAAGAACGAAGGAAAGCACATGAAAATAAGGTATTCATTAAACTTGTAAATACGTTGATACAAAATATATAAGAACTATAACATTATATATTGTTAAAAAATGTAGGAAGTGTCTACAAGATTCAACATTAAAAGGGTGAATTCATTAATTATGCACCTTAAGGAGAAGGGTCAGTTGAATGTGCTGGGACAAATAGGTTTTGGATCGTTGGTAGAAGTAAGGGATCGACCTATTCGGAGGGAATTGTATCGATCCTTGACGGCGCAATTTGATGTCAGACAATGTATTGCTAAGTATGGTGATTTTTCATTTCCTCTCGGGATCCCATGTGATGCAGCCGTATTGGGGGTAGAAAATGAAGGCAAAAGTGTTGTAGAAGTCTGTAAGAGTAAGGACTGGAAAGCACTTGCCTCCAAATATGGTTTGAAGAAGAAGGTGACATATGCTGAAATTGAAGAGGAAATAAAAAGTGGATCTTACGTTAGGGATGAGCTGAAGGCCAGAGTTCTATTATACCTTGTCGGTATCTTTCTTTGTCCAACGGGTCATACGTCAACGAACAAGGAATATATGAAGCTCATTTGCGATGAAGGCTTGAAGGGTGAATTCAATTGGGCTGAATATATCCATTCGAGATTGATTGAATCAATAATCACCTTTAAAAAGGGTAGCCAGAGATACCTCAAAGGGTGCATAGCAATCTTAGAGGTAAATGAGTTGAAGAACTTTTTTGTGTTTTTATATAAAAATATAAATTTTATTATAAATGCAGGTTGCACTATTCGATTTTTGGTCGGGCTGTGAGGCAGTGCCGGCTTATGAAAGAACCGGAGTGGCACGTATCCGTGCATGGGGGAATGAAGAGGTGGTTAGAGTGATGGTGAAGTTGAAGTTGGATAGAGCGAAGAAGCAAGAAAGGGTAATAAATGTAATTAAATAATATTAAGAATATAATCAATGTCTTAATATTGTAATTTAATTTTGAAGGTTATTGGCAAGGATGTAGAGGAGGCAGAGGAGAAGAAAGGAGAGATGGTTGTATTGGGGGATGACGGTGAGTGGGACGACGGTGAGGGAAAACATAGTAACTTCGACATTTTGATGTCTGAATTGGCTGATATCAAAAAAATCTAATTTGATATAATGCAAAGACAATCAAGAGTCGAAGAGAAACTTGATAGAGTTGAAGAGAAACTTGAGAGAGTCGAAGATACACTTGAGAGGCATAAGGGGGTAGTGGAAGGAAAAATAGATGGAGTGGTGAAAGAAGTAGAGGTGTTGAGGGGTGAAGTGGTGAAAGAAGTTGGGGTGTTAAGGGGTGATATTAAGATGGTGACGGGTGAAAAATTTGAGGGAGTGGTGAAGGAGGTTGTGGAATTGAGGAGTGAACTTACGCGGGCGAAGGGGGTGGTTGATAAATACTTGGATGAAGGAGATCAATTGAAGGGTGAAATAAAAGAGATGAAGAGCTATGTAGAAAAAAAATACGATGAACTGAAAAAATATGAAGAAGAAAAGAGGGAGGAGGAAGAAGAAGAGATGGAAGAAATGAGGAGGAAGGAAGTCGATGTCATTTATACACCGGAGAGTGTTATAGCAGCAGATTTGGATTCAGAATATCCTGCACCCCAGAAGAAGAAGCAGAAGGTAAGTTGAATAAAAGAAAACTTAATTTGATTTTTATTATATTGTTGTGACAAAAAATTGTATGCAAAATTGTAGGTTGAAAAAGCGGATATTCCAAGCGGAATTGATGACATCGAAGCTGCAATTTGTGATTATTTATGGAATAGTGAGTTAGAATCGGAGTAAGTGAAATATATTGCTTTGTGAGTTATATTTAAATATTTCATGAAAACATATTAATCCTAATGATTCATACAGATATTCTGTAATCTCAATGGGAAATCAATTTGCTAGTGTATACGACGTTGCAACGTTGAAGCCTACGGAATGGGTTGGCGGTGTGGTAAGTAGAAAGTAGAAAATGTTAAAACTTATTGAATATGTTCTGATTGTGTAATTAATTTTGTTAGGTTATTGATTTGCTCGCCTGGACAGTATGCTACGATTCTCAGAAGTCACTCCGAAGGATTGGCTACCTTCCATACCACTTAGCGGTGAGTTAAATTAATAAATGGAGATAAGTAGTGTTATAGACGGTAAATTAATAATGTTTGTTGCGTAATTGCAGCAGCAGGCGTTGGATTCCAACAACAAAGAAAGTGTTAAGAGTATTGCTACCTTCTGGGGTCCCATATTGAATAACTATGTGACATTCACCGACTGTGAGAAGGTAAGACACTATACCAATTGCAAATGATGTTTTCGGATATAGAATGTTGAATTTTGTCAAATTGGGTGTGAAATTTGTTGCAGATCATGATCACAATAAACTACCATAATTCACATTGATATCTGTTGGTGTTGGATATGGTAGATCGTGTTGCAACAATATATGATAGTATGTTTACAACTGAAGCAGCTAAACAGAGAGTGAAGGATGCTAAGAGATTGGTATGTATGTATATATGAAAGGACATTATGTAAATTATAATGCATAATATTTTTGGATCATAACTTCTTCTATTTTAATGCAGATTAAAATATTAGATTTTTATAATAAGAAACGCATTTGGGTTGAATCCTGTGGATCTCTAGGAAATTATCCCTTAAAAAATTTCAAATTTGTGGAGCATAAAAAGAATAAGCAATTGAATGGGTATGAGATGTTATCACAAATAGAAAGCTTAATTTATGCAGTATTCATCATAATTGACATGCGTGGTTTTCAAATTTTGTAACAGACATGATTGCGGCATGTATGTGATGATGTGGATGGAATCGATCGGTTCTACAGGGGCAACTGGTGATTTTGTAAGTGGAAAGAAAAATTCGTTTGTGGTAAAATTATTAAAAGTCATAGATTGAATGTTGTAGTTTACAATACTTAACGTTCTGACAATTTGAATATAGGTTGTTGGAGAGTGGGATCGATTGCGAATATTAAACGATCTCGTAAGCCACAATCAAAATCAATGAAGACAGGAGATAACAAAAGCTGCCATGATACATAAGAATAACAAAAGGATGCAATGATGCAAATATAGGGTTAATTTTGTATACGATTTATAATTTTGTACGTGAATATAATTATGAATGAGATGAGAAAAGTTAGCAGTATGTTGTTGTACATGTTTCTTATACACATTAAGGGTCATGTTGATACTTACGATATATGGAGATTGTTGTCTGTATTATACCAAATGTCATCATAATTGTCTTCATGTACGAGAATGAATGGTCATTCCATATATATTGAGGGTATGTACAATAACTACAAAATTCACTTTAAAGTAAAAGGCAAATTTACAATATGGCAAACAGGGTGCAACCATAAAGTGTCGATCCATATATAAAAAGTGTCGATCCCATAAACATCAAAACCCAAAAGTATAATGTAATAGGTAATATTTCAATCTAATCGGTACAAGTATACCGGTTTTATGAGAGAATAGGTCTAAATAATGTTTCGACACTTTTGTAGTTTGTGTCGATATTTTTGGTCCAGAATGAATGGCAAACAGGGTGCAACAATAAAGTGTCAATCCATATATAAAAAGTGTCGATCTGATAAACATCGAAACCCATAAGTATAATGTAATAGGTAATTTTTCAATCTAACCGGTATAAGTATACCGGTTTTATGAGAGAATAGGTCTAAATAATGTATCGACACTTTTGTAGTTTGTGTCGATATTTTTGGTCCAGAATGAATGGCAAACAGGGTGCAACAATAAAGTATCGATCCATATATAAAAAGTGTCGATCCGATAAACATCGAAACCCATAAGTATAATGTAATAGGTAATTTTTCAATCTAACCGGTACAAGTATATCGGTTTTATGAGAGAATATGTCTAAATAATTTGTCGACACTTCTGTAGTTTGTGTCGATATTTTTGGTCCAGAATGAATGGCAAACAGGGTGCAACCATAAAGTGTCGATCCATATATAAAAAGTGTCGATCCCATAAACATCGAAACCCATGAGTATAATGTAATAGGTAATTTTTCAATCTAACCGGTACAAGTATACCAGCTTTATGAGAGAATAGGTATAAATAATGTGTCGACACTTTTGTAGTTTGTGTCGATATTTTTGGTCCAGAATGAATGGCAAACAGGGTGCAACAATAAAGTGTCGATCCATATATAAAAAGTGTCGATCCCATAAACATCGAAACCCATAAGTATAATGTAATAGGTAATTTTTCAATCTAACTGGTACAAGTATACCGGTTTTATGAGAGAATAGGTCTAAATAATGTGTCGAAACTTTTGTAGTTTTTGTCAATATTTTTGGTCCAGAATGAATGGAAAACAGGGTGCAACCATAAAGTGTCAATCCATATATAAAAAGTGTCGATCCCATAAACATCGAAACCCAAAAGTATAATGTATTAGGTAATTTTTCAATCTAACCGGTATAAGTATACCGATTTTATGGGAGAATTGGTATATAATATGTATCGACATTGTTTAATGTTTTGTCGATACTAATTTAAATATCAAGTATTTTTCCACCGTTCATTATATATAGTACTCTAAATCAAAAAACCCTAAACATAAAGGCAAACAGGCAGAATATAACTCTTCAGGTAAATTTATCGATATTTTATGGGTTTGATTGATTTCTATATTGGAGTTTTTTTTCCTGAATGTGTTTGTGTTCCATTGTAATAGCATCCAACCAAAATGGCTCCAAAACGTCAGCGTCAGAAGCGCGGTCTTTCTCAAAGCTCTTCTCAACCCAGTTCTTCTCAACCACAACCTCCTTTTGAAACAAACAATTCTTCTGAGGAAATCAGGTCCTTCGAAACTCTGAACTTTAGATCCGATATGGAGAAACAAAGATGGCAGACGAGTTTAAAAGTAAGGAAGATTCGTCCCGAACGTGTCATTGACCTGGGTTTCTTATTTGATGATAAATATGCATTTAGTTTTAAATCCACATTTATATCTTGGGGTTGGCTTGAATTCCTTGGTGTAGAACCAAGATATTATCCCAACCTAGTTAGAGTCTTCTACAATAATGCTTCCTTACAGCACGAGCCTAATAAGACTAATATAATAGGAATTAATACACATGTCATGGGGAAGGATATATATATATCTCCAGAAACTATTGCGGAGGGTTTAGGTGTAGCGAATAAAGGGGATTCAGATGAAAATGGTGTATATTGGTCTACAATTAAACGGGTTGCTAGAAATAGCCCAATTCACCTCGATGTAGAGTCGAGAGTGTTTCACAAAATGCTCACATGGTATATCCGGCCTAGTGAGGGAAAACATTCAACGCTTCGAGACAACGATTATTGGTGGATAGCAAAGTATAAATCCAAATCCAAAACAACTCCAAACATTGCAAAACTCATATTTAATACAATTGTATATATGGTCACAAAGGGAGCAACAATTTTAACTACACTACCATATGGATGTGTCATCACCCATCTGTTGAAGAAGAAGGAAGTTGATTTTTCGCATGACGCCCCTGTTCGATTAACCCGCAAGATTGACAAGGTATTTATTAAAAAAGCGAGATATGATTTTGTTGAAAAACTCGGTTGGAAGCGTGTCAAGGAGGTCGGATTAGATTAAGAGAGGGAGGAAATAGACCCCGTTGGCCATGAAGAAGAGCAACCAAGTGGAGACGCAATGATGGAAGAAGCTCCAGTTGCAAAGGATGTCACAATTAAGACCGTGATGGAATACATGGTCAATTTTTGGGAGCATATTGATTCCCTTGTGAGTGGAATGCGATCCGATATTTCATCATTGCAACATGAAGTCTCCATGTTGTGTGACGAATTACGTCAACAACATCAAACGAGTTAGGTAATTCATTATTTATGTTTCTAAACATTTACACGTTCTGAACTGTATTTTATTTTCTTTTAACAGATGTGGACAACCAAACGGTCAATGAAGATGAAGCTGACGATGAAGATGACGATGAAGATGATGATGATGATGATGATGATGATGATGATCCAAACAAGTATATCGTGTCTGCAACGCCACCTTCAAGAAAACTTTTAATTTTTGATCTCAATGGTGTCCTTGCCTACATCCCAAGACTGCATGCAGGTTTTAATTCTATTCTTTTGTATCCATTATTTTAACATATAAGCATAGAACTTTAATCTCATTTTCTTCATGTTGTAGATGTTGTCCTCAGAACAAGATTATTTGAATTTATGCAATTTTGTGTCGACAATTTTGTTATTGCCCTTTGGTCTTCAAAGATGAGGTTAGAACATGTTTGGAGCAATTGAATTACTGTAGTCAAAATCGTTAATATACATTTGAATGTTAACATTCAAACTTGATTACAATCTCAGGCATAACGTCAACCGTGTACTTGAGAAACTACCTTTATTTTTTGAGCATTTTCTATTCGTGTGGGTAAGATGAATGTCATTACAGTTTGCTGACTTTTTGTTGTCTATGATTCCTACATATTTATGTTCGACTGTTTGTGAACAGGATCAAGCAAAATGCAAAACATACGATAATGTTACCTACTGTAAAGATCTCAATGATGTTTGGAACGCGTGTCCAGATTTTAACGAGCTAAATACACTTTTGGTCGATGATTCAGCGGAAAAAATGATTTATAATCCGGTAAGTTGCATTTATGCAATATGTTTTTCCAGTTGAACAGGTGTTCAGACATTGATTATTTTAATAACTTATGTGTTTATATAGAAATACAATTACATATGTCCACATACCTTTGACGCTGCTTCCCATTCGAACGACAATGCTCTAGGTATGACACAAATTTATTCATGCTCATGCGAATTTAGTTTATTGTTAGTAAAATTGCACCTCATTAGTTTGATAATTGAAATTATTTATGTATGTCCTCAGAAAAAGGCGGAAACATACGAGAGTATTTGGAAAATTTGTTGAAGGCCTCTAATGTTCATGACTTCGTTAGAAATAACCCTTTTTCATCGGATTAATTTCGTTTGTCGGTACATTATTTGAACATTCTTGTGTATGTATATTTTGGTGTGATTATATTGTGTGTATATTTTCATTAATTATTCCATATTTGCTTCTCTGTATACATATACATTTGAGGATTGTTGAAATATCAATACTAGTTATTAATGTATTTTACATCTGCTTGCAAATGTATCGAAACACATTACTATATCATTGTTTTCCATGATATCCACAACAAAGTTTTCACACTTTTTAATATTGTGTCGGTACTTTATGTCCAGAATGGAAGAAAAATGTGTCGATACCTTTTCAAAAAGTGTCGATTGAAAAAACATCGGAATCCATAATTATAATGTAATAGATAATTTTGTAATATAATCGGTATAAATATACCGGTTTTATGAGCGAATAGGTCTACAACCTATATCGACACTTTTTAATTTTGTGTCGGTACTTTATGTCCAGAATTATAATGTACTAGATAATTTTGTAATATAACCGGTATAAGTATACCGGTTTTATTAGCGAATAGGTCTACAACCTATGTCGATACTTTTTAATATTGTGTCGGTACTTTATGTCCAGAATGGAAGAAAAATGTGTTGATACCTTGTCAAAAAGTTTCGACATTTGCACATCGGAACCCATAATTATAATGTAATAGATAATTTTGTGATATAACCGGTATAAATATACCAGTTTTATGAGCGAATAGGTCTACAACCTATATCGACACTTTTTAATTTTATGTCGGTACTTTATGTCCAGAATTATAATGTACTAGATAATTTTGTAATATAACTGGTATAAGTATACCGGTTTTATTAGCGAATAGGTCTACAACCTATGTCGACACTTTTTAATATTGTGTCGGTACTTTATGTCCAGAATGGAAGAAAAATGTGTCGATACCTTGTCAAAAAGTGTCGACATTTACACATCGGAACCCAGAATTATAATGTAATAGATAATTTTGTAATATAACCGGTATAAATATACCGGTTTTATGAGCGAATAGGTCTACAACCTACATCGACACTTTTTAATTTTGTGTCGGTACTTTATGTCCAGAATTATAATGTACTAGATAATTTTGTAATATAACCGGTATAAGTATACCGATTTTATTAGCGAATAGGTCTACAACCTATGTCGACACTTTTTAATATTGTGTCGGTACTTTATGTCTAGAATGGAAGAAAAATGTGTCGATACCTTGTCAAAAAGTGTCGACATTTATACATCAAAACCCAGAATTATAATGTAATAGATAATTTTGTAATATAACCAGTATAAATATACCGGTTTTATGAGCGAATAGGTCTACAACCTATATCGACACTTTTTAATTTTGTGTCGGTACTTTATGTCCAGAATTATAATGTACTAGATAATTTTGTAATATAACCGGTATAAGTATACCGATTTTATTAGCGAATAGGTCTACAACCTATGTCGACACTTTTTAATATTGTGTCGGTACTTTATGTCCAGAATGGAAGAAAAATGTGTCGATACCTTGTCAAAAAGTGTCGACATTTACACATCGGAACCCAAAATTATAATGTAATAGATAATTTTGTAATATAACCGGTATAAATATACCGGTTTTATGAGCGAATAGGTCTACAACCTATATCGACACTTTTTAATTTTGTGTCGGTACTTTATGTCCAGAATTATAATGTACTAGATAATTTTGTAATATAACCGGTATAAGTATACCGGTTTTATTAGTGAATAGGTCTACAACCTATGTCGACACTTTTTAATATTGTGTCGGTACTTTATGTCCAGAATGGAAGAAAAATGTGTCGATACCTTGTCAAAAAGTGTCGACATTTACAAATCGGAACCCAGAATTATAATGTAATAGATAATTTTGTAATATAACCGGTATAAATATACCGGTTTTATGAGCGAATAGGTCTACAACCTATATCGACACTTTTTAATATTGTGTCGCTAATTTTAAGTAACGCGGTTTTTCTTCCTTCATTCAAAATATTTATATGTACATGTTTCTTATACACAATAGGAGTTATGTTGATACTTACGATATATGGAGATCGTTGTCATTCCATTCCGTCTTCGAAAAAATCAGTTGATGTAGGCTGTGTGCATGTACTCAAACTGAGCTTGACTTGAGGACATGTTAGTTTGTTATGTCCCTCACCGTTGCAGTACCCACATCGCCTAATTTTCTTCTCGACCTTGTTCTTCGGCACTTCTTTTCGCTTGCATTGTTTTCGTTGAGGGTCACGAACGTTGTTTACTACAATGCTCTGGTTGACTGAATCATTCAAACCAAACGAGTTTTCTAATTCTTATATTAGTTTTTTCATCTCATCTCTTGCGGTTTTGAAAGACTCGTCTGTCTTTGATGCAATGTAGCATAACCTACTTGACGTTGAACGTAGAGCAGCGAACCTTGCCATTTGCATCACTTCTGGAGACATATTCAAATCAACATAACTGGGTGCAGAAGCCTTCGCATCATTAGTCCACCTACTTTGAATCAAAGTCCCGGGCAAATATGTGTAGTCCAAGTGCTTCAAAATGTGAAGTTGATGGCGACACAGAAGTCCAACGGTCTCGAATTTTTTGCAGGAGCAAATTAGAGTTTTCGTACGAGAATCAAAACTAATTTCAAATTTCCTATTTTTTTCTGCGTACTTTGACAAAATATAATGTTGACATTCATCTGATAAGGACTTAATCTCTGCCTCAATCCGGTACAATGCCTCCCGTATAAGTTCATCTTGGAACACACAAAAAGATTCGCGGGTAAAAATCGCAGCGGCATGGCTTTCAAGGTCGACCAGTTTAGTGATATGGAAGGGCTTCGTATGGGAACTTAAGTAATCCGCTTTCAACTCGTTCATACGCATTCTACTAATTCCATCTTCAATTGCACGAACAACATCTAAATATGTCTTCTTGTGTTTCAGTGCAATAGCTAGTGAAGCATTCATAGACTCGCACCTTTGTGTTGAGCGAATATTGGCAAAGAAATGACCTGTTAGATATGCTTGTGCCCATAAGTGTCGTGTATTTCCCTTCTCAATCACCCATGGATGCTTTTGGACGTTGAATTCTGAAACAACCGAACGCCATTGAATATCAAATTCCTTGGTTGTCCACCAGGAAGCCATGCATTTTGAGAATGCTGCTGTAAACTTTGGGTCACCAATGTTAGCTTGTGCATTGCGAGAAAGATGCCAAGAACATAATCTGTGCTTAGCATAAGGGATAACAGATTTGATAGCCCTCTGCATTGCCCTATCCCCATCGGTGACAACTGAAATAGGTGATTTATTCATCATGGCTTCTAAAAAATTCTGTAGCACCCACTCGAAAGATTGAGACGTCTCGTCAGCGATTATGGCAGTGGCAAACACAATTGTGTTATGGTGATGATTGACACCAACAATAGGCATAATTGGTCGACCATACAAATTATCTTTGTACATTGTGTCGAACGCAATTACATCACCGAAGCATGTGTAATCCGATCTCGATGTAGAATCCGACCAAATAAGATTATACAATGCCCCCGATTCGTCTACCGAGTATGTCATAAAAAACCCGGGATCATCATGTTTCTTATAATCAAAGTAGGCAATAAGCGCATTCACATCCCCATCGACGATTTCCTTTGCTTTACCTCTTTGAAGTGCATTGTAGAGGTCTTTATGTGTAAATCCAACATTATGATAGCCCCCTGCCTGCTGCGTTAAATAGTTCATTACTTGTGACGTGCCAACACCGACCTCTTTCAATATTGTTGCCTCATCGATATCAGCCTTACTTACAGCTCTATTAGAACGCATAAATGGTTTCATAGCAGGTGTACACAATGCATGATTATGTTTATGATCAGACTTACTTATAACCCACTGATCGTTTGTATTTATTGCTGTAACTACGACTCTAGCCTTACATCCTGTTCTTGTGACTGGCGTATGAGCACGTTGACGATCAACAGTATTGACTTTTGATACTCAAAACCCTTCTTTGGAACAACAAAATTCTTGTGTCTTCACATTCCCTTTCACGTCAAGCCGTGTTGTTCCCTTACGTGCACTAAACCCATGTTCCCGTGCGAATCCCTTGTAAAAGTACCAAGCTTGATCACGTGAACAGAAGAGCTGACCAACCAATCTGTCAGATTCATCAACATTATGTATTTCATGGCATTCCTCGGTTGGCTTAACATTATCTACATCAGTATTATCCATGGCAAAAATTTTGTTGTGCAAGTTCAGTGGTCTAGGAGTTGATGGAGATGTAAGCAAAGGTTCATTTTGAACATGTTTCAGTCGTGCTGCTTTCAATAGGATGTGGTATTGGTAGTGGTAGTTAAAGGGTGGGTACAACATTAAATTCGCAGTACATATTTAGGTATGTACAATAACTACAAGTATCGACCCAAAAAACATCAAAACCAATAATTATAATGTAATAGGTAAATTAACAATGTAACAAGTATCGACCCAAACAAGGTGCACGCATAATATATAAGGTCAACATAAAGTATCGACACTTATTAAAAGTATCGATCCCGAAAATATCGAAACCAATAATTATAATGTATTAGGTAAATTTACAATGTAACCGATATAAATATACCGATTTTATGCTAAAATAGGTCAGCATATAGTATCGACACTTGTTAAAGTTGTGTCGATACTTACGGTCTAGAATGAATGCCAAAAAAGGTGTACCCTTAAAGTGTCGATACATTTATTAAAAAAGTATCGATCCCTAAAACATCAAAACCCATAAGTATAATGTTCAATGAAACCGGTATAATTATACCAGTTTTATGAGAGAATAGGCCTAAATCATGTATCGACACTTTTTTAGTTTGTGTCGATATTTTTGTCCAGAATGAAATATTAAAACCAACGAGGTGCAACCATAAAGTGTTTAATGATTTATTTTTTACGTTACAATATATATTATTATTAAATTAAAAAAAATAAACATATATATTACATATTTATTATTATCTTTGGTTAATATTGTTAAATTTAAATTCTAAATAATATTTTATAAAATATCAAAACAATCAAATAATTTTTTGTGTAAATGAAATTATTAAATTAATATTGTAGGTGGAAAACATGAAACACTATTAAAAAAAAATTGAAACATAAATTACATAACTTTAAAATAAGTATCGATCCTTTTTATAAAAAGTATGCACACTTTCAATATAATAGGTAAAAATATGATGTAATAGGTAGCGCTTATATAATGTAATAGGTAGCGTTTATATAATGTAATATGTAGTGCTTATATTGTAAAGTATCTATCCTTTTTATAAAAGTGTCCATACTTTTTTTACTGTGAAAAACATTAATTTAAGGTTATCTTTTGAGTGAGTTTTAAGATATTAATTTAGTAATTATAGGCGTCTAATAATTTATTTTTTACGTTGCGGTATATATTATTATTAAATTAAAAACAATAAACATATATATTACATATTTATTATTATCTTTGGTTAATATTGTTAAATTTAAATTCTAAATAATATTTTATAAAATATCAAAACAATCAAATAATTTTTTGTGTAAATGAAATTATTAAATAAATATTGTAGGTGGAAAACATGAAATACTATTAAAAAAATTGAAACATAAATTACATAACTTTAAAATAAGTATCGATCCTTTTATAAAAAGTATGGACACTTTCAATATAATTGGTAAAATATGATGTAATAGGTATCGCTTATATAATGTAATAGGTAGCGTTTATATAATGTAATAAGTAGTGCTTATATTGTAAAGTATTTATCATTTATATAAAAGTGTCTATACTGTTTTTACTGTGAAAAACATTAATTTAAGGTTATCTTTTGAGTGAGCTTTAAGATATTAATTTAGTAATTATAGGCGTATAATGATTTATTTTTTACGTTAAGATATATATTATTATTAAATTAAAAACAAAAAACATATATATTACATATTTATTATTATCTTTGGTTAATATTATTATATTTAAATTCTAAATTTTATAAAATATCAAAACAATCAAATAATATTTTGTGCAAATGAAATTATTAAATTAATATTGTAGGTGGAAAACATGAAACACTATTAAAAAATTGAAACATAATTTACATAACTTTAAAAAAAGTATCGATCTTTTTTATAAAAAAGTATGAATACTTTCAACATATTATAATGTAATAGGTAAATTTGTAATGTTATCGGTATAAATATATTGATTTACTTATAAAATAGGTCAATATAAGCGTTACCTATTATATTATATAAGCACTAACTAATATGTTATTGTATTTTATAATATTTCCGGTTAAATAATATTAATATAATCGATCTAAATTTTAACCGATCACTTATTTAACCGATCACACACACTCTCTCACGTCGCTGTGTCCCTATCTTTGTATTCGTCTGTACTACTCAAAGTTCTCTCTTTTGCTTTTTTTTTTCTTTTTACCATTTTCAGCTTTACAGCTTCATTTTCTTTGCCTCCGGTGGGGATTGCTGGTTTTTGGGTGGTGAACTGATGGAAGATGGAGTGTGGGTTTTGGTGCGGAAACCGGCGGAGAAGGACTTTGGAACCCCACCTCTATGGACCTTGGCGACACTTCCAGGTCGTTGAAAGTTACTTTCAGCGGCCCTGCCAAGCCTGGACCGATGCAATTCCCATCGGAAATGGTCGCCTTGGAGCCATGGTCTGGGCGGCATTGCAACTGAAACTCTTCAGCTCAATGGTAATTAGATTCCAAGAGCACCCCTTATCCCCTTACTTTATTTAGAGAAAAAGAGAGGGCTTTTTTGTTATACATTTTCTTAATGATATTTTATCTTTTATTTCCTATACTTAATTAGCCAATGCTGTTTGAATTGCTTTGTAGAGGACACTTAGTGGACTGGGGTTCCAGGGGATTACACGAATCCGGATGCTCCAGCCGCCCTGTCGAAGGTTCGGAAACTTGTTGACAATGGTGATTATGCCGAGGCTACAAAAGCAGCGGTCAACCCTCTGATGTAAGTTATCTGTTTCTTCCCTTGCATTACTTTTCTTTTAATCATATATGCAAAAGCAAGCGATTTCTGTTTTGTTTTTAATGTTATTTCCATTTGAAAATCATATTCGCATGTGACATTCAGGACGGACCCAATATTTTAGGCTAGGGAGAGTGAAGTTATAATATTTTAGGGAATAAACTTATAAAGTTTTAAGAGACGAAAACCTATTATCGATAGAAATAACGAATAAAGTATCTAAAATATATGGGAATTTGAAATTTCCCGGAGGCGGTGACATTTGAAGTTTAGTTACTTGAAAGCTGTTCTAAACTGTTCTTTTGAACTAGTGCATTCTTGTTATGACCTGAACATGGAGCTTGAACATATTACTACCACAGTATCCTTAAGCTGAAGAGACATGATGGAAGAGGGGCTACAAAATATTGTTGCATAATTTATGCATGTTTTAGATGCATGTAATTTTGCTATTGTTAGTTGATAAATAAGGGGATGGTCTAATTTGATTGCACCTACTCGTAATTTGTGTTCAGTTTGCTCTGATGTGTAATTACTTTCTGTATTCTTCTTCCCTAAGAGCTTCTACTTATAGGAAACTTTTGAGCTTTGACTTAAACTTCAATGAATTCTTACCTTGTGTAACTCATCAAGTTCTGGTTCAAGCTCTATAATCTAATGATCTTTTTGTAATGGTGAAGGTTTACCAGCTGCTGGGGCATTTCAAGCTAGAGTTTGATGATTCCCATATTAAGTATACGGAAGGCTCATATAGCAGAGAGCTTGACTTGGAAACTGCAACAGCAATGGTGAAATATTCTGTTGGTGATACCGAATTTACGAGGGAACATTTTGCTTCAAATCCTGAGCAGGTTATAGTAACAAAGATTTCTGGAAGCAAACCGGGGTTTCTTTCATTTACAGTTTCTCTAGACAGCAAGTTACACCATCATTCACAGGCAAATGGGCAAAATCAGATTCTAATGCAAGGAAGTTGCCTTGGTAAAAGGGTCCAACCAAAAGCTAGCGCAAATGATATTCCAAAAGGAATCCAGTTTGCTGCTGTTCTTGGTTTACAAATTAGTAAAGGAGGTGTTGTACATATTTTATATGACAAGAAGTTGAAGGTTCAAGGTTCAGATTGGGCTGTTTTGCTTCTGGTAGCTTCGTCCTCGTATGATGGTCCATTCACCAAGCCCTTGGATTCTCGAAAGGATCCCGTTTCAGAGTCTCTCAATGCATTGAAATCTATAAAAACCTCGTCATATTCTGATCTTTATGCCCGACACTTGGATGATTATCAGAATCTTTTTCATCGTGTCTCTCTGCAGCTTTCAAAAAGTTCGAAGAGTAACTTAATAGATGGCTCTTTGGAGATGAATAAAGTTAAATCTTCTACAAAAAAATCATATTTCAGTAAAAGCGAAGATGGTGCAGTTTCAACTGCTGAGAGGGTGAAATCTTTTCAAACAGACGAAGATCCTTCCTTTGTGGAGCTCTTGTTTCAATATGGTCGGTATTTGCTTATATCTTCACGACCAGGAACTCAGGTGTCAAACCTGCAGGGTATTTGGAACAAGGATATTGAACCAGCATGGGAGTATGTTTTCAACTATCTTAACCACACCTTCTATATTTTTCTCTTCCTGCTTTGGAATTTCTTCCTACCTGTTTAAATGTGCTAGACCGGCTAGTTCTCATCCCCTTGATATATTTGTGTATGAGTGGAACAAATCTGTCACAGTTATTGCTTATTCCATTATGATATCTCAAAAAAAGTTATTACCAACTAAAGAAATTTAAATTTCACAGTGATATGCCTATGTCTTGATTTGATGATTTCCTGTTTTTTATTTGTCAGTTGTACTCCTCATCTCAATATTAATCTGCAAATGAACTATTGGCCATCCCTTCCTTGCAACCTTAAAGAGTGCCAAGAACCTTTATTCGATTTTATTTCCAGTCTTTCGATCAATGGGAGTAAAACTGCAAAAGTAAGGTTCTTTTGTTATTTTTCTCTTCTACAAGTAGATGTGGTGCATCTAAAATTTAGTTTCAGGGTTACCTTTTAAGTATTTTGAAGAAAATTGTCTTGTTATTTCTTCGCCTTAGTTTTACATAAAATTTTTGCATCTGCTCACCTCGACTTCAAAAATAGCCCAAAGCTAAACTATCAACCATCCATCTCTACCATCTGTTTTTTTCCCATGAAAGATTTTCCTTTTATATTTTTGGTTTTATGCATCTTATGTCTTTCTGCATCAAGTGTAAACTTACTTATTTGGCCACTGAATGTTGCAGGTGAATTACGAAGCAAGTGGTTGGGTTGCTTATCAGGTGACTGACATATGGGCGAAAACATCATCAGATCGAGGTGAAGCTGTATGGGCTCTATGGCCAATGGGGGGAGCATGGCTCTACACTCATTTATGGGAGCATTTCACCTATACAATGGATAAAGTAAGATCCTGTGTTTTTAATTGTTTTGCCTTCTAATTTTTTGTTTTAGACTTGAGTTTCTCGTTGATAATTCCGTAAAAAGACTTAATTTATAGTCTTTTCACTTAAGTTATTGCTCGTCTAAACAAAGTACGTATTGCATTTTTAGTTGCATATAGGTTATATTTGCTTGTGTTGGATAAGTTTTGCCTAGGCAATATTTATTTGGCTTAACAGATGCTGCTGAGGAGAAGGGGTCGTTTGAGTTGTGTTTGCGCAGGAACTCTACAGAGGAAGGACATTTCAATCTTGACAATGAAAAGTTGCAAAGGCCAATGGAGCAGATGAGAACGTGAGGAGCAGATTTATCTCGTCGAGGTAAGATTTATCTGAAGAAGTCTGAAGCACATGTGGCGAAACCGCCTATGTCACATGCCAGCTGGATGACCTACTTCACGTGCAAGCAAGCCTTGATTATTCTGACAGCCGTCAGCCGCCTTTTCTTTTTAAGTTTGGGAAATTAATAACGGCTAATTAAGGAAACTCCAAAAGCATGCAAAGCCCTAGGAGATTCTTCTTATAATTACCAGCCGTAGTCGTAAAAGGAAGGAAAAAAAAGAAGAAAGAAGAGCTTTACCTTAGGCGTGAGCAAACAGTTGCAGTGTTTTCCCTCCGTCTACCCCCAGTCTTTCTTGGTGTCCTCCATAGCCAGACGATAGCAGAGCAGTGATCAGGCCTCGAGTGAGGGTGATCACCAAGGCAGGCGTGGTGCTGATCAGGACTGTCGTGACAGAGCCCCGGCTTTGGGAGTCGTTCTTCCTTTGTTCCTAAACTCTAATTCTATTTAGGGTTGTATTAAACGGTTTAATCTTGGATGATCTTTGATAACACCATGAATGTTTTACTTGGTGTTAAACTTTGTTTTGCCTGAACAATATTTTTATGTTTATGAATGATGAATTATGTTTGCTTATGACTGTTTTGCTCATAGTTTAAATATTTTGCCTTAAAACTGTAAGAGCATAGAGAGATAGCCTTTTGTCTAGAAAGTGATTCTTGAATTCGAGAGAATTAAGAGAGATCAACGTGAGCAAAGGAATGAATCCAGGATGGTGAAGTTCTAACTTGTCTACCTTAGAGATAAGGAGTGAGTTTAAAACAACTAAAAGGGATAAAGGCTAGAGTAGGTTAAGACAACGTCTATAGTTAACGCCGAGAGGTATTACCATAGCAATCGTCTAAGAATACCTAGCAATCCTGTCGGACAGTTTAGTGAGTCATAATAATTCATTTTGGGCTTAAAATAATTGTTGTCGAGACAATAGTTTAGCATCAGTGCTCTGTGACACATCTGAATATATGAGGTTGTTTGCATTATATTTAATCCACTACTTGTTTTGTTTTGTTTTATTTGTCTTCATACTTTCTTTGTCTCGACCACACTTGTCTGCAATCATTGAATCATTATTTTTAGCTCCTTAATATTAGTTCTTAGCTTTAATACTTAGTATGATTAATTTGTGGCATTAGTTCTAGTTGTGGTGAAAATATATTTTTAATCCAATCTCTGTGGAGACGATACTCACTGACTACTATATTACTTGCATCGATTGTGTATTCTTGCACATATTAGCTTGTCTTAACAAATACATTCACAAGCGATCAAGTTTTTGGTGCCGTTGCCGGGGATTGACAACTGACGAAATTTCTAACCATAACAAGTTATTTGTGTCACTTTTTAATTATTTAGTCTAACGTAGTTTATTATTTTCTTTTATAGGTTTTTATTATTGCATGACCTTGGGATCTGATGGTAAGCCTTTGGAACCATTCGACCCTGAAGTTGAGTAATCGTTCAGACAAAGGTTGCGTGCCCAAAGAACCAGAGAACAATTGAATCAAATGCAAAACGACATGGGAGATTTAGGAGATCAAGCTGCAAGACCAAGAGCGATACGAGATAACTTGAACCCAATTCTCGATGACCTCAATCCTGGCATAGTGGCACATGAGATACAAGCCACTCATTTTGAACTCAAATCGGTGATGTTTAATATGTTGAACTCTATCGGCCAATTTGGTGGTACACCCAATGAAGACGCTAGACAACATGTGCATGTTTTCCTTGAAGTATGCGATTCATTTAGACAACAAGGAGTACATGAAGATGTGCTCAAACTGAAGCTTTTTCCTTACTCCTTAAGTGAAAGAGCAAGAGCTTGGCTCAGCGGAGTTCCTTCTGGATCAATGGAGTCATGGGCAGATTTATGCAAGAGTTTCTTACTCCGATATAATCCACCAAATATGAATACACAGCTTCAGAATGACATTGCAAGTTTTTGCCAAGGCGATGATGAATCAATGTATGAATGTTGGGATAGATATAAAAGTTTACTTCGCAAATGTGTTAATCATGGATTTCATGATTGGACGCAAGTGGTGATGTTTTACAATGGAGTCAATGCACCAACTCAAATGATGTTGGATGCCTCAGCAAATGGCACCCTACTAGACAAATCACCCGAGGAAGCTTTTGACATCATCGACAGGATAACGAATAATGACTATCAATTTCCAAGTGTAAGATTGGGAACCAACAGAAAAACCTCTGGAGCATATGAATTAGAAAGCAAAGATTCGGTAGCAGCCCAACTTTTTGCCATAACCAATATGTTGAAAATTTGCAACGTCCTAATGAGGTAAGAGAAGTCAAGGCGACCAATAATGTGTGCCTATTCTGTCACGGCAACCATCATGAGAGTGAATGTCCTGAAAACCATGAGTCAACTAATTTTGTGGGCACCTATAATCGGAATAACAATAATCCCTATTCGAACACGTACAACCCTAGTTGGAGACAAAACCCAAATTTTTCGTGGAATAATCAAGGGAACAACAACAATCAAGCCACAAATTACAAGCCACAACAAAATAATTCAGACCATCAGCATATTCAGAATCAGCAGCCCTGGCAAAACAATAAAGGTATAGCTTCTTCCTCTAACACTCATTCCAATACTAACTCATTGGAATTATCCTTGCAGGAATTCATGGCCTCGACAAAAGATTTCATGGCGTCTACAAAGACCTTGATGCACGAAAATTCTGCAACAATAAAAAAACAAGGAAATTTGTTACAAAGCCAGACAACACTTTTGCAAAGCCATAGTTCATCTCTCAGAGCATTGGAGAATCAAGTGGGACAGATTGCCACGGCATTACATTCTCGCCCACACGAAAATCTCCCTAGTGATACTAAATTCACTAAGCATCATGGAAAGGAGCAATGCAATGTACTTACGCTAAGGAGTGGAAAACAAGTTGATCAAGATGACAAGTTTGGGGGAGAACAACTGAACAATTCTCACCAAGGCGTAACACAAACGTATGAGGAATCTGAGAATACTGAACAAGAGAAAGCGCATGAAGAGAAGGAAAGAAGTGAATGATCAGAAAAGCATCAACCGAATAACAAGAAATTCATGGTCAAGGCCTGCGATTACCGTGCACCATCAGTAGTCGATGTGAGACCTCCACCACCGTTTCCTCAACGGTTGAAGAAACATGATGATGACATTCAGTTCAAGAAATTCGTTGATGTTCTGGACCAATTGTGTATCAATGTGCCCCTACTCGAAGCCATCGAGCAAATGCCTTCCCATGCCAAGTATCTGAAATAAATTGTTACAAAGAAAAGGAAGGTAGAACGTGTCGCCACGGCAACAGAAAACTGCTCAGCAGTGAGCAAACTCCCACCAAAGCAAAAGGACTCTGGCAGCTTTATAATATCATGTTTCATTGGTAATGACTTCATCGGAAGAGGTCTCATTGACTTGGGATCAAGTGTAAACTTGATACCAAAATCGATATTCATGAAACTAGACGGGTATCACGCCCATCCAACCTCGGTCATTCTATAGTTGGCTGATCGGCCTTATATGCGACTCGAGGGCAGAATTGAAGACGTTGCAGTAAAGGCAGATAAATTCGTATTTCCAGTGATTTTTCTCATTCTGGATTGCGAAGCCAATGAAAATGCACCAATCATTTTGGGACGGCCATTCTTAGCCATCGGGAGAATTTTAATAGATTATGAAAAGGGAAAATTCACCATGAGAGTTGGCGAGCAAAGTGTCACGATCAATGTTTTCAACTCTATGAAATACGCAGATGATTTAAAGGAATGTCAATGCATTAGTAAGATTGAAAAAAAGGCAATCCTTGGACGAGGTGAATCCCTAAGGCTCGATGAGTACACTACTTTGTACCATGAACCTACAACCGGGATGCATGAAGCAGAAAACTTTGACCCAGACGAACTATTTTCAGAAGACGGTTCTGACAATCATGGCCACGAAAACAGAAATCTGCACAATGAACACCCTGAAAGCGACGACAATGCAGAACACAGAGGAAAGACAAATGACCAATTGAGATTTCTTCATAGGCCAGGTATGAAATCTGAACCTTTAGATTATGATGAAGTTAAATCTCAAGAGTCATCTTCACAACATGCACCAAAATTGAAGCTTAAGACTTTACCATCACATTTGAAATATACTTATCTAGGAGTTGATGAAACTTTACCAGTGATAATCTCTGCCAACATAACCTCCAAACAGGAGAAGAGTTTGTTGCGTGTTTTGTCACAGCACAGAAAAGCTATAGGATGGACGATGGCAGACTTGAAAGGAATCAGTCCAACCATATGCATGCATAAAAGCAATCTTGAAGATAGCCATAGCACTCGGTGAAACCCCAAAGACGGCTCAACCCAATCATGAAGAAGGTTGTCATGAAGGAAATAATAAAATGGCTGGATGTGGGAGTGATTTATCCTATATCCGATAGTTCATGGGTTAGCCCAGTCCAATACGTGCCAAAGAAAGGTGGTGTAATCGTGGTTAAAAGTGAGCATGATGAGTTAATCATCACGAGAACAGTCATGGGCTGGCACATATACATGGATTATAGGAAGCTCAACAAAGCCACAAAGAATGATCATTTTCCCCTCTCTTTCATTGATCAAATGTTGGATAGATTAGCAGGAAAGGCATTTTATTGCTTCCTCGATGGATACTCGGGGTATAATCAAATTGCCATAGCACTCGAAGACCAAGAGAAAACAACGTTCACATGCCCGTATAGTACCTAGGCATTTAGGCGAATGTCGTTTGGACTGTGTAACCTCCAGCCACATTCCAACGATGCATAATGGCAATCTTTTCAGAAATGGTGGAAGAATGCATGGAAATATTTATGGACGACTTCTCCGTTTCGGGTGATGACTTTGACCGATGCCTCGGCAATTTATCCAAGGTGTGAATAAGCCAACCTAGTACTGAATTGGAAAAAATGTCATTTTATGGTAAATGAAGAAATAGTGTTGGGACACAAAATTTCATGCCATGGCATCGAAGTCGACAAAACCAAGGTGGATGTAATTGCAAATCTTCCCCCACCTACTAATGTGCAAGGTGTACGCAGTTTCCTTGGACATGCAGGATTCTATAAGCGATTCATAAAAGACTTTTCTTAAATCTCTAAACCCTTATGTCTTTTTCTTCAACAAAATCATTCATTTAAGTTTACTAATGATTGTTTGAACGCCTTCACAGATTTGAAGAAAAAACTTTCAGCAATTCCAATAGTTATCCCACTAGACTGGAACGAACCATTTGAGCTTATGTGCGACGCTAGTGACTATGCAGTTGGAGCAGTGCTAGGGTAACGAAAAAGTAAAAATTTTCATGTTATCTACTATGCAAGTCGAACGCTTAATGATGCTCAAGTGAACTATACCACCACTGAAAAGGAACTATTAGCAGTAGTATTTGCATTCGATAAGTTTAGACCATATCTAATAGGTACTAAGGTAATTGTGCACACAGATCACTCAGCTATTAAATATCTGATTAATAAAAAAGATGCAAAGCCTAGACTAATTCGATGGATATTATTACTGCAAGAATTTAATTTAGAGATCAAGGATAGAAAATGTATAAAAAATCAAGTAGCATACCATTTGTCTAGGCTAGATAACAAACCTGATTGTCCTGACATCACAGATATTAAAGAGGATTTCCCTGATGAAAAAATATTATTTGTCACGGTTGCACCGTGGTATGCTGACATCGTTAATTTTCTTGTTAGTGGTATTGTTCCTCTTGATTTATCTAGCCAGGGTAAACGGAAATTCGACACGATGTGAGACATTACTACTGGGATGAACCATTTCTATTCAAGCAGTGCGGAGAACAAATAATTCGAAGGTGCATTCCAGAAGAAGAGCAACAAGATATCCTACTCCAATGCCACTCGTCACCATATGGAGGACATTTTGGTGGGATGAGAACAGTAGTAAAAGTGCTTCAGTCGGGATTTTATTGGTCAACCCTGTTCAAAGACGCGCATGAATTCTACAAGTCATGTGATAGATGCCAACGAACAGGAAACATCTCGAAACGGCATGAGATGCCATGACAAAACATTCTGGAGATCAAACTTTTCGACGTATGGGGCATAGATTTCATGGGACTTTTTCCAACATCATTCGGAGATATGTATATTCTCTTGGCTGTGGATTACGTATCAAAATGGGTTGAAGCCATTGCAACACCTAAGAACGATTCCAAGACGGTGTTGAAGTTTTTGAACGAAAATATATTCACCTGTTTTGGGACACCATGAGCTCTTATTAGCGATGAAGGGACACATTTTGATAATAAATTGATTGCCAAGGAACTGAAAAGATATGGAGTACGACATAGAATTGCTATGGCGTATCACCCTCAGACAAATGGACAAGCCGAAGTATCTAACCAAGAAATCAAGCAGATCCTTGAAAAAGTGGTCAACCCAAGTCGAAAAGATTGGTCGCCGAAGCTAAATGAAACACTATGGGCCTATCGCACAACATTCAAGACACCGCTGGGAATGTCCCAGTTCAAGATAGTCTATGGAAAAGAATGTCATCTACCGGTTGAACTCGAACACAAAGCTTATTGGGCCATAAAAAAGATAAACATAGATGCTCAACTTGCTGGAGAAAGAAGACTATTGGAACTAAACGAGATGGATGAATTTAGAGCACATGAATACGAGAATGCCTGCCTTTACATGGACAAAATAAAACGATGGCATGACAAAAAAATATTGCCAAGGCAATTTTATTCTGGACAACAAGTACTGCTCTACAATTCATGCCTTAAGTTATTCCTAGGCAAGCTAAAATCACGATGGTCATGACCATTTATCGTACACCAAGTCCATGACAATGGAGCGATTAAAATTCAGAACCAAAACGATGGTTCCATCTTCAAAGTGAATGGGCAGAGACTCAAGGAGTACAAAGGAGCCCTAGCCATGTGCGACAAACCGGCATCGTTGGCACACGATGCCCAAGAGTTTGCTTTTTTAATTGAGCAAATATTCTTTGCCTAGGCAACGAAAATCTGAATTCTGTACATAAATAAGTTAAGTTATTTTATGCTTTAATCCGTTTTATTTTATTATTCTATTCTCTCATATTGTAGGCAAATAAGGAACACGTAGCAGCATGGGGAATTGAAACATGCATGAAGGAGAAATGACGAACTAGGGCAAAAGTTTTGGCAGTAGAACAAAAGGGAAAGAAATCTTTGCCCCTCCTTTACGTCAAATCACATATTTCTCATTTAATGAGAAATCTTTTCCCTGTCAAGAAAAGATGAAAATACCCCGAAACCAACCATCATTTTCCAAGAAAAAACTACCCACTATTCTTTTTCTTCATCGTGTTTCCATATTTCTCTACAAACCAGAATTTTTTTTTTCTTTCTCCCAAAAATACCTCCCTATCGCCACCACTAAAATCAGCTAAGAAAAATGGTGAGATCGAGACTAGCCCTACCTCCCAGACAGAGTTTTGAACGTTTCCAAACAGCCGAAGCAGAGGCACACTTTAAAACCATTCAACAATGCCAAGTCTATTTGGAAGATGGATTCGTTTTTCCAGCTGAGGGAGAAGAGCAGTTTGGCCCTAAGGTGATTGACATCATAAAGAAGCATAACTGGGAGAAGTTTGCTCATAATCCTAACGCCGTAGCACTGGCAATGGTGAGGGAGTTCTATGCCTACCTCGCGGACACCTCCAACCACACGGTATATGTTCGAGGAAAACTCATTCGCTTTTCCCCTTCTGCACTTAACAAATACTTTAAGTTGGGGAAAGTGGGTGATCAACATAAGAAATTTGTGGCTGAGGCAGATCAAGAAACGTACAGTGGAGTTCTACAAAATTTATGTTTTTGGTGGGCCAAGTTCGAAGGGAATGCCCCCACAAGAAAACGAGTAGATCGCCGAGCCCTCAAGCCACACGTGAAACTGTGGAACCATTTTCTTAAAGGCAAGCTGATGACAATGTCCTACAATACCACTGTCCTCGTCAAGCGGCTGATGCTGTTGCACTCAATCATATACGACAAGATGATCAATGTGGGTGAAATTATCTTTGAGCAGATCCATGATTGTGCCAAGAGGAACCGTGGTAACCTACTATTCCCAAACCTTATAACTGCACTGTGAAGAAAGAAAAAGGTTCCTAAGGACCAATTCGAAGACTTCATCAAACCCAAGGAGGGTATTACAAAGAAAAAGGTCCCCGAGTTGATGAGTTTCAATGATGACGACCCAAAGGAGGGTCTGGAGCGAGGAGCAAAATTGGTTGCTGCAACTAAAATGGCCGCTGTGGTCACACACACGTATGAGATGCGTGAAAAGATCGGGTGCCTGGAGGACCACATGAAAATTTATTTTGAATACGCCAAGGCAAGGGACATGCAACTCAACACCTTCATCAATGAGTTGCTCCCAACCACAATGATCAAACTGCCAACATTCCAGTGTTATCCTCAACTATAATACGGGCAGAAACACGTTCCATGCCTCGACATCTTATATCCCTCCAGACGTTCCACCAGGGGTGCCTACTGATGTGCCACCATTGGCAACCCATGTCTCACCCGTACCAGAAAAAGCCACGACGACACTGAGGAGTTCCTCAGTTCCTCATCCTTCTCCACCACCGAAAGAAGCAGTGATACTCCACCCCATTTCTTCACTGATGAAGATTTCACGCCAGCACCGAAGCAGCCTGAGCAGGATCCTATTCCATCCCCAGTTCGATCAACACACCAGCTCCAACAGCAGCTCCTAGTCCACCACCAGTTCCAGCACAATCGATTCCTGCGACCGAGCAATCCACTCCAGCCCGCGCTTCGACCATCAAGAAGCGATACAAGAGAACGGCGGGTCGTATACTTCAGCCATCTCCTTCTCAGCCAGAAGCAATATACTTGGGATCCGAGAGCCCTTCCCCTCCCAAACGCCGCCGCACGAGGGCGTCAAGTTAAGAAACACCACCATAGGTAAGTTTTTTTTAGTCTTCGTTTTTATTTTTATTTTCGCATATGCATATAACATCATTTAGTGTAGTTTTCATGCATTGAGGATAATGCATCCCTCAAGTTTGGGGGAGGTGTTGTCCATTCTGTCATACTTTGTTAAATAGTAATTGATGTTAATTGGTTGAAAATTTTGGTTGTAATGACATAAGCATGTAAATATTATTGTTAGGAATGAATTAGGGATGCCCAATGATGAATGCAAAATTCTATTGCCTAGGCCAGAATTATTGTAAAGACTGTCTGAAGAAGAGAACCAACCCTAGGCTTGATCCATTGAAACATATAAACACGATTGTAGGTTATCTTTGCTCTATGTAATCTATAAAATTTTTGGGAAAGAACTTTCTAATTGCCGAGACTTCAAAAATATTCTAAGGGTAAGGTAAAAACTCTCTAGTTTTTAAAAACTTGAAAACTCGAAAAACAAAAAGGGACACTCCTTTACGCAAAGGCATGAATGATAAAAACTCAAAAAAAAATTAAGAGTAGACAAGGCATATGAGTGAATGAAAGTAGTCACAGGATGACTCTGCCCGACTAGTTTAAGGGTGGAAGGTATGCTCCCTTTCACCTAGAGTGTGGAACGGTAGTTGTGATGAGCTGACTCCCCTATATAAAAAAATATGAATAAAGAGAATAAAAGTTGATAAATAACTAGGAGTATAAACTAAGCCTGACGAATAATTTGTTGCCTTGATAACCTAGAAGTGCTTACTTTAAGTTTTCTAATTGCCTCTATGCATAGAATGGTTACAATCACGCACACACAATAGCAAAGGATCCTGACTAGGGAGGGGACTTGATTAATATGACTGTCAAACATGTTGAGGCCACATATTTTTGCTAAGGGTTGAAATCGCAAACCTGATAATGTTCTTGATACTGCTTTGCCATGGCAATTTTAATTTTTTTCTAGCTATTATCCATTGCTTGAGGACAAGTAATAGCTTAAGTTTGGGGGTGTGATAACTCCGTAAAAAGACATAATTTATAGTCTTTTCACTTAAGTTATTGCTCGTCTAAACAAAGTATGCATTGCATTTTTAGTTGCATTTAGTTGCATATAGGTTATATTTGCTTGTGGTGGATAAGTTTTTCCTAGGCAAGATTTATTTGGCTTAACTGGTGCTGTTGAGGAGAAGGGGGTTGTTTGAGTTGTGTTTATGCAGGAACTCTACAGAGGAAGAACATTTCAGTCGTGACAATGAAAAGTTGCAAAGCCCAATGGAGCAGATGAGAACGTGAGGAGCATATTTATCTCACCGAGGCAAGATTTATCTAAAGAAGTCTGAAGCACATGTGGCGAAACCGCCTATGTCACATGCCAGCTGGATGACCTACTTTACGTGCAAGCAAGCCTTGATTATTCTGACAGCCGCCAGCCGCTAGCCGCCTTTCCTTTTTAAGTTTGGGAAATTAATAACGGCTAACTAAGGAAACTCCAAAAGCATGCAAAGCCCTAGGAGATTCTCCTTATAATTACCATTCATAGCCGCAAAAGGAAGGAAAAAAAAAGAAGAAGAAATAAGAGTTTTACCTTAGGCGTGAGCAAGCAGCTGTAGTGCTTTCCCTCTGTCTACCCCCTAGTCTTCCTTGGTGTCCTCCATAGCCAAATGATAGAAGAGCGGTCATCAGGCCTCGAGAGAGGGTGATCACCAAGGCAGGCGTGGTGCTGATCAGGATTGTCGTGACAGAGCCCCGGCTTTGGGAGTCGTTCTTCATTTGTTCCTAAACTATAATTCTATTTGGGGTTATATTAAACGGTTTAATCTTGGATGATCTTTGATAACACCATGAATGCTTTACTTGGTGTTAAACTTTGTTTTGCCAGAACAATATTTTTATGTTTATGAATGATGAATTATGTTTGCTTATGACTGTTTTGCTCATAGTTTAAATATTTTGCCTTAACACTGTAAGAGCATCGAGAGATCGCCTGGGGTTTCGGTAAAACATGTATGGGCATTGTAAGAGCATCGAGAGATAGCCTTTTTTTGTCTAGAAAGTGATTCTTGATTTCGAGAGAATTAAGAGAGATCAACGTGAGCAAAGGAATGAATCCAGGATGGTGAAGTTCTAACTTGTCTATCTTAGAGATATGGAGTGAGTTTGAAACGACTAAAAGGGATAAAGGCTAGAGTAGGTTAAGACAGCGTCTATAGTTAACGCCGAGAGGTATTACCATAGCAACCGTCTAAGAATACCTAGCACTCCTGTCGGGCAGTTTAGTGAGTCATAATAATTCATTATGGGCTTAAAATAATTGTTGTCGAGACAATAGTTTAGCATCAGTGCTCTGTGACACGTATGAATATGTGAGGTTGTTTGCATTATATTTAATCCACTACTTGTTTTGTTTTGTTTTATCTGTCTGCAAACTTTCTTTGTCTCGACCACACTTGTCTGCAATCATTGAATCATTATTCTAATCTCCTTAATATTAGTTCTTAGCTTTAATACTTAGTAGGATTAATTTGTGGTATTAGTTCTAGTTATGGTGAAAAGATATTTCTAATTCAATCCCTGTGGAGACGATACTCACTCACTACTATATTACTTGCATCGATTGTGTATACTTGCACAGATTAGCTTGCCTTAACATATGAAGCTACCCACTAAGTCTGTGATTTAACAGGCGAATGGGTGGTGTTCGCGTGTATCTTCGGGCTCCGACATAAGCCCTCAAATATGCACTGATAGATAACCAATATACAAAGATCAACCAGTTGTATGAGGTAGCTAGCCGGTATACTGAGGCAGAGGAAATGAGGTTCGTAGCTATCATTGGGTAGAGCTCGACTTCCTCGGGATCGATCTCCCAAGGCCAACGAACTAGGAAGAACCCAAGACCCCTGCCAAGGTTCCACGACTCGTTGAGGGTGAATAAGGGCGACGAAAGGTTCACAAAAATATGCATAATAATAGCTTCACTTAGCAAAAATTATATGTAAAGTTGAACCATAGGTTCCATTGATGATTTAAAAGCGTACAGAATTCTCCACAGAATATGCATATAGACATCAAAATAACTCTGACCAATCCAAAAATGTTTGTTTAATTTTTAAGAATTAAAATGATATCGTACCGAAAACTATGAACTCAAGCAAATTTATGAGTGAGGTGTTGTTGAAATGGTTTTCGCCTGAATTCGAGATTGCCCACTCAATTCACGACACAATTCATGTGGAGTCTTCTCCATCCCTTTTTTCAAATTAAACATTTTATGTATGTGAAACAAAATTCCAAAACTTATCCGATTAACAAAACTTACGAACTACAACAATAATATCAAAATATATTTGAAAAGCAAAACATAAGTTTATTAAAAAGCGATTGATTCTTAGCATTCATTACAAATAAAAGACTGAACGGGAGAGCTATCACTAAGAATCTCTGAATTAGCAACCACGTCATCTAATATGCCTTTGAATCAACTACAGTGCTATCCAGAGTAGCCTCCGAAATAGAAGTAGGGTTTTCCTTTAAGGGAGTCTCCACATCAGAAATTAAGGAAGAGCTTGTGCCTAAGACATAATGTAACACCCTGAATCCGGTTTAGATGAAAAATGGATCAGAGATGTTAATGAAACTCAAACCAAAATGAAATAATCACGGAACAGTCATAATATTAACTTACAATCATCAAAACTAAATCAAATAATCACAATTCAAATCACCTCATCAGCATTATCATATAATAGCCAATCATTAATATATTATAACTTGAATTCATACTTAGAGATTATTTTAAAACTCATGGAAATTCACGGATTTATCTATAAATATTGAAACTATGAGAATTGTTCACTTAAACCAAGGTTGTTGTACAATCAATACATAACTATATTTTGATCATCACCATCAAATTCAATTATATCATAGCTCTATCTTGCTTAAGGGTGAAATTGGAACTTTTCAAAAGCTTGGGGACTTAATCAGAATTAATAAAAAATCTAAACTTATACCAATAAACCATTATTTAGAAATGTATCAAGCACAATATTCTTAAACATAAAAGCTATTAGTAATTCATCATTAACCCTAAAAAATTATTAGGGACTAGTTATTAGTCTTTGAAAATTTTGAGGACTAAAATGTAAATGTTAATAGTTATGGGGATCATTAAAAGTATTCAATTTTAATATCTATTTGTCTATTAACAAATTATACTTTCAAAATTATGAATTTAGAAAGAAAAAAAACGACGACTGACACATGACAAAGTTATAAATTAAGGACTAAAATGCAAAATTTCAAAATTTTGAGTTCAATATCGATTCCAAGGTTCCGGTTTGGATACCGGGTACCCAATATCAATACCAAATGTTGGTTTCGATACCAAAAAGCATTCTAGAATCACCAACGTATATACTGATGACTGTGTTTCGATATTGGACCCCTTGAAGCCTTAAAAGTCACTTTCTAAAGCTCTGGGACACCTCAAATTATAAATTACTTCACTTGGCAATTCAATTTAACAATAATTAATATCAAATTACATTTAACATGCACTTGCTATCGCAACATACAATCAACAAACATGATTTGCATACCAAAAAAATATATTTGCAAATTTATTCGTAATACTTATTTAACATTCATCATATAAGCATTTCATACATAATTTATTAAATCTTGTGACCTACACAATCATTTTATTCGTGCATATATCATACTATCAATATTCCGTGCAACTTAAGCTATAAAAAATGTCATAAATTATATTCATAAATCATGTAACATAAAATCAATGCACTTACCTTAAGGCTTCGTAGCCTTATACTTGCATGTGTGATGTTACCCATCACCATCATAGCACTTAAGGGACTTCCACATCAACTATATACTTCACAACCAACACAACATAATAGTTTTTCAAACTTAAAACTAGAGAGCATCAAACCTTAACTACAAATTAATTATACAACAAAGACATGCCACCATCTAGGAATTTAAACAAAACGAGATTACACTGATTGCTTTGGAAGTGACTTGCAACATCCTAAATACAATCGGAGAGCTATTGAACTTATTTCCTGAAATGGCGAAACAAAGAAAGTATAAGTTTATATAGCTTAGTGAAGTAGTTAACATAATGTAAATTAATTAAATATAACATGATAACTTGTTCTTAATATACTTGAATGGCTATAACTTGTATCATATACTTAGTTTATTGCAACTTAGAATACCAATTACAATCATAATCAAATTATATTTATTCATTAACTTAGTCTTTTGGCTTTTATAGAAAGAATTCATAACATATAAAGTCATTATTTAGTCCAATGGATTATAAGTAGCCATGGATACAAGAATCCCCAACCAAACTGTCATCAAATACAAAGAATGGTCTCCCTCCCCATCACCAATGATCAACAACTTCCCTCCAACATCGCCAAATAAGGATCGTAATCCATGGATCATAATACAAACCCTAACATAAGCTCAAATGGATCTATGACATGCCAATTGTACCCAAACTAAACTTATCATCCAAAGGCAATACTTAACATATAATTTTCAAATGATTTCTTATATTTGCATACAAGTGAGCCGTAGCTCCTTTTTCACATAGTTTCTTATCTTGGCGTATCAAGTGAGCCATAGTCATAACATGTTTTGATTAATGTTTTCACAACACAATTTATCATACTTTTATTCTTACAAATCACATTGAATTATAACTTCACATGTCACATGCTTGCTTAGTACAAATATCATAACATTTAGAGCTTATCATAACATTTCTTGTTTCACACTTACATCCCAACCTAGTTTATTTTATTCATTCATATCACACATATAATAATCATATAAATTTAACATAGCATGTTCATAAAACACATAATAAGGTAAATAAGCTTACAAAGTTTATTTTGATATTCATTTTGTCGTTCAATGCTCTATGTGAGCCCAAAATACATCAATTGAATTCCCCTATAATAGATGTTAAAATATCGAATCGAAATGACACCGAGTCACCCTAACACACAAACTACACTCACTATATACTTCGGATCATCATACCATCTTGAAGGCTCGATTCTCTTTTGCAAAGAGGAGTTTCTTCAATCAGTTTACCACATTCATAAAATTAAACATATAATTCATCAATCACACATATAAAACACATAACATCATATTATACTAATTGACATGACCCAAAATTTCAAAAGATTAGGCTTTGACGTTCCAAAGCCCTAAAAATCATAAAACAAATCACCATAAAACTGAGAATTACTTCTATTACAACTTAAGGTCACTAATTAAACAAACCCTCAAAGCTAGAGTTTATGGATCAAGAATACATGTGTTCAAAACTTAATGAAATTAGTACCAAAAGAAAGGTAGAATCATGGGCTTACCAAATATTTACTTGGATTTCAAAATCAATGGCTGATTTATGAAGAATTTGGCTTAGAAAGCTATGAGTTCTTAATGAATATTCTTTAATGGTGAAAGAATAGATGTCGAAGACAGAGAGAAAAATATATTCTCTCACTTAGCCCTTGGTGTTGCGTGAACTACACCAAAATATATCAATTTCCATATTTTTTTTAATTAATAAAATGATTACAATTTACCATTTCATGAAACATAAGTGATGAATCACTGACAAACATCAAAATTTTCAAATAAATAAATACTTTAATCTCAAATAAATAATGAAAGTAGTATAGAAAAGTGGAAGTCGATCTACATGACTAAGGAAGTTTGATAAATTCGTTTGTTTCGATCCTTTAATTTAAACTGCAAAGATAAATATGGGGATTTAGAAATAATGGAAATAATAAAATAATAAAAATAAATAATGAATAAAAGATGAGAAAATAAATAAATAAATAAAGTAGAATAATTCAATTGAGATGATATAGCCTTAGGCTTTGCTTAGTCTCAATTTCGATCGATCATCGAAATAGAATTTTCTCTTTGTAATGCACGTCGGTTACAGTCAACAGGGCTCAATACCTAACCCTAACTATTTTCTCCGATTAATCAAAATTTATAAGTCTATCTCCAAATTCGGTTATTGTTGGTCTAACCACATCTATCATCGTTAGATCAAAAACAACTTTAAGTTCTAGAAAAGTACGACTCAAGTTATAGCGTCTCTCTGATAATCTAACCCGGTCTTGATTCCCCTTAGCAGACCGTCGCTAAATTTATTCCCAAAAAGTGAATTACGACCAACCGATCCGTCTTCCCAATTGTAAGCCAAAACAACCTTCAAGCCAACAACGTCTTTTCAAATTGAAGAATTAGTAACTTTAAAGAAGTAGTCGATTACCACTCCTAGTTTCCATAGAACCGAAGAATGTTATCTGAAGTATTGAAGAATAAGACTAAATTCTCACGATTCAGAATTTAGCTTCGTAAAGCTTTAGGCTAAGTGGAGTTTAACTAAGCATGATTGGATCATACTTAACATAATGAAAAGAAAATAAAGAGATGAAAGAAAAGTAAAACTTTAATAAATAGTCAAGGAAATATAAATTCCAATATGTATTTCAATTGTTGAGGTTCAAGGGTAAAGCCGAGAGTTCTAATTAAATAAAATAATTAATTCCTAAATAAAAGATAAAGATATAATCAAAATAAAAATACTAATGATACTTCTAAGTAAATAAATAATTCCTAAATAAATAAAAATAATAAAAATAAAATAATCAAAGTAAAAATCCTAAATTTAAAAGGTTTATCACAAAAGATAAAAATAAATATTTAAGTATTGTAGTCCTGGGTGAATTCTGCTTCATCTTCGGGATAACTTTGTCCCAGGTAAATACCAATTTAATTAATCAAGATAATTATGTTCATCTTCTAAAATATGCTGATTGGACTGTCGAAATCTCATGTCCAAAACAAACCCAAAATAAAGATAAATCATTAATATCCAATCGAAAAATAAGGAGTAAATAACAAAAAATATATGCAATATTAAACACTCATCAAATTCCCCATCACTTATTCAATGCTTGTCCTCAAGCATACTTCAATCCCTATTTCCATCACTTACCGAAGATTCACTCAAAAGTTCAAGCAGTAATTGAAAAAGTTAGACAAGATAATCAGACTAAAGAGACAAGATAATCCAATAAACACCAATTAACTTAATGAATAAGAGGTAGATATGCAAAACTTTTGCCATTTGCTTGAAAGACGAAATCAAACCAAGATTAATTCTCATGTGGTAAACGATTAGCAGAGTGAGTTTATTTCCCCCCTTTTATATCACTCACTCTTTTTTCTTCTTCTTTTTTCTAAACGCTTATTTTCCTCTTATTTTTTTCAATGTTTTTTATTCTTCTTTATTTGAATTCCTCCCCATTTTCTGTGTTTCTCTCTATTTTTTTTAACTCCATAGTATCAACTCATCACCAAACTTCAAACTAAAAGCGAGATGACAACCCAAGCACCTTGCCCGGTTCTCCAATTAGGTAACATTCAAACGATCTACCACTCACAAGCGTCACCTTTAAGAAACACTAATATTTATACCACAAGGTTAAAAGCTTTCATCAAATCAAGTTATTAACTCAAATCAATTTTTCATGCATAAAAAGATCAACTCAAGCTTGTTAACAAGGGACCATGACAAAACTAACAAGTCAACCAACGCAAACAACAATCATGAGAATCGAGATATCCATTAAATCAACATGAATGTGCAAGGTGAAATTTTCACTCTACCCTTTAGATAAAGAGTATTGTCCCAATACAAGGTAAAAAAAGTAAGCACAAAGTGAAAGAAGGTAAAATACTCCTCATGTCTAATGTTATGAGACACAAATAAACCTCATGGTCATATCTTCGAGATCAGTCAAAATACCTGGTGTACCTAAAAATACAAAGAAAAATAAATAGATAACAAAAACAAGAAAAAAAGAAAAATAGTATAATAAATAAACTGAAGGAAAAATGATAAAAATGGGGAGTCTAACGGCTACGGCGGTGAGGCTTACTGACGGTTGGAACGATGAAATAATTTCTTCCCTTCGATTAACGATGTTCGACGATCAATAAAGGTCGTTGATGGCTGGGGTTTGGTCGCCGGAGGACGCTAGTCACGATAGTAGGGTCAGGGCATGGTAACGGCAGCAGGATCGGAGGGAAGCGGGGTGGAGAGGCGGCGACTAGGTTGGGTATGGGAAAATAATTTGGGACTCGATCGGAGGGGAAAGAAAAAAGAAAGTTTTTATTTTTCACTGATAAAGAAAAATGGGCAAACTCTGGGTTTGGTCCCCGAATTCTTACAACTTTCTAAAATTGAATATAAGTTTCTAAAACTTATAAAACCCTTATTTTGGGGTGTGACAATTCTCCCCTCCTTAAAATAATTTCATCCTCGAAATTCACTCAAGTCACATAAATGCATAAGCGAAACTTTCAGAAATTCTTTATTATCTTCCGATAGCTTTTATAGAAGTACGTTCCTCTACTAATCCTTAACCAGATGAGTATAAATTCTCATTTGAACTCTCCCTCATTCCAATAAAAGAATCATAATGAAATTATCCTTGTGGAAACAATTTGATCTTGGATACGACATTAGATTTATAGAGCGATAACATGTTCCAATTCATTTCTGGAGTCGGGTCAGAATTTCTCGAATGATTAACTCTCACATTTCTCGTGAGGCACTTTACAGAGTTTGAAAAAATGTTACTGTATCCCTTTATACATAGTTCGAGCCCTAACGGATATAAATTTTAGGTTATCTCATTACAGAGAGGAATATAACTTTGAAGTTTCGGCTTAGAGAAATACGGTTATATTCTAGGGGCATGTACTGACCAAACATCTTTTGACACTCGACCGGTCGGTCTATCTAGAAAAATTTGACTCAAACTAAGCTCTGATACCACTAAATGTAACCCCCTTAGACTGATACGGGTGGCCCGATCCGATTCGACTGTCACATTAGGGCCACCGGAGCGGCACACCGTAAAAATCTCGAAAACAATTAACATTTTGATTAAAACATGTAAAATAATAAAATAATTTAAAAATAAAAAAGTAAAATTTGTCAATATTCATAAATAAAAATAGTTTTCCAGACTCAGATATAAAAATAAAATACAACTTATATGCCCCCTAATCTCATGCATCGTATTCCGCAAGCAACGTCGGTGGAACTTCCCTACTGAAGTCGATAGTTGCGCTGATATGATTCTTTTAACCTGAAATTGTGAGTAACAGAGTGAGCTTTGGAAAGCTCAGTAATACAAAACTACTAGGTGATGCTGAAGAACATGAAGATAACAGATAATTATATGTTTCCTTATTGGTTCAGACATCTATAGATTTTTAGGCTGAGTTAAGGTCCCACTGATATCTCAGGTAGTAATAGACATTAAGTTTTCCGTTCAAAGGGAAATATTTTGGATGACTGAGTTCAGGAGATCAGGATAGAGTGTTTAATGTGTTTCCACAAAACCATTTAAAACATGTTTTCAAAATCATAATAGTCCTCCAACCGAACGCCATATGAAGCTCCCCAGAACTGTATAACCTAAGAGGGCACCTTGGGGCCTGATAGCCTACCCAAGAAAGTTCTCGGGGCCACGGAGACCTACCCAAGAAAGATCTCGGGGCCACAGAGCCTACCCAAGGGTCCCCTTAGGTCCGTAAGGAATTACCAGTCGGTGCATAACCTATAAAAGGAATTAACTGCAGCGACTGAACCTGCCAGAGTCTTCATACCAGATCCCAGAATACCCCAAATAAAACATTTTCAGTCAGTAACCAGAGATATCAGAAATCAGAACAGAAATCAGAAAAAACATCCTTGTGATAAGGGAACACACTAGAGGTTCCAGATATTATTCGGAGATATTGGATATCTTATTAGGCACAGAAACATGGATCTTCAGTATACCGACAAAATGTCAGATGTTAGAATCACTATCGAAAGAGTTCATTAGTTGACGGAATCATTAGTTATTCAGAATGTGATTTATCAGGATCATATTGTATTCGGACATTTTTCGGAGGCACTAAGAAATTAGAAGGGTATTCAGAGTCCTTTGTATTTGAGTTACTTATGTTTCAGATATGACTGAAGTGAATTTTATTATTCAGGAAAATCAGGGGCATTTTGGGTATTAGGTTCTTAGAGAATTCATAGTAATTTGAGCTGATAAGGGAGAAACGAAGATTCAAAGCATTTACCATCCATGTCAATCAATCGGATTAACAAACAACTCAAGATGAACAACTCCAGAACTGATGTCTGTCGACTGTTCAATTCATTGCCCTTCCAGGGTATTCACTCTTTAATGCCAACAATTCTTAACCAAATATCATCTTCTGAATCATCATTGAATATATCTTAAGGAGAAGAACATATCTTCAATAGGTCTTTATTTCATTTCCACGATTCAACAGTATCAGGAAATACCAACTTACTTGATTTGTGGTTTATAACCCAAAAGAATAGTACATCATGTAAGTTCATTAGAGTTTCCATACTTATCCAATCATTTACTTAATCCATAATCATTGAGGTTACTAAATTCATTTTAGAGCTGTGGGTATTAGTTATTTCAGGGCTTGGACATGCTTCGAATCATATTACACTTTAAGGATATTATCGTCATTTCATCTAATTATGACAGTGGAATTACTTCGAATAACTTAGGCTTGAATGTATTCTAGTTCCTTTAGAGTTCAGAGTACTTTATTCATTTAATCACTAGAGGTTATTTTCACCATTGGGGGATACCTGGGTCATTTTTCAGTACAAGGGCATTTTCTTAATTTTACCCCAAAGTGATATTCTTGGTAATTTCTTATCCAAATATTTCCATTATTTAATCTTTAACGAGATTAATCAGAAATTACACATTCTAAGATTGAGTAATTTATCGATTTATTCATTGAACTGAAATTTGTTTCTGATCAGTCTACCAATTTCTTTTTTGATTCGTCAGAGTCTTATACAATGTTCCGTCTTTAATCCAATTTCTGTCTGAATCCCATGATAGCTAACTACCCTAATGGAGTACTTATTTCCATTCATGCATTTATCATTTATCAGTGAGTCCCGAAAAGCATTCAAAAGGTAGTAAAGTATTACCACTATTTTTATGCCATATTAATCGACCATGTAATTCCATTTGATCGCCTCAAACTTGAATTCAAGTCCCCATAATTCCTGGGATACCAAGCAACCAAATTTACGTCAGAAACTGAACTTAATTTAGAAACCAACTTGAATCCGAAGATAAAATATTGAAAAACAACTTACCTGGTGTGAATTTGGCAAAACAGACTTTAGAATCGGACTCAGGATGTCGAAAAACATAAAATAGGGCTTTTCGAAAAATTTGACTTTTTGGTCAAAGTCAACGGTCAATGGGTTGACTCGGTCAAAGTCAATGAGTTAACCCAATGAGTTGACTCAACCGAGTTGACTCGATCGGGTCAAGCGGGTCAGGTAGACAGGTCAGGCCAACCCATTTCTAGAAACCTCCCAGACCGAAAACAAGCCTCAAGCACACCCAGCGGCGTGTGGGGGCGCGTGCGGCAATGACAAGGGCAATTTCGGCCGGTCGATTCATCCAATATCATCCAATCATCTAATTAAACTATAAATTAGCCAAAATTCGATATTCAAATGCCCAAAACTAAATGAAAAAGGAAACGAAAACCTTACCCACGGCAGACGGTGAACGGGCAACACTAAGGAGATGAACCTGGTCAGGTTTTGGTCGCACGGAGCTGGGGAGTCTAACGGCTACTGCGGTGAGGCTTACCAACGGTTGGAATAACCAAAATCAGAGAGGGAAGCGGTGACGACAAAATAATTTCTTCCCTTCGATTAACGAAGTTCGACGATCAATGGAGGCCGTTGATGGCTGGGGTTTGCTCGTCGAAGGACTCCAATCATGATGGTAAGGTCAGGGCACGGTAACGGCAACAGGATAGGAGTGAAGTGGGGTGGAGATGCAGTGACTATGTTGGGTATAGGAAAACAATTTAGAACCCGATCGGGGGGAAAGAAAAAGGAAAGTTTTTATTTTTCACTGATAAAGAAAAATAGGCAAACTCTGGGTTTGGTCTCCGAATTCTTGCAACTTTCTAAAACTAAATATAAGTTTGTAAAACTTATAAATTGACCCTATTTTGGGGTGTGACAATATTCTTTTTTCCAACCAAGAACTTCCTATGAGAAATTCTTCAACAATTGAATTCCTTCATTTTTTGTTGTTGTTGATTATGACATTCTTATAGGCTTTTCTTTAAATCTTTTTTATCTTTTAAAACTTGTCTGAAATGATAACCTGCAAGGTATCTCTTTTCACAAAAAAGTATACTTCAAATGTTCCTGCGGTGGTTTTAACTTAATATTTGGTGCATGTAAAATTGAAGGAAAAAGTTTAGTCTTTGAGGGTTCTAAGCGCAAATCCAAATCAGTTTTAAAAAAAATTCTAACTCTATTGACACATCAACTTCATCATTCAAGTCCCTGCATAAACCGTCAAAAAAGTTATCCTTAATATTTTCATCATCAATTGGTTCAATAATATTGACAAATATAACATTTTCCATAGAGTTAGGATATTTCATGGCCTTATAGACATCAAACTTCAGCACTTCACTGTCAAACTCCATGGTGAGTATTCCACTTCGAAAGTCAATCTTTTCTTGCGTGTGTACTTAAGATTGGTCTTCTGAGCAGAATTTTAGAAGAAGTATTGAATCGATCATCCTCCATATCAATCACATAGAAGTCGGCTGGAAAAATTAATTCATTTACCTTTACCAAAATATTTTCCAGCACTTCTTCTAGATATACCACCGACCTGTCAACAAGTTGGATCATAACCCTTGTCTCTTTCAATGAACATGTGTTAAGAACCTTATAAATAGATAAAGGCATAACGTTAATCAAAGCTCCTAAATCACACATAGCCTTTTTTATACCAACCTTATCGATTTTGTAAAAAAAATGCAAACATACCTTGGTTCTTTTATTTAGGTGGTATTTTTCGTTGAGTAATAGTAGAAACATTCTCACCTAAATTTACTTTTTCATTCCCATTGATATTCCTCTTGTTAGTACAGAGATCTTTAAAAAATATCGCATACCTTGAATTTTTTTTTATCACGTTAATGAGTGGAATATTGATTTGACTTTTCAAAAAAATGTCAAGAATCTCTTTTTTTCAGCCTCCTTGTCGCGTTTGATGAGCCTTCCTGGGAATGGGGAGTTATGACATATGGCGATGGAACAAGTGGTTCCACTGGTGATTTTGACCCTTTCTTTTTCTTCTTAGATTTTGTGCCAACTTCTTCTGGGGATCCAGATTCAATGACAATTGTATTTCATAGGGTGATGGTGTATTCAAACTTTATCTTGGATTTAGCTCCATTTAAAATAGAAGTTTTCCCTGGGATTTCATGCAACTCAAAGCTAATGTAAATTGACTAATTTGTTTGTCGATTTCTTGAAAATGTGCCTCAATCTTTTGTTGGAATTTCTCCTGGAAAAGTGTAAGCCTTTCCACTATTGACTCTAAAGATGAATTGTGTGGTTGATATTGTTGAGACATAGGTGGCCACAATTGATAAACTTGATTGTATATGGGATTTTAACCATAGCTAAAGTTTGGATGGTCCCTCCAATCAAAATTGTAATTATTTCAGTGAGGTTCATAGCGTCTTTGGGGAGGTCCTAAGAAATTCCCTAAAAGATCCACATGTGTTATATTATCTTCCTGAAGTATTGACAACAATCCGTTGGATGATCTGACATTATACAAATTCCACAAAAGCGTGTTGGACTTGTTTTTCCTACAAATAAAGATTGAGCAACATTAGCAAGTTTACCAATCTTATCTTCGATGGAAGGAGTACTTATCTCGTGAACCCTTCGAGTGGGTTCATTAAAATGACAAAATTGTTGAGCGTTAGCGACCATAGTTGAAATTAAATCCCTGACATCATGAGGGTTCATGTTAACAAGGGCTCATCCACTTGTAACATTAATCATTTTCATCTCCATGGGAAGTAGTCCTTCATAAATATTGTAGGAGAGTTTGTTTGGATAGGTCGTTTTGTGGACAGCTTGCACATAGCTTTCTGAAACATTCCAAGTAATCATATAATGATTCATTATATTTTTTTAATCCCTACAATATTTCTCATGTGTTCGCTCGCTTTAGTTGCAAGAAAAACCTGTCAAGGAATAAACGAGACATATCAACTCATGTATTAATAGAATCATGAGGTAAATAAAATAATCAATCTTTCGCCAAATCGGCTAAGGAAAAATGAAAATATGAAGTTTAATGTGGTCTTCAGATACTCGATGTGGTTTCATACTTAGGCAGACCATATAAAACTCTTTCAAATATTTATGTGGGTTTTCATTTTACAAACCGTTAAAGGTCAGTATAAGATGGATCAAACCCGTCTTTAACTCGAACAATATTTCACCATTTGAGAACATGATGTAAAGAGGTTGTTGTTAATTAGGTGCTGCAACCAGCTCTCGTATCGTTGGTTCAGCCATATGTATTGATTTTTCTCCATTGAATGTGAATAAAGCTTCCGTCTAAGATATTTCTCATTAGTTTGGATCGAGTTTCAATTGATGTTGTTGTTGTTTCCTTCACTGAAGATTTTCTCCACGTAATCTTCGATCAAGTTCTTCAATTTCAGGTTCGTAATTTACTAATTCTCCTGGATACAACCTGGTCATAAATCAAAACAATAAATGATTAGTAACTTTTGCCGAAGTCCCCGACAACATAGCCAATTTAACAAGCATTGAATTTTCCAAATAAATATTCTAATCTCAAATAAATAAATAAAATAGTATAGAGTAGTAGAGGTTGATCCACATGGACTAAGGAAGTTTAATAAATTTTCTTGTTTCGATCCTTTGGTTTAAACTACAAAAATAAATATAGGGATTTAGAAATAATGAAAATAATAAATAATAAAAATAAATTATGAGAAAATAAATAAAGTAGAAGAATTAAATTGAGATGATATAGCCTTAGGTTTTTCTTAGCCTCAACTTCGATCAATCATCGAAACAGAACTTTCCCTTCGTGATGCACGTCGATTAAAGTTAATAGGGTCCAACCCCTATAGCTAACTCTTCTCTCCGGTTAATTGAAATTTCCATGTCTATCTTTGAAATTCAATTCGTTTTGGTCTAACCACGTCTATCGCTGTTAGATCCAAAATAACTTTAAGTTCTGGAAAAGCACAACTCGAGTTATAGCGTCTCTCAGAGTGTCAAACCCAGTCTTGATTTCTCTTAGCAGACCATCGCTAAGTTTGTTTAGAAAAAGTCGAATTACAACTAACCGATATGACTTCCCAACTATAAGTCAAAACAACCTTCAAGCCAACAAAATCTTTTCGGATTGAATATGCAGTAACTTTAAAGAAGTAGCCGATTATCACTCCTAGCTTCCAGAGAATTGAAGAATACTATTTGAAGTTACGAAGAATAAGACTGAATTCTCACGCTTTAGAATTGAGCTTCACAAAGCTTTAGTCTAAGTGGACTCTAGCTAAGCATGGATTGAGTCATACTTAGCATAATGAAAAGAAAATAAAGAGATGAAAGAAAACTAGAACATCCTAAATAAAAATAAAAATAATAATAAAATAATTAAACTAAAAATCCTAAATTTAAAAGGTTTATCACAAAATATAAAATTAAGTATTTGAGTCTTATAATCCTGGTTGAATTTTGCTTCATCTTCTGGATAACCTTGTCCCAGGTAAATTTCAAATCAAGTAATCAAGATAATTCTTCTCGCTTTCTAGAAGATGTTATCTGGACCGTCGAAAACTACTACTTTTTGGGATAATTAAATTAATAAAGCTTATGTCTAAAATAAACCCAAAATAAAAATAAATCAATAATATTCAATCAAAAATAAGGAGTAAGTAACAATAAATATATGCAATATTAAACACTCATCAATCTCCAACTCTAGGATTTTGGGAAAACTAAAGCTTTGGTCCTTTAACAAGAACATGAACATGAAAGAGTTTTCAAAATTTATTCACATTCAAGGCTACTAATCTCACATTTCTTTTTATTTGGTCCTTATTCAAAGAATTTCAAGATTAACCTAAATTACTTTAGGATTTATTCCAAACTTAAACTTATTTATTCGAAAGCTTGATTCAAGAAATAATAATAATAATAATAATAATAATAATTTTCCAATCATCAAAATTCGAAAACTATATCGATTTTAGGAGTGTTGCACATAAGACCTCACACGTCACTTGAAGTCTTCCCAACTTTCCTCAACAGTGTTATATGAGTCAAATGATACCCCTGAGAAAAACCCCAAGAATGATGATGGCTACACCTTGATATATCATGGAGAGTGAGACAAATCGTAGTGCCCAAATCAAGTTATACTCGCACTTATCTCCAATGTCCTTAAAGCCTTGAAAGTTTTCTAGGGCTTCATCAATCAATTTATTGCCATTAGCTTTAACGAGGATCAACCGTTGAATCAACGCATTTGAAACTTCCTGTTAATTTCTTTCCACCATATTGTTGGTTTGGAGGCTTTCATTTTCTCTCCAATAGCACTATTTCTTATTAATAATAAAAATTAGTCTGAAGAAGAAAACTTTGTAAAAAAATCCCTAGAAATTGTTACAATAGATTGGGAGTCAAGCAAAAGAAAAATGGAACGGGAGAATCGGTGCCCTAATTATTTCCTTAAATATGAAAGAAGCGTAATATCTTCCCAACTGTTATAATTTGTTCTTGTCAATTTGATCAATGATCGCATGTAAAATGTATGTGTTGTGACACACAAATCTGTGCAAGTATACACAATCGATGCAAGTAATATAGTAGTGAGTGAGTTATCATCTCCACAGGGATTGGTGGGAGTTTTTTATGTTTGCTACAGCTAAAACTAAGTGTCACTAATTAGTCCTAAGATTTTTGTCTAAAAAGAAGAACATGTAGTATCAAATGATGTGAACAGATGAAAAAGTATTGTCGAGGCGAGAAAAATTAAAAAGTGAAGTGAGCAGAAAAATTTGGTCGAGGCAATAAAAATATGCAAATGTAAACAAATAAAAGTTGTCAAGGTAAATAAAAATATTGAGTTTAATGTATTCTGAAAAACCTCAAACAATTAGACTTCTAACAGAGCACTTGGGTTGGATTTGCTACGGCGAAGATTTATTCTACGTCTAGGATGATTTAAAATGCTATGCATATGCTTCCTGACATGATTTACTAGAGTATTCCTAGAACTTTTGCTACGACAATACTACTCAGCTTGAACTATATCCCTTAGTTTGTCAAACTATTGCTGCGGCAATACCCCTCAGCATAAATTGTAGCTTTTAGCATTTCTTACTCAAGTATTTACCCTTTTTAGTCTACTGAAACCCTCTCCTTGTCTCTAAGGTATATTAGAACCTCACCATCCTGGATTAGTTCTCTTGTTCACGTAAATCAAACATGACTCTCTTAATATTAGGAATCAACTCCTATAATAATGACAATCTCTCAAAAGCTCTTACAGAGACTAGGAATGTTTTTCCATGGCACCAGACAATCTCTGCAAAGCTCTTACAATGTCAAGGAAAAAGATTAAAACAGTGAACAAAACAACATGTAGAATAAACAAACTTTATCATTCATTCACAATCGAATAAAATATCATCCAAGCATCATCCAACACCAAATAAAACAATTTATAGTGTGGTAAATATCATCCCAAAACTTAATCTTTAAGTACAAGCCCTTAAATGATATGGAAATGAAGAACAAAAGGAAGAAAAACTCCCAAAACATAGCTCTACCTTGACATTTAGACCACCACCATGACTGCTCCAGCAGCCAACCTCTCTCGAGGGTCTGGCCGTCGCTCCGGTGAAGCCCGGCTATGGAGGGTACCAAGGACGGTCGAGTGGGAATGGTCAAAAAAGTGAATTGTTGCAGCCACTAACTCCAAGCCTCTTTTTAGGGTATATTCTCCTCAATCTCCCTTTATAAAGAGATTTAATGGGATATTTATAGTGGGAATTTCTATGTTTAGTGCCTTTGGAAATTCCCTAAATACCCTTGTTGTCATACCCGTTTTGTAAATAGTATAGCAGCTTGAGTGGTCTCAAATTCCTTGATGAGGGCATGATTGCACGTGAGGTAGATTGGACAGCTGGCCAAGTGACGTCAGCAGTTTCGTCTTGTGTTACGTCAGATAAAACTTGCAAGATAAAACTTGCAAGATAAAACTCGCCTTGGCAAGAAAATTTGTTCCTCACTGTCGTTTTCTTATGTTCCACTGGCCCTAGCAAATTAATTTGTCTCGGCAAATGAAGTCTTCTTTAGTCATTTCCTGCATCATTGCAACTAACAAACAACATTTCTCCTTAATAGCATCAGATTAGTCAAATAAACTTTGTCTTGGCAAAACTTATCCACCACATGCAAATATGTCCTAAATGAAACTAAATGCAGCTAAAATGCTAAATCAATGGCTTTAAACGCTCAATAACTTAAGTAAAAAGACACAAAGTATAGTCTTTTTACAGAGTTATCAATCAACCATAGAGAAACACACATATAAATCCTCACTAATCAGGAAAGAAATTATAACAATTACTTTTAAATAAATGACCCCTTAAACATGGTGAGCACCATTATATGTGTGCTTCAAGTCAAGTCACTATATAGCATTCTCTCGACTAAATCACACAATTATTATACCTCCGGAGATAAATCTCTATGAGCATATTGTTATACCTCTAAAAACATTACTTTATAGGGAACAACTTTTCCCATCAAAGTCTTTAAAAGAATATTTAAATTAATCCAGACATCCCAAGAATTATATCCCTCAGTTGACTACAATCCTTTGAAAAGATTACTGTTAGATCTATGAGATTTATTCGCCTAATTTGCATGCCTACGAATAATAATCATGGTCTTAGACATGACACTCACACATAACAAGAGATGTTATATAAATTCCCATGTAAGAGGAAAAAAATATCAAACTTTGGGTATTGCACATATTTGTCATTAATCTTCTTGGAAGGAAGGTGATCAAATCATTGAACAAAACAACCACTTTCTACGGCTCCCTGCCCAAACTAGAAGGGTGAACCACTTACAATCAACATAACACGTGTTGTTAGCACCACAAAGATAATTATTTAAAGGGTAAACTATATAAATGGTCACTAGTGTTTGAGTAAGTTTTTGTTTTCCCCACTTAAGTTTTAAAACTAACACATTAGTCATTAACGTTATCAATTTACAAAAAATCGATCACTCACCGTTAACAGGTTGTTACTGTGCGTAACGAAATACTGATGTGGCACGTTAAACCAATGACCTGGCACCGTTTTTCCACTCGAGATGGCCGCACATGCTGACCCTTTGACTATCCAAAACTTTTGGCCTGCCTTTGAAAAAAAATTCTTCCTCTCCGTTCTTCCCTACCATGAACCAAAGAGCTCACTAGTGCCAAAGCTGATGACAAGAAATCACCTTAACTAGTGGAACATCAACACCATAAGTCCCCATGTAACGATTCAAAAAAGAAAAGAGTTTTGTTTTGATTCTTTGCACTGGTCTTCTCTGATATAGAAACCTGAGATTTTAAACCCCCAAACTATTTCCATAACCGATGAATGCAAAACAACTTTAAATACCAGGAAAATAGAAAACCCAAGTACCCACCTCCATAAATATGATCATCTGCTTGAAAGTCCTTAGTTTTGCTCTTGGTATTGAACCATTTTTTGGACAATGAGAGCTACACACACAAAAGAAAACAAACAATTAACACTTGGCTAACCAGTGACTAGGGCAACCTTTCCCTTAACCTGAAATTGTCGTTTTAACCTTCATAACATTCAACAAACAACCTTGCCCCCTAGCCCCAGAAAGTAATGGTCTTTGTGACGCCAGACAGAATAGTGATTATCCTGCAAGCGCTCCAACAGATGATTCACAAGAGAAAATTCGCCCAAAAAAAACCCAGAGAAAAAAAGTCTCTAGGGTTTAATAAAATATTATCAAATCAAACAATGCCAAAAATCAGTCCACAAGCCGGACTGTTATAGCCAAAAATCGTCTTTATTCGAATTTTTCCAAAAATAGCAAAATCCCGAAAATCACTCTAAATTGAAATTCGAAATAAAATAAGCAATCTCCAAAAAATCCGGCTTAAATTGACTTCCTAATTGACAATCGAAATATTACCATAAATAGTAAAAAAATATCTAATTCTAGTGATTCGGAGGGGAAAACGGCAGAATTTGAGGTTGAAAAAAAGGCCACATAGCTCAATATGGAGAGCGTGCGCGTCGAAAAGAGCTTTCTGGATTGGGGTCTTATACGCGATTCTGACACCTGTAGCCAAAGTAATGGCCAAAAGACTGAAACATACTCAAAACGACCCCAATGAGGAACATGTCACAATCAATTTCCGCCTTTGCGCTGATCTGCCAATTCATGGTATCTCAGCGTCATCAAGGTGCAATCTGACGGCTGAACATCATCTGTCTCGGATCCCCTGCATCACTTTGTCATTGTGTCAGCAGCAGTTCTAGCTCCACAACAGTATATGTTTGGTGTCATGCGATGAATTTTCTTATAATTCTTATCACAAACTATAGGTCCTTCAGCTGCTCTCGTGTCTGCCCCAACAATAACACCATCCTATGAAAAATTTCAAGGGAGAAAAATGACATTTCCTTACCAGATATACACCATCCTATGCAAACTATATGCACATTTACATCCCACATGATTGAAGAAGAAATAAAAGATAAGACAATTGAGAAGTTGACAACACAACGGTGCAATCTCTAGCTATTTTTCAAGTTCCGTTGCATGTATTAACCCACAACTCTATTTGATTCATCATTTGTTTGCAAGAACAAATAGCGAAAGCAGCCACTTCACAAACTACTACAATAATCTATTGTTTCTAACTTTATCCTTTGCGTAACACACTTGGAAGAATCAACAACTGGGTAAAGACTTAGAGCATTCTAAAAAATAAACTTCTTTATGTCTATAACATATACTCAGTATAATACCGCTAATATAAAATTAATAAGTGAGTTTTTCTCTCTCTCTAGTGGACTTTATTTTGTCGATATGCTTTGTTGTTTTACTGAGAATGACTTTTTTTAGCAAGGAAAGAGAAGTGGTAGCCTTGCTCAGTTCTTCTTTCTTTATGTCTGCTACATTGTCTTGTTCTACTTCAAGGTATCTCCCTTCTTCTCATCTTACTTCCACGCAATAAAGTTCTCTTTCTCTCTCTTTTGCTGTAGTAGTTGGACCTTAATATTCTCAGGTTTTTTGGCTTCTTCCTCTGCCTTAATATAGTTGTAGCACTAGAAAGAGTAAGCCAAGTCTACCCTAACTTCTTGTTTACCTCATTTTGCCTGCTTTTTGAGCAAGCGAACATAAAAACATTTGTTTGCTTAGTGAATTATCTAGGACCAAAGAACTCTGTTTTACTCTGGTAAAAAAATCTGGAAATTGGGGAAGGAGATGGGTACTTGGGTTTTCTATTTTCCTGGTATTTAACTATGGTTGCTTTGCATTCATCGGTTGTGGAAATAACTTAGGGGGTTAAAATCTCAAGTTTTCATACCGAAGAAGAAGATTGGTGAGTTCTGCAACACTCTTTGACTCATGGTGGAGAGTAACGGAGAAGAGAACTTTTTCCTTTTTTCCCCCCTAAACGTCAAACGAACAGCGTGTGGCAAAATGGTGCCAGGTCACCAGTTTAACGCTCCATATCAGTATTTTGTTACCGTGGGCGACCGATTTATTATAAATAGATCGTTAGTAACTAATTTATTATTTTTGAAACTTCGGTGGGAAAAATAAAAATTTACTCAAATATTAGTGACTATTTATATAATTTACCATTGTTTAGATTGGAATGGGTTAACCAAAAAAACAAGTGCACAAACTATATTATTTCCTCACTTTAGGTGCCTAAGTATTTTTCGTTCGAAGTATGTGTTTAACATTTTTTACATTATATTTTTAGGTGTTTGGTTCATCACAATCATTAAAAAACCATTATCTTACCCATGTCGCTTTTATAAATTTTTAAAAAATATATTTGAAATAAAAAACTTAAATTTATAATTAAAAAACGCTAAAACTCTAAAAACTTTAATTACAAACCCCTTTACCTATGTCGATCGTCGTCCTCTGGCACTGTCATTGTCGACGAACAGTCATCCAATCGTTTTCGTCCACCCAGTGACTTGTCGTGGCCCCAATCTACTAAATATATGAATCTTAAATTTAAATTGCTAAATCTCCGATACTCAAATCTCTAATTCTATACTCGCATCTATTGCCTCTACCGTCAGCTATAATTAATTGCTATTGTCGTTGCCGAACAATGCAACGACAACAAAAAAGGCTCAAATCTAGCTTGTAGATCCACTCACCATTCATCCAGTTGATCCTCCTCCATTTCACTAGATCTATCACCATCACCTAGTGGCTGACGGCAAGGGCGGCGATGGTAACGACCACCATTGAAAGCGATGGTAAGAGGGAATGAAATTAGTGTTAGAGATTTGAGATTATTTGTAATTTTAGAGAAATTTTAGTTTTTGAAAATATAATTTTAATTTATTTTTTAAATAAAAATTTCAATAAATAAATAAATAAATGTCATACATGTTAGATAACATTTTTTTAGCAGGCGTTACGGCGTAAACACTTAAAAGAGTAACATAGAAAATTTTAAACACCTACATTCAGCAAACAATACTTTAGACACTTGAAGTGAGTAAGAGTATAATTGAATTTACACACCTACATTGATACTGTTGTCACTGGTCCTCGTGTAAGCTAGGAGCATATATGTTTCTTGAGATCTGAAGGTGGACTTGGAGTTAAGGATTTTAAAACTTGAAATAAGGCTTGCAAGATGCAGCTGATAAAAAAAACATTCTTGTTGGTGAGAGTTCCCTTTGGATTGCTTGGCTGAGAGGATATGTTCTTAAGGATATGGATTTTTGGATCATTGGAGTTAAAGTAAATGCCAATTGGTGCTTTAGGCGTATCCATAAAATGAGGTATGAAGCTTATCCCATTCTGATTGCTGGTGTTGGGGTTTTGAAGGTTGGTAGGATTTGGGATGATATTGGGGTGAGAGGTGCAAAGGTTTCCTGGCAGAAGTTAATTTGGTTTCCTTTCCATGTCCCTAAACATAGTATCATTGTATGAATGACTATTTTGTATTGGCTCCCCACTAGAAATAGACTTCTGCGGATAGGATTGAATGTTGAGGGCAGCTGTGTGGTATACAGTGGAGCTTTGGAGACAAGAGATCGTTTGTTTCTTGATTGTCCTTTGGCTAATGTTAATTGGGATTCTGTTTTGCGTATGTGGGTTGCTGAGAAGGATTTTGCATTGGGGGGCTGAGGTTAAATGGACAATTGCTAGCTGGAAAGGTAAGTCGTTACTTATGCGCACGTTTATACTATTTGAGATGCAAAGAACTGCAGATTTTTTAGGGGCCAATCGAGAAATACTGCTACTTTATTAGTCGTTATTAAGGAGGTGGTAAGTCTTAAATTGAAAGGTAAGAGTATCAATAGGTTAGACTATATTTGTTTTATTGGTTGTGGGGAAAGGGTCCTTTGGTTGGATTTTCTGTTGTTGCTTCCGTTTATTTGTAGCGGGTTTTTTTTAATAATATAACAGATTTATTCAAAAAATAAATTTAAACAAAAACTCATTTGAATTAATTTAGATTTTATAAACTTAACTGACACAAAAATTAAATAATAAAATAATATTAATCAATTCTGCTATTTCATTTTCTTTTCTTTCTATTCAGCTTATCTTATAACCACTTATAGGTGTTTTTACCGAAATATCATCCGTACAACCAATAATTACATATCAACCACCCTCACCCCTAATATTACCTATTTAACACCCTTTCTGACACGGTGGCAATAAAACACAGATCGCCATCTCCACCTTCGAGGGGTTCTGTCCGAGCTGGCACCACGTAAAGAAAGGTGCGGATGGCAATCCCGCCTTCGTGGGGTTTCTAACACGTATGGAATGTGCGGATCATGATCCGCGCCTTTCCTTCAATACCCCAACAGTCCGCTTCCCACATTTATGGGAGCTCGTCTCCCCCTCCCCTCTTCCTATAAATACCACACCGAAACAGAACCTCTAAACCACACTCAAACTACACTCAAATATCAAATTCTCTCATTCTTCCGAGTATCAATCTTTCTATTAAGAAGTTAAAATATTTTTATTGTATTATAATTAATCAATAATTTATTATTTTATTAAATTTTATTATACTGATTTTTTATTACTTTTTGCAGTTATAGAATGGAATGTGGTTTGCTACATTTAAATGAGAATCATATCTCGAGGCATTTTGTCGATACAGTAACAATTTTAAAAATTATGTTGTTATTGTTCGAATTATTTTTATTGTTTGAGTTGTATTGTTTTCTTATATTTAGTTTGTAATATTTTTATTTAATTTTTACTTGAATAGCTCATTACTCAATGGTGCTCAAATGACATTAACTAAAAGTAATTGAAAATTAAATAACATAAACTTAGATTTCATAAACAACAATTACATCATCACAACATCAACAGTTACTTGATGACAAAAGAGATGGACATTTTTTCCTATTGTATCCTTGTAACATCCTCAATATCGAATTAGTGACTAGATTGAAAAATTTCAGAAATTGGTGATTAAAGTAGGATAATTGAATAGTTCAATGACTTACTTGAAGATATTTTATGCATCATTATTAGTAATTATTAGATGAAGTAAAGGGAAAAATGGTCATTTGAAATGAAAGATTTTTATCTTCCTTTATAAGATAAGGAAGCCCACGTGGAAGAGAAAAGAAGGTAAAACAAACTTCCACAGTTCTCTTCTTCTTCAGCCGTGAGTCACCATAGCAAAGGTGAGTTTTGTGGTTAGTTGATTATTTGTTGAAATTAAAGTTGGTTTATAATTATTTGATGATAATTAAGCTTAAGGAAAGCTTAAATTATCTTAAAAATAAAGGATGATGGAGTTATGAGAGATTAAAGATTAGGAGCTCTTGAATGAAAACTTGGAATAAAATTCATAAGTAGAATTTGAAGTTAAATTTGACTTGTCAAAGGGTTAATTAAGAAGTTAGAGGTGATAGAATTGAATTAAGAACACATGGAAAATGTCAACACACCTTTTCGTCCTACTAGGATTCAAACTCCTAAAAATATGATAGAATTTTACTAGGATTTAAACTCCTAAAAATAGGATAGAGTTCTACTATGATTTAAACTCCTAAAGATAGGATCCACAAGCACTATAAATAGCCATTGTAACTCACTATTGTAAGACACGATTTACAGACAAAATACAGAGGAAAACACAAAAAATACAAAGGCAAAACTATTGTAAACGATTTGAAGTAATAAAGGTGAAAGTTTTTTTTTTATCTTTCGTTTGTTTCTCTTTACTCTTCACTTGCATGCGTTGTTAATCGTGTTTTCTTTGGAGAACCCCAAAGACAAATGTTTTAGCCGATGACCAGAGGGAGTTTTTTCGAAACTTTGATTTCAGATCTACGCTCCCTAGAGGCTATTTCGCAAAAACAAATTATATTTTTGGAATGAGAGTACGAAAATCTATCAAAAAATGAAAACTTTTTTATTTTTGCCGATTTTAACCTTCAATCTTCTTTGACATTTACCCACTTAATTTACATTCCTTTCATTTTAATCCCTTAATTAGTTTTATATATATATATATACATACTTGCTAATTTTATTTTTAATTTATCAGTTTTTTAATTTTTCTCTATTTATATACGTTATTACCCATATATATATATCTCTATTTATATACGTTATTACCCATATATATATATATATTTATTTTCTTTGCATTCTTATTATTACTATTATATTTATTATTATTTTTACTATTATATTTTCCTTTTATTCTACTTATTTATATTATATATGTATATTTTTTATATTTTATTATTATTATTATATTTTTTTACTTTCTCTTTCTTTTTATTATTCTTGTATTATTCTTATATTATTTATTTTGTTATATATATATATATATATGCGTATGTTCTTTTTAAATATTTTAGTTTTTCTACCTATTATTAATATATATTTGGTTTTTTATTTTAAGTGCTATATTTTATAATATTATACATATATTTTCTATTAATTTTCTATATTTTTATTATCATTATATTATATTTATTTTCTTTTTTATTGATATTATTGTTGTTATATATACATTTTATTATATATATATATATCCTATACAAGTTAATTATATCTACCTACTTTGTCTCCACCCCTCATCATTTTTTTCTTCCTGTCAATTATACTTCACCAAACCTTACTTTTTTTTTCTTCCTTTTTCGGTGTGATTGTCTTTTTTAACTACTTATTATCATTATTAGTATTGTTACTATATATATATATATATATATATATATATATATATATATTTTGTAATTATCTTTATTTGGTTTTTTTACCATTATATGTGTATATGTTCTTTTCGTCATTTAATTTATTAATTTATATATATTTATTTTTTTATTTATTTTATTTATATATATTATTCGTATTTTGTTATTATTATTTTGTTTATTTGTTTTATTTATTTTCTTTTTCTTTTTCTTTTTATATATATTTTATTATTTGTTTTTTTTACTTACTATTTTATCTTTGATTTCTTCATTTTATCATTTTACTTAATTTGTTTTCTTTTCATTTTAATTTAATTAATTAATTTCTTACCATTTTATCTAACATGGCTTTTTTACTTTCTTAAGGGTACATTTTCAATCAATCAAACGTAAGTTTTGGATCGTTATTTTACCTTTCAATTTAAACTTTCAACTTTCTTAATTAAAGACAACTGGAAATTACATAGTACCGAAAGGGCGGTTCAAGGGTGCTAATCCTTCCTTGACCATAACCGACTATCGGATCCGACATATCACTGGTAAGACGCAGATCAGGTAAGAAATAAGGTATCCGATCAACCCACTTTTCGTAAAGTAAATGATCGGTGGTGACTCCCAATCCATTTTTCACGTCGAAGCTCAATTCCGGGGCACAACTGAAAGACGGTTGCGACAGCTTGGCGACTCCGCTGGGGACACAGGTAAGTAAGTCAGGCTAAGGTAATTTCCAGTTTTCTTTTTAACGAAAATGGTAAGTTTAAATTTTAAGGTAATATTTCGATCCTTTTTACTTACTTTTGATTATATTTTCGAGTAAATAGTTGGACTAATCGTTTTCTCATTATTTCAGCCTTCAAAGTTTTTTTTTCATCTAAGGCTCTATACCCGAGCTCCAAACCCTATTTTAAGTAGGGGTGAAAGCGACACATTCGTGTGAATTTATTCACCGTGCGGGCCTAGCAAGTAGCCTTCGGGATTCATATACCTTATGTCTTTGTGTGAATTTATTCACCATGCGGGCAAAAGGGAATGTGCCTTCTCGAGTTTAACTTAGTCCACACAAGCCTGTGATGGGTTTAGGACTAAGGGTCTGGTAAGCCCAATGGGGCACCGGCAAGGAGAACTCGAGTACCTTTTTTTAAAACCTAAACCCGGAGACTACAAGGAGTTAGGGCCCACCCCAAAACCTCATTTTAAACCCTAGGATGCTGAAATTATTTTCTGCTTTGCTTTCTGTTCAAAACATGTGAACTAGAAATTTATGCGGTTAGGACTTGTTCAAAATCAACTTGCGGGATAGAGATCATGTCCGGGTAGGAATAATAAGTATGTGGGGTAGGACTTTTATTTTCATGATTGCTTTGATTATTATCTTTACCTTACTAACTCTTTTCATTTTTTTTCCTCTCTTTTATTTTATTTCCATCATCTGCATCATTCAAAAGAGGTGTTGATCCACCAAAAAAACGTGTTCGTTAACCATAAATAATCTGCATTAATGGACAAAGGTGTTGTAATACAGGAGATTAAAAACCTCGAGGTACGACTATGGTCCGAGAAGACTCAAAAAGAAAAGGGAGACGGTCTTCAAGGAAGTTATGTGTTAGAGCTTGTTAGTTATGCCTCTATCAGCCTAAAATAGAACAATGTGCAAGAACATCGAGACATCTGAGATAGTTGGAAGAATGATCGAAAACAGAAGTTCAGTCAGCGGTATGGTGACATTACACTTTTGCTTCATGTTAAGACCGGTGAGCCCTTAATCAGAGCATTGGTTCAATTCTGGAACCCGGGAAACAGTTGTTTCACTTTTAACCAAGAGGACATGGTACCTACCATCGAGGAGTATACTACACTATTGCACTGTGAAAGCATTAAACTAGAGCGAGCCTACATCAAACACATCAACAGTCAGCCTTTCAAGAACATAATGGCCAAGATTTCATGGGTTGATGAAAAGTGGGTGACTGACCGACTCCAAAACAAAGATAACGGGCAAGAAATTGAGTGGATCCACATAAGGAAACTAATGAATGACCACCCTGATGAATGGAAGACTATAGACCTTTTTTGCACTAAGTCTGTATGGCTTGATCATCTTTCCGAAGATTTTGGGATGCATTGACGCAGTCGTGGTGGAACTGATTGAGCAACTTCCGAAACGAGTCAACCCAGCACCAACCATCTTAGCTGAGACCTTTCAGTCTCTCAATCATTGCCGAAGAGTTGGCGGAGGTAGATTCATTGGATGTGTTCAGCTCCTTCAAGTCTGAATTCACAGCCACTTCTGGAAAACTAATGGGGTTACCTACCGCCGATTTAGTACTACGTATTCACCTTTGAGAGAGTTCATCACCATGAAATGGCTTGAAGGCGCTTCGAATGAAAAATGGATGAAGATCTTCACACATCTTCAGGACCGGGATATTACTTGGAGAGCCCCCTGGTTGTTCCTAAGTGATGTTCTTTTCTGATTTGGGGATTCTGACACTATGACCTTACTTGGACTTTAGGGTGCAGTTGGGTATGCTCCATTGTTGACACTTAGATAGTATGGGGCACGTCAGTTTGTCCCAGTAACATACGGATTATCTACATCAGAGTTTGTGTATCATGGTGACAGTTATAAGAAGAGGATCAAAGAGGCAACCGAGTCATGGAAGAAAGTATCCCGGATAGATATCGTGGCTGCCAGAGATATGCTTACTCCGGATTATATGGAGTGGCGAAGATTGAGAAAGAATGATAGCATCCCGATGCCAGACTGTGAAGACACCCGGACTATGGAGGAACATTTCAGGCCTGTCCCTTCTGAACTTGAGATAGTCAAGGCAGAGTTTAACGCTGTGAATAATGAGCTAAAACAGAGAGTTAAGGAACTTGAAGCTGAACGTTATCAATGGAAACTAGATGTCGATTCTCAGAAAGATAGAGCAGACAAACTGGAAAGGGAGCAGAAAAGAGTCTATTTTGAGCTTGAAGACTTGAGAAAGGGGTACCAAGATAAAGTCAAGGATAACTCCTGAGAATCCAACGCCTGAGAATCCAAATGGCTGATCTGGAGAAACAACATGAGAAAGATGGTAAAATAATAGCTTCAAAAAGCAAGCGAGTGAGCTTCAGAAAGTGCCCTTCGACGGGGGTTTGCAGTGGCGTTTCCGTTGAGAGCAAGCACAACAAAGGGTGAAAGCCAGAGACGCAGTCATTCGAGATTTCCTGGATCAAGTAAAGAAGGCAGCTCGCCATCTACACGGCCTGGCAAGGGAAGCTGGACTGGTCCAACAAGGCATACAACCAGTGATAGATGAAAACAGAAGACTTGTCAACCTACTGGAAGTTGTTTGGGGTCTAGAGGATTTAGTCCGAATGTACCTTTGATTGTTTTTATCTCTCTTACAAGATAAAACATTTTTGTCGAAATAAGGATTATTTATAATAATGGGCACTTTTCTGGATCAATGCCTCAAACATTTCATGCAATTTTTTCATTTTGCGTTGTGCATCTACATTTCATTTTTAAGCATTTTCATAAACATGAAATTTCTTCATGGAGGATTCGATGAAGTGGTTTTAACCACATGACACCACATGGAAGCAATATTGTAACATCAAAAGAAAAAAACTAAAAACAATACAGTGGGAGCCTGATCAGCAGATTGTAGGACAAAGCCTGCCATGATGATCTAAGAAAAGAATCCCCATATCCTAAGGGCTACGATGTTGAAGTTGTTAGTTGTTACCACAGTAGAAGCCCCAAACATTCCTCTAAAAACTGTAAGGCGCTTGCCGAAGAATGAGGCATGGCATATACCATTTGCACTTAGAGGATTGTTTTGTTTGAACACGTCTTTGATCTTTCATGTTTGCTTAATCTTTTAAATGATTGAATTTATGTTGCTTTCTAAGGTGGAGCAATTGAACAAATTTTAATCTTTAATTCTTCGAATATTAAATGAATTAATGATTCTTTTAATTCTTCAAGAATTATAGATTTTTAACATATGGAAAGATTAGACCTTTCTTACCATGTCTCAAACCCCAGAATAAAATACCTTGATTCTTTGCCCAAAATAACTCGTGGTCATTACCAAAAGACAAAATTTTGACATTACCTCCTTTTGAAATTCTTGAACATTGCCTTTATCTTTTTGATACACTCATACCTTTCTTTGAGTCAATAAGATCACACCACTGTCTTTTTTAGACTCAAAAATAACCTTTCTTACCATTAAAACCCAAGGCATTAAGTTGCTCATTTTAACATGAGCATTCTTCTAAAGAACCAACTTGGGGCATCTCGCGGGGAGCTTGAACATTGAAACATCTGGAAAAAAAGAAGAATTCATTCGAAATAATTCTATCATACATTAATTACACTGTTTTCATGTGAATAGAATTAATCTTGAAAATCTATCCCCCTGGGATACCTCTTCTGTGAAGATTTACATGTATGAAATGATGAATGACTTTCTTTCTTTATCCCTTCACAACAGGAGAAAAATATATCCCTTGTGTCCCCTTTTGAGCCTGTAGTATTTTTCTTTTGATTCAACCCTAACCAAGAATCACCCTCCACACTGGGGGGCAAGGTGGAAGAAATATGCTCACATGAGCGAAGACATTGATTCAGATGAGAAAGATTCAATCAGAACAAAAAGGGAAAAACAAAAAAGAAAAAAAGCAAAAAAGAAGGAAAAAAAGAAAGAACAAAAATCAAAAAGAAAAAGGGACAAAAAAACACATGCAAAGATTCCCTAAAGACAAATGGTACATCAAGCTTCAAACTATGAGATTGATCAAGCACAACCATTCCTGAATCACTGAATCACTTCACTCGAATATCATAGAGCATCAAGAGAGAGAAACATTTTGAGCAAGATTGAAGGCATCAGAATGAATTGATCCTTGGTTCAACACCCTGAAACACTTGTTTGGGCCTATTTATCCTTTTCTTTCATAACCATGAACCTTGGCCTATATTACGTGCCTTAAAAGTCCCTTCTAATCATACATGGATTTCTAAACAAAAGAGAATATCTTCAGATTTCATCCCGCCCATCAGGATTAATCTTTGTTTGCAAAAAAACAATGTAATTAATGCATGGTAGAGAAAAATAACAAAGGGGGTTCAAGATGTAAATCCTGAATAACGTCTTGAAACCAAAGGAGGATTCGAGTTGAAAAACTGAAAAGGCGGCTTGAATATAAAAATTGTGCAACTGAGGCGATCACACAAATTTCTTGATACGACATCACACGACCCGAGTGTGACCACGAAGGTTGGGAGTCAGAGAACACTTCCAGTAGAGGAGCATGCAAGCTACCTCATCAAACCGTTGAGCATCAAATGCCAAACCTATGAGCATCACATGCCAAACCTTTGAGCATCAAATGCCAAACCTTTGACCAAACATAATAACCTGAGATTTTTTTTATCCTTTCCTTACTTAACCACTTCCCAAAAATAGCTTTGATCTTGGCACTTGTCAAATATCTATAATTCATTAAAGGATTAACAGTATAATTAATTCTTTGATATCCGATGAACTCTAGTTTATGATTCGTCTCAATTGTAAAACCGTGAAAGTGACAATATTTTCAAAACTTTGGATCAAACATTTTTCAAAACTCTTTTAATTGATATTTTCATAACTTTGAAAATAAAATAGAAAGAAAAATATTTTTTTCAAACAAGACAGTCTATCTAGAGTGGATCTTGGTAAATGACATGTGACTCTTAGACACAAAACTCATGCTCAGAATCAATGCTGAAGCAAGAAATGAGGAACATTTGGGGTATCTTTGAAGATTCAACATCAAATATTGGGGCATTTTTGGATATTGGGGCATCATTTGGGGATTCAACATCCTAATGCAAATTATCAGACCTTTTTTAGGAGATAAAATATAACCAATTCATGTTATATGCATCTTATGCTTACATTTTAGAGCATCATATTTATCATTTTCCACATACATAATTTTTTGTAGCTTTTAGAGTCAAGTTTTGACTTCAAGACGAAGGATACTCGATTCAAAAACACCTTTAAAGATTCATGTTAGTTGCTTAACTCAGCAGCAAGAAGCTACACTTCGACCAACTCGACAGATTGAAAGTTTCTCTCGAACTCACAATTTGCTCGAGAGTAGATTTCAACTTCACAACTAAGGATATCTAGCTCGAAGCCAAACATCCACGATTTCAAATCCATGATGGAGGATATCGTGCCACTCAAGATAACACAAGTTCAACTTCACAACGAAGGGACGGCTGGTTGTCAACAACAATTTTCCAATTTCGGAGCCAATTTCAACTTCACAGCGAAGGATATTGGACTCCAGACAACGCAAGTTCAACTTCACGACGAAGGGACCACTGATTATCAATAAACAATTTCCCAATTTCAGATCCAATTTCAACTTCACAGCGAAGGATATTGGACTCCATACAACACAAGTTCAACTTCACGACGAAGGGACAGCTGGTTGTCAATAAACAACTTTTCAATTTCAGAGCCAATTTCAACTTCACAGCGAAGGATATTGGACTCCAGACAACGCAAGTTCAACTTCACGACGAAGGGACCGCTGGTTGTCAACAAACAACTTCTCAATTTCAGAGCCAATTTCAACTTCACAACGAAGGATATTGGACTCCAGACAACGCAAGTTCAACTTCACGACGAAGGGACCGCTGGTTGTCAATAAACAACTTCCCAATTTCAGAGCCAATTTCAACTTCACAGCGAAGGATATTGGACTCCAGACAACGCAAGTTCAACTTCACAACGAAGGGACCGCTGGTTGTCAACAAACAACTTCTCAATTTCATAGCCAATTTCAACTTCACAACGAAGGATATTGGACTCCAGACAACACAAGTTCAACTTCACGACGAAGGGACCGCTGGTTGTCAACAAACAATTTCTCAATTTCAGAGCCAATTTCAACTTCACAACGAAGGATATTGGACTCCAGACAACGCAATTTCAACTTCACGACGAAGGGACCGCTGGTTGTCAACAAACAATTTCCAAATTTCAGAGCCAATTTCAACTTCACAGCGAAGGATATTAGACTCAAGACAACGCAAGTTCAACTTCACGAAGAAGGGACCGCTGGTTGTCAATAAACAACTTCCCAATTTCAGAGCCAATTTCAACTTCACAGCGAAGGATTTTGGACTCAGACAACGCAAGTTCAACTTCACGACGAAGGGACCGCTGGTTGTCAACTAACAACTTCTCAATTTTAGAGCCAATTTCAACTTCACAGCGAATGATATTGGACTCCAGACAACACAAGTTCAACTTCATGACGAAGGGACCGCTGGTTGTCAATAAACAATTTCCCAATTTCAGAGCCAATTTCAACTTCACAGCGTAGGATATTGGACTCAAGACAACGCAATTTCAACTTCACGACGAAGGGACCGCTGGTTGTCAATAAACAACTTCCCAATTTCAGAGCCAATTTTAACTTCTTAGTGAAGGATCTTGTACCCAAGGAAACACAAGCTCAACTTCACGACGAAGAGGCGGCTAATTGTCAACAAAATTTCATTCAGAGTCAATTTCAACTTCACAGCGAATGATATTGGACTCGAGACAACACAAGTTCAACTTCACAACGAAGGGATGGCTGGTTGTCAACAAACAATTTCCCGATTCCAGAGCCAATTTCAACTTCACGACGGAGGATATTGGACTCAGAACAATGCTACTTACTTGGATTTCAACTTCACGACGAATGATATCTAATTTCAGGCTCAACCTCACGACGAAGGGGCCACCCGCGGTTTCAACTTCACGATGAAGGGAATCATGGACACAAGCATCATCCATCTTTAGATTCGATTTCAACTTCAAGACGAAGGATATCCAACTCAAAGGAGTATCTGTCAACAAAGACCTTCGAGTTCGACTACGCTCATCTCTAAGGCACATCATTTACAACATAACTCAAGGCTAGAAGGGTTATCTGCCATCAAAATTGTCGAGTTCGATTCTATTCAGCTTGATGACACATTAATCGCACTACTTTCCGGTTGTAGTCGAGGTTTTCAAGTCGAGAAGAGGACCTGGGTTAACCGTGCTTTAGTGACAAGCAACTATTTTCAAGCAAAAGCTATCTGTCAATGAAGATTTCTAAGTTCGATTCCGATCCAAGGACTTTAAACCGAGAAGAAGACCGAAGGGCAACGAGAAGCCACGTGCTGATTCAAATTCTGAACTACGGCTTCAATTTCATATCATTTCAAGATGAACTAGGCTTCACGACGGAGGAGTCATCCGTAACTCAATTCGACAGGGAGTTATTGAAACATCAGAGTCAATTTTCAACTCCACCGAACGAAAAGTGTGTCTTTTAATCTTTGCCCTATCCCGTTACACAACTATAGGCAAAGAGGGGCAGCTGTCAACACACCTTTTTAGTCCTACTAGGATTCAAACTCCTTAAAATAGGATAGAATTTTGCTAGGATTTAAACTCCTAAAAATAGGATAGAGTTCTACTATGATTTAAACTCCTAAAGATAGGATCCACAAGCACTATAAATAGCCATTGTAACTCACTATTGTAAGACACGATTTACAGACAAAATACAGAGGAAAACACGAAAAATACAAAGGCAAAGCTATTGTAAACGATTCGAAGTAATAAAGGTGAAAGTTTTTTATCTTTAATTTGTTTCTCTTTACTCTTCACTTGCATGCGTTGTTAATCGTGTTTTCTTTGGAGAACCCCAAAGACAAATGTTTTAGCCGATGACCCAGAGGGAGTTTTTTCGAAACTTTGATTTCAGATCTACGCTCCCTAGAGGCTATTTCTCAAAAACAAATTACATTTTTGGAATGAGAGTACGAAAATCTATCAAAAATGAAAACTTTTTTATTTTTGTCGGTTTTAATCTTCAATGTTCTTTGACATTTACCCACTTAATTTACATTCCTTTCATTTTAATCCCTTAATTAGTTATATATATATATATATATACATACTTGCTAATTTTATTTTTAATTTATCAGTTTTTTAATTTTTCTCTATTTATATACATTATTACCCATATATATATATTTTCTTTGCATTCTTATTATTACTATTATATTTATTATTATTTTTACTATTATATTTTTCTTTTATTCTACTTATTTATATATATATGTATATTTTTATATTTTATTATTATTATATTTTTTTACTTTCTCTTTCTTTTTATTATTCTTGTATTATTACTTGTATTATTTTTATATTATTATTTTGTATATATATATATATATATATATATGCGTATGTTCTTTTTAAATATTTTAGTTTTTCTACCTATTATTAATATATATTTGTTTTTTTTATTTTAAGTGCTATATTTTATAATATTATACATATATTTTCTATTAATTTTCTATATTTTTTATTATCATTATCATTATATTTATTTTCTTTTTTATTGATATTATTGTTGTTATATATGCATTTTACTATTATTATATATATATATATATATATATATATATATATATTCTACACAAGTTAATTATATCTACCAACTTTGTCCCCACCCCTCATCATTTTTTTCTTCCTGTCAATTATACTTCACCAAACCTTACTTTCTTTTCTTCCCTTTTCGGTGTGATTGTCTTTTTTAACTACTTATTATCATTATTAGTATTGTTACTATATATATATATATATATATATATATATATATATATATATATATAATTATCTTTATTTGGTTTTTTTTACCATTATATGTGTATATGTTCTTTTTGTCATTTAATTTAATAATTTATATATATTTACTTTTTTATTTATTTTATATATATATATTATTCGTACTTTATTATTATTATTTTGTTTATTTGTTTTATTTATTTTCTTTTTTTTCTTTTTTATATATATTTTATTATTTGTTTTTTTTACTTACTATTTTATCTTTGCTTTCTTCATTCTATCATTTTACTTAATTTGTTTTCTTTTCATTTTAATTTAATTAATTAATTTCTTACCATTTTATCTAATATGGCTTTTTTACTATCTTAAGGGTACATTTTCAATCAATCAAATGTAAGTTTTGGATCGTTATTTTACCTTTCAATTTAAACTTTCAACTTTCTTAATTAAAGACAACTGGAAATTACATAGTACTGAAAGGGCGGTTCAAGGGTGCTAATCCTTCCTTGACCGTAACCGACTCTCGGATCCGACATATCACTGGTAAGATGCAAATCAGGTAAGAAATAAGGTATCCGATCAACCCACTTTTCGTAAAGTAAATGATCAATTGCGACTCCCAATCCATTTTTCACGTCAAAGCCCAATTCCGGGGCACAACTGAAAGACGGTTGCGATAGAAAATTTGATGAAATTCTTTGATTCAAGAATTATGGTGAATTATGAGAGATGGTGAAGTGTTATAGCGTTATAAGAAGGTTTTCATATGTATATATAAGTTTTAAGGTATAAGGAGGGGTTAATAAGTAGAATTTGAGGACAAAGTAAGATATTATCGTGCTCAAAATGGAAATTCTGGGTTGTGTGCATCGATGCATCTTCAATGTGTATCGATGCACTCTCAAATAAATAAACATCGAATGCAATTAGTGCATCGATGCATAAGAAGTACATCGATGTACCCCCTTAAAATGAAAACATCGAATGTAATTTGTGTACCGATGCATGAATAGTGCATCGATGCACATGTTAAGGAATGCATCGATACCGATACACTTCAAGGGAAAATATAATTAGACCTTTCTTTTGGTCTAAGAAATGATATATTAGAATATATCAATTGGATACTGATATGTATCAATGTATGATTATATAGATATCGAGCACGAACAAGTTTCGGGACAAGTATCAAGTTAAGATTCGATCGAAAGAAAGGAATTATAAAATGGGATTGGAACTTAGTGAGGCCAAGGTGAGTGCACATTATTTAGTATATGATGTTTAATGGGAAATAAGACTTGCGACAAGTCTATTTCCAATAGTAAAATGCAGGAATTCCTACATAGAAGTATGTATTTGTTATGGTTCATATGTGTACATGAGTTGATGTGGTGACATGTTCTTGTATATGTTGCATGATTTGTGAAAATACATGTTAGTGTGATAAGTTATGTGAAATAGTGAAAATGATCTATATGATTATCTAAGAATATGAAATAAGAGGTATGATAAGGACATAAGAAATGTTATGAACATGTGACAAACGCTATGAGCTAAAGAATTATATAATACATGTACACATAAGGTAACCTAAGGGTAAGCGATATAATATGATATAAGTGATTACACAAGAAAGGTTATGAGTTCTATGTGATATATGAATATAAAATCTTATGAAAAGTTATATGAATTACGTGAAAATTAAGCTATGTGATTACAAGGATATGTGAAAGTGAATCATATGTTTATATGAAAATGAGAAATAATATGAGAACATGTATATGTGATTATGAATGACAGGAATATGAGAAAAAGTATATGTGATCATATGAAATGTGATAAGAAGCTATGTGCCTATGTGATAAGATTATGTGAAATGATATAGTGCTAATGCCCATGTTATGTGTAAAGAGAGCTAGAGGTATAGTTGGCATGCCAAGAGTCGAGGGATATACAGTGGTCCTTCGGGACATATACAGTGGTCCTTCGGGACATATACAGTGGTCATTCGGGACAAATTCTACGCGCCCCTAGAGGGAATTATACGAGATGTGGTGACAACATAGTGCACAACCTCACTGTACTCACATATCTATAGTTCTCACATATGTTCATAGGCTAACAAAGAGATAATAATAAATGTATATTACATGTAAAATATATGTTTTTGGTGATATGAATTGTATTATATGATATATGAGATGATGTGTATATTGCTTGGTTAAATGAATCATATGTGTCTTAAAAGAATGAATATACAAGTATATGATGATAAGACATAAATGATAAGAATATGGATAGTGGAATAAGGTTAATGATGATGGAAATAGTGTGAGATATGTATATGTGTAATTACATTGCATGTAATGTTCTATTGTTTTGGTGTGACATAATGAGATGATATGGTTATGCATGTTTAAATAGTTAGTTCTTTTATTAATTTAATACCTCACTAAGTCATAGACTTAGCGTGTGATTATTTCACACGTAGGTTACAGAAGCGAGAAGAGAAGCTAAGAGAAGCAAGACAGGTCATCATCTCTCTTACAAAGTTTCAGATCAGAACATAGAAGAATTAAACATATTTGGTTATTTTGAATATAGTTGGCATGTAGTAATTGATTGAGTTGAATATGATCTGATTGGGTTGTAAAACAATTTGATTGTATTTATTACTGTAAGTATTCATTTTTCTCAAATGATGAAATTGTTATTTTGGTGGATTTGTAAAGAATAGAGTTTTGAAAAGTCAATGTGACACCTCAGACTCGGATCCGGGTTGGATACGGGTTGAGGGTATTATATTTAATGGTATCAGAGCTAAGGTTTAGCCGGTTCTAGGTTTAAATCGAAGGTAAAAGAGTTTTAAAAATATGTACATACCAACTCAAAGTGAAAATTTTTGATATGATAGTAAAAGGAGTATGTTGTCTTGCTAATAGAATAAGATTTGTATGATATAGAAGAAATTGATTATAGAAATTGATGAAGTGAGTCAATACCTGACAAATCTAATGGTGATAGCAATTCACCTGCCCTGGCCAGACAGGATGAAGAGAGGAAACCTCAGAAAGTGTCTTATAAGATTAAATGTTGATTTTGAAAGTTGAAATCATATATGAATAATGATAGAAAGTTTTCACTGTTTTGAATCGGAAAGGTGATATGGTATCGTTTTGTTATTTAGTGGATAAGATAGAATATGGTGAACAAGTGACACCATAAGAGCGTTAAAAGATCAAATGATGTATTGAGAATTAGTAGAAGAGTTTAAGAATAAGTGTATCAGTGACAAGCGTATAAGATATATATATAGAAAGTCATAGCTTATGAGTTTGAAACTAAGGGATAGTATTGTGTATAAGAAAGAGTGTGTATATGATAAGGATTTGCAGTTAAGATGGAAAGAGTTAGCGTTGGCTAACCAGAGTATGTGATAAAAATGTACCGAAATTTTAAGATTATAAGATATTGTCAGGTTAAGATAAATAAATATGAAGTGGATATGGATACAAGCTAAGGATTTATAAGAAGAGTTTAAGAATAGGTATATCGATGATCAATTTATAAGACAAAGGAAGTCAGAATGTTGAGTTTGAACAACGAAAATTACAGGATGTATGAGAATAGAGGTGAAATTGATAAGTTAAGTAAACTAATTTTGAGATAATTTCGATTGGAAATGATGTATATGATTTATTGATTAGGGCTTGTGCTCTAGATTGAACAGATGTTATTGACTAGTTGTTAGAGTAAAGGTGATAGAGTTATAAGATTGGAAGAAAGGATAAAGTTGAATTAATTAATTATGATGGGGATCTGAATATAGTTGTGTATTTTGATCGGATAAATATGATGTAGATAAGGAGAAAAGTAATTGTATGGAGCTTTAAGGAAGGAAAATACAAGTATAAGAGATGGTAAAGAATGAAGTTCTGTATAAGTAAATTAGGTTATCAAAGTTACGAGGATGCAATGAAGATTAGTACACAGGGATGATTATAGGTGATAGGACAAGAGTATATGAATATGAAAGGAAAGATATGATTTATGTATAAGGAGATTTTGATTTTGAGTAAATAAAGGAATAATGGAATAAAGGAATGAAAAGGATTGAGTTTAAAGGATCACATATGATAAAGGTTATATGGAAGTGTAAGTGATAATTTCGATATAGAAGTAAGAAAAGTGTGCAAGTTGATGTGAAAATATTCTTTAAAGTGTATGTTTAATCATATTTAAAGAAGATTTAAGGTTGTGTTCTTGGTAAAATGATGATGGAAAACGAGTTTTGTAATTATTATAAGGTAATTAGAGATGGATTTATGAGGTTGAGTGATGAAAATGGATGTTACTATCTACGTGATGAATGACATTATATGAAATTTTAGAAATGGTCAAAGGAAAATGCAGAATAGAAGGAGAGAAAAGACAGAAATGGATTGAAATTTCTGGTTACTGTTTATATGATAAACGAAAGTATATGAATGTATAAAGGAACGAATGTGAATGAAGAGCATGAGAAGATATGTACAGGTAGTATACTTATCGATGTGTACAGTGAAAATTCGAGGATGAATTTTCTTAAAATGAGGGGAGATTTGTAACATCCTCAATATCGGGTTAGTGCCTAGATTGAAATCTTTCAGAAATTGGTGATTAAAGTAGGATAATTGAATAGTTCAATGACTTACTTGAAGATATTTTATGCATAATTGTTAGTAATTATTAGATGAAGTAAAGGGCAAAATGGACATTTGACATGAAAGATTTTTATCTTCCTTTATAAGATAAGGAATCCCACGTGGAAGAGAAAAGAAGGTAAAACAAACTTCCAGAGTTCTCTTCTTCTTCAGCCGTGAGTCACCATAGCAAAGGTGAGTTTTGTGGTTAGTTGATTATTTGTTGAAATTAAAGTTGGTTTATGATTATTGGATGATAATTAAGCTTAAGGAAAGCTTAAATTATCTTAAAAATAAAGGATGATGGAGTTATGAGATATTAAAGATTAGGAGCTCTTGAATGAAAACTTGGAATAAAGTTCATAAGTAGAATTTGAAATTAAATTTGACTTGTCAAAGGGTTAATTAAGAAGTTAGAGGTGATAGAATTGAATTAAGAACATATGGAAAATTTGATGAAATTCTTTGATTCAAGAATTATGGTGAATTATGAGAGATGGTGAAGTGTTATAGTGTTATAAGAAGGTTTTCATATGTATAGATAAGTTTTAAGGTATAAGGAGGGGTTAATAATTAGAATTTGAGGACAAAGTAAGACATTTTCGTGCTCAAAATGGAAATTATGGGTTTTGTACATCGATGCATCTTCAATGTGTATCGATGCACTATCAAATAAATAAACATCAAATGCAATTAATGCATCGATGTATAAGGAGTGCATCAATGCACCCCCTTAAAATGAAAACATCGAATGTAATTTGTGTACCGATGCATAAATAGTGCATCGATGCACATGTTAAGGAATGCATCAATGCACTGTAGAATGTACCGATGCACTTCAAGGGAAAATAAAATTAGACCTTTCTTTTGGTCTAAGAAATGATATATTAGAATATATCTTTGGATATTGATATGTATCAATGTATGATTATATAGATATCGAGCACGAACAAGTTCTGGGATAACTATCAAGTTAAGATTCGATCGAAAGAAATGAATCATAAAATAGGATTGGAACTTAGTGAGGCCAAGGTGAGTGCACATTATTTAGTATATGATGTTTAATGGGAAATAAGACTTGCGACAAGTCTATTTCCAATAGTAAAATGCAGGAATTCCTAGATAGAAGTATGTATTTGTTATGGTTCATATGTGTACATGAGTTGATGTGGTGACATGTTATTGTATATGTTGCATGATTTGTGAAAATACATGTTAGTGTGATAAGTTATGTGAAATAGTGAAAATGATCTATATGATTATCTAAGAATATGAAATAAGAGGTATGATAAGGACATAAGAAATGTTATGAATAGGTGACATACGCTATGAGCTAAAGAATTATATAATACATATACACATAAGGTAACCTAAGGGTAAGTGATATAATATAATATAAATGATTACACAAGAAAGGTTATGAGTTCTATGTGATATATGAATATAAAATCTTATGAAAAGTTATATGAATTACGTGAAAATTAAGCTATGTGATTACAAGGATATGTGAAAGTGAATCATATGTTTATATGAAAATGAGAAATGATATGAGCACATGTATATGTGATTATGAATGACAGGAATATGAGAAAAAATATATGTGATCATATGAAATGTGATAAGAAGCTATGTTCCTATGTGATAAGATTATGTGAAATGATATAGTGCTAATGCCCATGTTATGTGTAAAGAGAGCTAAAGGTATAGTTGGCATGCCAAGAGTCGAGGGATATACAGTGGTCCTTCGGGACATAGTGGTCATTCGGGACATATACAATGGTCCTTCGGGACATAGTGGTCCTACGGGACAAATTCTATATGCCCCTAGAGGGAATTATACGAGCTGTGGTGACAGCATAGTGCACAACCTCAATGTACTCACATATCTATAGTTCTCACACATGTACATGGGCTAACAAAGAGATAACAATAAATGTATATTACATGTAAAGTATATGTTTTTGGTGATATGAATTATATTATATGATATATGAGATGATGTGTATATTGTTTGGTTAAATGAAACATATGTGGCTTAAAATAATGAATATACAAGTAAATGATGATAAGACATAAATGATAAGAATATGGATAGTGGAATAAGGTTAATGATGATGGAAATAGTGTGAGATATGTATATGTGTATATTACATTGTATGTAATGTTCTATTGTTTTGGTGTGACATCATGAGATGATATGGCTATGCATGTTTAAATAGTTAGTTCTTTTATTAATTTAATGCCTCAATAATTCATAGACTTAGCGTGTGATTGTTTCACACGTAGGTTACAGAAGCGAGAAGAGAAACTAAGAGAAGCAAGACAGGTCAACATCTCTCTTACAAAGTTTCAGATCAGAACATAGATGAATTAAATGTATTTGGTTATTTTGAATATAGTTGGCATGTAGTAATTGATTGAGTTGAATATGCTCTGATTGGGTTATAAAACAATTTGATTGTATTTATTAATGTAAAGAATTCATTTTTCTCAAATGATGAAATTGTTATTTTTGGTGGATTTGTAAAGAACAGAGTTTTGAAAAGTCAATGTGACACCTCAGACTCAGATCCGGGTTGGATACGGGTTGGGGGTGTTACAGTCCTAGGTTTCTACAATGCCCACATCTTTTATTTTCTCTGAACATCTCCCGAATATCTATATCACAATGAATTCGTGTTGATTTTGGATGTTCGGGCTCCCTCAATAAGCACCACAATATTTGAAATCAACACCATAATAGCTCTGTGGGATCTTGCTTTGACCATGGGTATTATGGCTTGGCAGATAATGTTGGAGTCCAAGTTGGGATAATTTTGGTTGATCCCTCCAGTACAACATGTGTGAGGACCATTGTATATTGTTAGTTCTCATTTATTGATTTTCTTTTTTCCTTTTTGATACGTGAACCATCTAGTTGCATTCGTTATCACGTTAGGGACAATGGCAAACATACTTTTTGGTGGTAGAATGATTGACTCTGGACTGAATAGAATTACGAATATTGTAATTCTTAATTGCCACCATTTCTTCTTCTTTGCATGAAAACTCTATTCCTTTATATAACTCACCGTCATTGATTGATGAGTTAAATCCGTAGTCATCAATATTAGAAAATGGTTGCCCCTTGTTCCCATATGTAATGGGGTAAGGGGGAGGTAAGATAGTAGGCTGCCCCCAACACCAGGTTGAGAGCAGCTTCCCGTAGAAGACCTCCGAATTATGAAATGCCCTCCGTGGGACTCGATCCCACGACCTCAAGGTTAAGAACCTTGTGCTGTACCAACTGAACTAGATAGTCATCTCATAGTCACCGACATTAGACATATCCGTAAATTCTGGCTCATACATTACACCATAGTCAGCTTCATACATGTGTGCTAGAGGTGGGAACTTCATCTACATCAACATCATCAGAGTCCATGTTGAACTGCGATAATTCTGGCTGAATGAATAGTCCAGTCTTAGCACCATCTGCACCTGGCTCATGAAGAAATTCTTCTGGTGGAGATGAGGGTTCCTCCACGATGTCGACAATTAGGTCGAACAAGCTGATAGTTGAATGCCTTCCCTTTGAACTTGAAGGCATCTTGACATTGAGGTCGAAGAAGCTCGCAATTGAATGTCTTCCCCTGGAACTTGAAGGCATCATGTTAAATGGGTACTGCACAGATTGTTGCTTGAGGGCATCTTCATATTCAGGTCAAAGAAATTGGCAGATGAATGTGTTTCCCTTGAACTGAAAGCGATGTTTCCATAGAGATTATTTGTGGAGCCACATTGGTACAAATCGTAACAAGTTGTTGATGAATGTCTCCCCATTAAACTTGATGGGATCACACCATGATATGGATTTCCCATTAACGAGTTAAAATCATTACACATTACTTGAGTTGAACTATCAACTTGACCAGCTTTGTAACATCCCAAAAATCTAGTAGTGACTAAATTGTAAGATTTTGGAACTTTGGGTCTGATTTTGGAATTTTGGAAAATTCGAAAACTTCAGGGATTTATTTGGAAATTAATTGAGTAATATTGATTAGTAATTATAGAAGGAATGAAGGGTATTATGGTCTTTTTAGTCTAAAGGATATTTTATCATTTTTATTAAGGGATAAGCACGTGGGATTAAGAGAGTTATCTGGAAGCTTATTTCTTCTTGTCTTCTTCTTCTTCCCGATGGCTCCATTTCAAGGTGAGTTAGGTATAGTTGTTTATTTCTTGAATTTCTATGTTGATCTTTGTTCTTTGGGTGTTATATAAGCTTAAGGAATGCTTATATAAAATCAAAACAACAAGAAGAAAAAATTAGAAAGGAAATTGTAATAAGGGTGTAGAAATGAATTGTTGGTATAAAGAGGTTTTTGAATATTTAGTGATAAATTTGACTTGTCATAAGAAATGATTCAGAAGTCTAAAGTATTAGAAATGGATTTAGAACACATTGAAAGTTTAGTAAAATTCTTAAATTCAAGAATTATAGTGAGATATTGAAGATGATGAGGTATTATAGTGCAAAAAGATGGTTTAGGTATGTATAGTTGAGTTTAAAAGCATGAAGAGAGTTAAATAAGTAGAGTTTGGGGTAAACTGTTAGAATTTTTGGGTTTAAGAAATATATTTTGGGTTAGTAGTATCGGTACTAGTTGATTGAGTACCGATATTACAAGGTAAATTTTTTGGATAATTATGCATAGGGTATTGATACTGCATGAACAATATCGATACCATAAGGAATAAGAGTGATAAATCTTCATGGAGTATCGATACTTAAGTGGTAGTATCGGTACCATGGGTATCGATATCAATATGAAGGTATCGATACCATTTTTGAAATGAAATTACATAATCAAAAATGAGTATCGATATCGTAGAAGGGTATTGATACTACAAGTATAGAGATATCGGTACTGTACTTGTAGTACCAATACTACTTAAGTTAGAAATTAAAAATTGGTGCTTTATTTAGTTTGCATTGGCAGAAATCTTTTCGAGTATTATGAATTCTAATATTCATTAGATTGTATATTCATGTAGATATCGATCGAAAGCAAAGTTCGGATAAGTCATCAGAGTAAGATTCAAAAGAGAAATAAGAGATTGGTATTGTCCAGTGAAACCAAGGTGAGTACATGATATTAAGTGTAAGTTATGTTAGGGAATTAAGACTTGTGATGAGTCTAATTCCGATATTAGGTTACATGAGTACATGAATATCAATATGTATTGATATGATGCTTAGATGTACCTGAATACATGCATATGTTTAGAGGTTAAATGTATTTCTATATGTGATCTATGTGAATACATGTATGTGTGATAAATTATGTGACCATAAGCTATGTGTGATAATAAGTTATGTGATCATAAGAAATAAGATAGATGACGAAAGATTTGTGAAAGTGATATATGTGATTACATGTTTACATGAATACAAGAGAATGTGACATGACATATATGTGATAGTGGGATATGAGACTCTACAAGAATATTATATGACTATGTGATATGAATGTGTATATGTGATAAACATAATGATAATGCCCATTTTATGTGAATTGAGAGCTAGGAGTATAGTTGGCATGCCAAGAGTCGAGGGTTCTACGTGGTCCTTCGAGATATATATTTAATCCTTTGGAATATATATGCGGTTCTTCGGGACACATATTTAGTCCTTTGGATATATGTGATCCTTAAGGAGTGGTCATTCGGGACATCTATGTGGTCCTTCGGGACATTTCTACGCGATCCTTCGGTACAAACTTTATATGCCCCTAGTGGAAATTATACGAGCTGTGGTGACAGTATATGTGTACAACCTCTATGTACTCACATATATTTAGTTCTCAGAAGTATACATGGGCTTTAAAGAGAATAAATAAATAAACTTGGTATGATGCCTTGTGTGTTCCTTTGTGAAATAATATATGTGTTTTATGATAAATATAGAAATGATAAGTACAATGTCATATGATAAAAGAAATTAATGATAATAATATAGATAATGATAAGCATGCTAATGATGATCCATGTGTGTATATAAGCCTTGTGTTGCATGATATGTACATGCATTTGTTAAGTAGTTATAGTTTATATTATTCTTTTACATGTCTCACTAAGTCTATGACTTAGCGTGTGAGTGTTTCACACGTAGGATCCAAGAAGTTCCAAAGAGAAGATAGGCAGCGGAGACATCATAACTTCTGCAAAGATCAGATCAGAAGAATTAACAGTAGGTTTCCCTGTTATATTATATAGTGTTGGTATGTATTTAAATGATTAAATTATATAAGCTATGAACAGTTTTTGTAAACGTTTGAGTTGATATATGTAAATTATTTAGTATGTTTAAATTTAGTTTAAATTTTCCTCTATTTTATATAAGCAAATGATTTGAAAGGTTGATGTGACATCTTAAACTCGTATTAGGTCGAATACGGGTTGGGGGTGTTATATTTAATGGTATCAGAGCTAAGGTTTAGCCGATTTTAGGCTTAAACCGAAGTCAAAAGTGTTTTAAAAAGTATATATGCTAACAAAAAGTGAAAGTTTCTGATCTGATAAAGTCATGAGTATGTTATCTTCTAATAGAGCTATATGGTTATGTCTTAGATGTCTGATCGTGAGATTTCTCGAAGTAAAAGGAGAAGTGATAGACCTGAAGGTAGTAGCAATTTACCTGCCCTGGCCAGGCAGGGTGAAGAGCGAACACTTCCGATAGTACCAATACAAGATCAAGGGTTGTTTTTCAGGACGTTAAACACTATTTTGTCACGTTTTCAACCTCATGCTCTCTCAACTTCTAGAGTTAATGTAGCAAATGAATTGAAAGGTTTAGGAGCACCCGAGTTCAAGGGTGAAACTGAGGAAGATCTTGTTACTGCGGATCTTTGGTTGAACTATGTTAAGATAATGTTAGATGAACTCCACTGCTTTGAAGTGGAAAAATTAGATGGAATAATTTCGTTGTTACGTGGTCAAGCTAGAGTATGGTGGACAAATGTCACCATGAGATTAAGAAGTGATGAAGTGACGTAGTCATTCTTCTTAGAATAATTCAAGCACAAGTACATTGGTGATCAGTTTAATAGGCAAATGAAGCAAGAATTTCTAAACTTGAAGCAATGGGATTATACGGTCTATGAATATGAATGTGAGTTTAATAAGTTAATTCATTTTGCCACCGAGTTTATTCCGACTGAAAAGGATGTATGTGATTGGTTTGTGGAGGGTTTGCGCCCTAGATTAAAAGAGTTGTTGTTAACTTTGAAATTGTCATCGTTTCAAGAGGTGGTTAATCGAGCTAAAACTCTAGAGAGAGCTCAGAATGAGATATTTAAAGAGGTGAAAGTCCATAAGTCTAAGAGAATTGGTCGAGTTCATCGCCATCAAAGAGAAGTAGAGACGTGGATTCTCAAACTCAGGATATGTTTGAATCAGCTACATTTTCTACTAAGAGATCAAATCTAATTCAATCAATGCAATGTTCACATTGTGGAAAGAATTATACAGGAGTATGTAGAGTGGTTTCATGAGCTTGTTTTAAATGTGGTGATATGAGATATTTTATTCGAGATTGTCCATTCTTTAATGAGGATACTGTAAAGAGAGAGCAATCTATTACAGTATCTCAAAGAAGTATAGGTAGAGGTCGTGGAAGAAATCAGTATGAGTCATCCACTCAACACGATGTGCATCTAATTGCATGATTTTATAATTTAAGGACATATGAAGATTTTGAGGATCCAGAGATTATTGCAGGTAAATTTCAATATTGTGGTAAAGTAGTTTTGGTTTTTATAGATTTGGGATTAATATAGTTACATGCTAGTTGCAATTAGAATGAGAATTGAAAGATTTGATTTGAAGTGATAGGTAATGAACTGTTAGAGATTAATTAGTAGGGCATGGTTTTCAAGTGAATAAGTTGTGTTGAATTGGTATATAGTATGAGTAGAAGTTTAAAACCAGATTTTTTTGCAAGTAATGACAACTATCAAGGTTATATGTATATGAGTATAAGGTTAGTAGTAAGAGTAATCTAAGATGTGTTAAGTATTATATAAAGGATTGCTCAATCTCGTTGTGAAGTGAATTCGAGGACTAATTTTCTTAAGGGGGAGATTTGTAACATCCCAAAAAAATTTTAGTGACTAAATGTTCAAGGATTTATTTGGAAATTAATTGAGTAAGATTGATTAGTATATTATGGAAAGAATGAAGAGTATTATTGTCTTTTCAGCTTAAAGGATATTTTATCATCTTTATTAAGGGATAAGCACGTGGGATTGGGAGAGTTATATGGAAGCTTATTTCTTCTTGTCTTCTTGTTCTTCCCGTTGGCTCCATTTCAAGGTGAGTTAGGTATATGTGTTTATTTCTTGAATTTCTAAGTTAGTTTTTGTTCTTTGGGTGTTATATAAGCTTAAGGAAAGCTTATATAAGAATTAGAAAGGAAATTGTAATAAGGGTGTAGAAATGAATTGTTGGTATGAAGAGGTTTTTGAAGTTTTAGTGATAAATTTGACATGTCATAGGAAGGATTCAGAAGTCTAAAGTATTGGAAACGAATTTAGAACACATTGAATGTTTAGTAAAATTCCTAAATTCAAGAATTATAGTGAGATATTGAAGATGATGAGGTGTTATAGTGCAAAAAGATGGTTTAGGTATATATAGTTGAGCTTAAAAGCATGAAGAGAGTTAAATAAGTAGAGTTTGGGGTAAAGTGTTGGAGTTTTTGGGTTTAAGAAATATATTTTGGGTTAGTAGTATCGGTACTGGTTTATTGAGTACCGATACTACAAGGTAAATTTTTGGGATAATTATGCGTAGGGTATCGATACTGCATGAACAGTGTGGATACCATAAGGAAGAAGAGTGATAAATCTTCATGGAGTATCGATACTGAAGTGGTAGTATCGGTACCATGGGTACCGATACCAATATAGAGGCATCGATACCATTTTTGAAATAAAATTACAGAATCGAAAATGGGTATCGATACCGTAAATGGGTATCGATACCGTAAAAGTGTATCGATACTACAAGCATAGAGGTATCAGTATTGTACTTGTAGTATCGATACTACTTAAGTTGGAAATTAGAAATTGGTTTTTTATTTAGTTTGCATTGGCAAGAATCTTTTCGAGTATTACGATTCCGATAGTCATTGGATTGTATATTCATGTAGATATCGATCAAAAGCAAAGTTCAGATAGGCCGTCAGAGTAAGATTCAAAAGAGAAACAAGAGATTGGTATTGTCCAGTGAGACCAAGGTGAGTACATAATATTAAGTGTACGTTATGTTAGAAAATTAAGACTTGTGATGAGTCTAATTTCGATATTAGGTTACATGAGTACATGAATATAAGCATGTAGTGATATGATACTTAGATGTACTTGAGTAGATGCATATGTTTAGAGGTTAAGTGCATTTCTATATGTGATCTATAAGAATACATGTATGTGTGATAAATCATGTGACCATGAGCTATGTGTGATAATAAGTTATGTGATCAATTGAGATAAGATAGATGACAAAAGATTTGTGAAAGTGATATGTGATTACATGTTTATATGAATACAAGAGAATGTGACATGACATATATGTGATAGTGGGATATGAGACTCTACAAGAATATTATATGACTATGTGATATGAATGTGTATATATGACAAACATAATGATAATGCCCATGTTATGTGAATTGAGAGCTAGGGGTATAGCTGGCATGCCAAGAGTCGAGGGTTCTACTTGGTCCTTCGGGATATATATGTAATCCTTTGGAACATATATGCGGTTCTTCAGGACACATATTTGGTCCTTTGGAATATATATGTGATCTTTAAGGAGTGGTCATTCAGGACATCTACGCGGTCTTTCGGGAAAAACTTTATATGCCCATATTGGGAATTATACGAGCTGTGGTAACAACATATGTGCACAACCTCTATGTACTCACATATCTTTAGTTCTTAGAAGTATACATGGGCTTTAAAGAGAATAAATAAATAAACTTGGTATGATGCTATGTGTGTTCCTTTGTGAAATAATATATGTGTTTTATGATAAATATAGAAATGATAAGTACAATGTCATATGATAAAAGAAATTAATGATAATAATATAGATAATGATAAGTATGCTAATGATGATCTATATGTGTATATAAGCCTTGTGTTGCATGATATGTACATGCATTTGTTAAGTAGATATAATTTCTATTATTCTTTTACATGTTTTGCTAAGTCTATGACTTAGCGTGTGAGTGTTTCACACGTAGGATCTGAGAAGTTCCAAGGAGAAGATAGGCAGCGGAGACAACGTAACTTCTGCAAAGATCATATTAGAAGAATTAACAGTATGTTTCCCTGTTATATTATATAGTGTTGGCATGTATTTAAAAGTTTAAATTATATAAGCTCCGAATAGTTTTGTAAACGTTTTGAGTCGATATATGTAAATTATTTAGTATGTTTAAATTTAGTTTAAGTTTTTCCTCTATTTTATATAAGTAAATGATTTGAAAGGTTTATGTGACATATCGGACTCATATTCGGGTCGAATACGGGTTGGGGTGTTACAAGCTTGTTGGGCCAGCTCATAGTGGGAGCATAATGACATACCACGAACAAGCACTTCAACAAATGTTGCATATATCTGTGTATCAGCCTCTGAATATTGATTACGAGAATCAACCATCATAGCAACATCGTCATCGTTGGAGAGTTCAAATGTTGTATAAGTTAACAGAAATACTACGGTTGGAAATCTGTACTGAAGTGAAGACATTCTTCTAGTACTTACAACATGAACCTTCCTTGAAATTTTAGTTATCAATTCCTCATGAGTGATGTTTCTCTTGAAGGATATTCTGACAAAATAATTTGATGCGAAGACGACGCCAATTTCATCTTCCTGAAATTTTCCATCATAATAAACAATAGTTGAAATATGCGTCATTTTGAGAGTTTTAAAGACTGAGAGTTTTATATCTACAAAAGCAATAGTTGAAATACGTCTAATTAAATAAATAATATATGAATTAAAATATAAACTAATCCAAAAAATTTAAAAAATTTTACAATAATTTAAATAACATAATTTCATATTGAATGTTAAATGATTCAGCATTTAACGCTAAATGATTCTATTAAAAAAAAGCAAACAAACAATCCTTACTCTGAAAATTTTAATTTATAAAAAAAGCAGAGGATCACGGGAGACAATAGTACAAAACAGAACAAAACAAGAATCTGCTGCGGAAAGATGAGAGAAGTTCTGAGTAAAATTTCAGAGACAAATAAATTAAAAAAATGAAAAGATTAAACAAGAGGTAGATTCAACGGTTAAAATTCATGACAGCCACTCCAATATAATAAGGTGAGTGTGTGGCAGTCCCGTCGCGCTCACTCCCATGGACAAGTTTCTGGTGTTTCTTTGCTTCTTTCTCTCTTTCGTTCTTTCCGACGCTGATTTCACCGGAAATTCGTCCGATCCCGGCCTTACTTCCTCCGGCGACTCTCTCTGCGCTCAGCTTATCGAGCCCAATGGTTATATCTGCTCCGAACACACTGTACTCTCTCTCTCTCTCTCCACTATTATTCTTGTCGATTTCTTTTGGCGGCTAAGAAACCGAAATAAACAAACTAATGAACAAAAAATAGTGAAGGAAAATATGCGTTTTTTTTGTTTCCGAGCACTCGGGATTTGCTTTCTATTTTTACCTGATTCCGTTGTCTTTAGTTTATGCAATTTTTTCTGATACTTTTTTTTCATTCCCTTTTTATAAAATTTATTTATTTTTTTAGAAATAATTTGTGTTCGTTAAAATTGTAGTATAATTTGTGGCAAATTTTACTTCAATGCTTTAGGGTTCTCTAGTTAGATTTTGGTTGCTTTCTTGTTTTGTAATTCAAAGTAAAGTTTCCTTTTAACTTTATGGCTTATTGTTATTTTTGTTTAGGTTCAAACCAAGGATGGCTATTTATTAGCTCTCCAGCGCGTTTCATCTCCTTCTGGTGATCTCAGAGTTCAGCAAGGTCACCCTGTTTTGCTTCAGCATGGATTATTCATGGTAATTTCTCCAGTTATCCAAAATTACCTTTTCAAGTAGGGAGAGTTCACATATTATTCTTTACTATTAGTTTCTACTATGATACTATTCATGTAAGGTCTTCTAATATGCATTGATCCTACCAAGCTCATTTATTGATATGCTTATATGAAATTTCTCTATTCCTTTTTTCTTCTTCGTGGAAATGCATGCAGAAAGATGTCATTTTTCTATTTTTTTAAAGAAAAAAATCTAGAACTAGTGGTTGTTGCAATAAATAACAACTAAATGAGATTGTTTGCAAGCTTTTATGTGCTTGAGGTATATGCTTGTATTTGTTTTACAGTGGAGAGGATTTTGTCACTGATACCATTTTCCAATTCAAAACAGGCAGGTGATGCATGGTTTTTGGATTCTACTGAACAGGGATTGGGCTTCATCCTTGCAGACCAGGGTTTTGATGTATGGGTCGGAAATGTTCGTGGAACAAGATGGAGTCATGGACACATATCTTTCTTAGACACAGATAAGGTTGGCAAATTGTATACTTAATGCCTCTTTATGTTTTCTAGAATTCATCTTTCAATGTTTATGGATTTGGGCTGTTTTAATGTGGAAAACTTCAACAACCTTAGAAATGGGATGCACAAACATTGAACTTTTCTTGCAATTTGCAATTTGTGCATCCAACTTAGTTGGCTGTGTGTGTTTTATGAGTTTGACATCCATGCGGCTTATGTTCAATTCCAGTGCATCTTTTTGTTTAGTGTACCCTACCATCAAGTTGCATTAATATTCTAATAAAATCTGTATCAAGGTTGGCCGGTAGCATTCCAAACCTCTTCTTCATTCATTAATGAATCTTCTTCAGTTATCTCCACGGTTTGTATTATCTCCTCTCACTCTGCAATGTGGCTCTTGCAGGAATTTTGGGAGTGGAGCTGGCAGGAATTAGCTTTATATGATCTTGCGGAAATGTTGCACTACATACATGCAGTCGCAAGTTTTAAAGTCTTTATTGTTGGACATTCACAGGTCCTGGATGCTTTATAATATACCTAGTGCATGATTTTCCTGGCTTTTTCTCGTTACCATTTTAGGTTACCTAACCTATGCTTTTACTGACAGGGAACAATAATGTCTTTGGCTGCTCTCACTCAGCCGGACATAGTGGAAATGGTTGAAGCTGCTGCTCTTTTGTCTCCAATATCTTACTTAGAACATGTCAGCGCACCACTTGTACTTAGAATGGTTGCAATGCATCTTGATCAGGTATAACTTGTCACTGCTGTTGTTTTATCCAGTAAAATTGGTTTTGGCATATGATGTTCTTAGACATTCTTTTCCTGCAGATAGTGCTTGCTTTGGGGTTGCATCAATTGAATTTCAGAAGGTTTTTTAATACCTCACTTTAGTTTTTCTGTTTATCCTCTTCTTCACTGTTATGAAGGTGCTGATTAGCCTTTTTGTTGATTTAGCGGCTTACTTGCATTACGAGTTTTTATTTTTAACTGCAGCGATGCGTTGGTTAACCTTGTGGAGTCTCTATGTGATGGCCAAGTGGATTGTACTGATTTTCTAAGTTCTATTACAGGTTTTCTTCTCTTCTTTACACACACAGATAGAGATATCAGTATACATATGCAAACAAATATGTATTATTTTTATGGTTCAGGATACTGTTCCCTTTTTGTTGCAATTTTCTTTTCGTGCAATAAGCTGTATAAGTGATCTAGATCAAAGTTTCAGGATTTGTTAATATTGCTCATTTTATGCTTCTCTTGAAAGTTGAATTTTCCTTAAAATTGCATTATACGCGCTGCTTCATGCACTCGCTTCAGATTTAACTTAGGTAGTGTGCTACATTGAGTTGAAAAATGGCTGGGTGTAAAGTTTTAAAGCCATATAATACATAATAGAGGATTGTGTTCTTTTCCTGACTTGATGTCTGGAACAGATGTCATTTATTTTTGCTGGGGTTGCATAAATTTTTAGGCTTCAAGAGAAGCTTTTAAATGTTGACTTTATAAATTGGTTTAACATGCACTCTAAAACTAAAAGAATTGGTACAGATGTTGAAAATGTTTGAATTATACTTTTACTGGAGGGGATTTGACAAGACAACATTGCAGGGGAAAATTGCTGCTTCAATAAATCCCGCATAAACTTCTATCTGGAATACGAACCACACCCATCATCTGTGAAGAACTTACGCCATCTTTTCCAGAGTATGCTTCCATATACCTTGTTTCAGTTGCCTTCTGTTTTTATTTCTTTGAATGTTTAACCAACCTGAATGGAGTTACTACATGACGAATTCCTCATTCTGGATAATTAGCGGCTAAAATAAGCATAACGTTTTCTCAGACTGTAACCTTTCTTAATGTTTTCTTGCATGTGCTAGATTTCATTTGAATATATGTTGATTGAATATGATTTCTTTTGCTAAAACTTTTTTCATTTTAATTGGCAGTGATCCGTCAGGGTACTTTTTCCCATTATGATTATGGAATCCTGAAAAACTTACTGACGTATGGACAGTTCAAACCCCCAGCATTCGATCTCAACAGCATACCAAAATCATTGCCGTTATGGATGAGTTATGGAGGGAACGATGGCTTAGCAGACACAACCGATGTGCAGCGCACTCTTGAGGAATTGTCATCCAAGCCAGAGTTGCTTTATCTTGAGAACTACGGCCACATAGACTTCCTTTTGAGCATAAAAGCAAATAGGGATATATATGACCATATGATTGGGTTTTTCAGGTCTTTGGAGAAGCCAAGTAGTTATTGAAGTGATTGCCTTCTTTGTTCCCGCATATAACGTATAGTGTTTAAGTGTACTTAACAATATATTTGTCTGCATATACTTGGAAAGCTACATGAACATTAAGATATAAGAAAGGAGTTGTTATATCATGAGCATTTTATTTTATTTTATTGAAGTGAATTGTGCAGATTTTTACAGTGGTAATTTGACAATTTTCCTTGGATTTGATGTTGAGGCAAGTGGTTTTGACAGGGGTGGCAAGCTTGGTTGAAGAGACAAACATTATTGAAGCCTGCAAAGAGAAGAGCATCAGGCAAGAACATCAACAAAACGTGCTTTCATTCATCTCCATCTCCAAGGTTGGTATATTTATGCACTCAATCAAATGTTTTGTTAATTTCATTCACGGAACTAAGGTCTAATTGTGCTCACAATCCTTGTACTTTTTGTACATTTAAAATTTAGTTCTCTATTCTTTCATTTAATAATTGAAGTAGAATTGATATCACCAGAATTAAATGCGTGAAAGATCGACTAAGCAAATGCAATTTTAAAAAAAGTATATGAATCAATATCTTTGAATTAAAAGTAGAGGGTCTAAATTTTAAATTGTCAATAGTATAAGGACGGAGAACAGAATTACACCATTAAAATTCTTAATCAGAATGATTCACTTGTGTTCTCCTAAGCCCAAATTTTCAAGACATAGCTCATAAAACCATTACACTCTTCCTCTTGCTCTAGCTCCTCATGAAAGAAATAAAATGGTAGAAAGTTCCAGGCGTGGTTGCAAAGGAGGCGGTGGAAGATTTGACCTTCGGCCAAGAGGCAGGCACTGTGGCTGTAAAGATGAAGAGAAATGTCTACCCGTAACAAAGCTAACTAGGGATGTTAAACCATTATATGTTTGATGACTTGACATTACTGGTGTGCATAATCGGACACCCATATTTTTTGGGTATTCAAAATTTCGAGTATCTGAGATTTTTAGGTTTTAAAATGTCAAGCTTGTTCTGGCTCATTAAAACCAGGTACCCGTAAAATTTAGGTATCTAACAGTTGGACTAAAGCCCTCTACAGGAAGCATCCAAGCACAAATTGAGACATATTATAACATTATTTTTTCTGATCTTTTAAAATTTTAATTATCAAAGTTTTTAAAAAAAATATATTTTTTATTTAAAATAATTTTTTTATATCTATCTATCTATCTATATGTACATAACAATTCAATAACGAATATTTAAGTATCTATTCATATTCATTTTAATTTCAGTTTATAATCCTAAGGACAGGATTTGAGTATTTTATAATTGAAATATTTAATGAATAATATTATTAAATTTAAATAGTAATAATTAAATTTAATATAAAAGGAATTTAAGTTTAAAATATTTATGCGAACCCTAAATTTCTATCAGATTTTAAAAAATACAAACATCTTAATCGTTACCAACCCCTTCCAAGAAGATACAAATACAAAGGTCGAATTTGAAGCCACAATTTATAATTTGTTGGAATCAATTTTCTTACAAAATTTCAAACAAATTTCGCTTTCGGGATTAGCTGGCCTTGCCTGCCTCACTGTTTCCCGTGTAACATTCTCCTTATCATCTAGTTTAATTATTTTTGAGATAATAATAAAATATTCTAAAACTTGTTTAAATGTATACGAACTGAACAATTTTAATGGTTAAAGAGGTAATTATTATTTTAAGTATTTATTTTTATTTTTTATCTTAAAAATTAAATTAATAAAATTTGGAGATAAAAAAGTAATTCTGCCATTTTATCCTTCCACCCTCGTCATTCTTGACCTCTATTTTTTAATAGCTTTAGAAAGATATGAACGTTTGTCATTATCTTAAAAGAAATTTTTTTATCCTATTTGTATTCTTTTTATTTTATATGTTTACATTATGTTTGAAGTATTTTATATTCTTATGTAAATCTTGATATATTCATATATTTATATTATATTTTAAAAGTATTTAAATGTTTTCTTTTTCATATTGGATTCTTGTGATATAATAATATTTTCTTTACCCAACTGATAGTGATATTCTAATTTTAAATAAAATAATCAAGGACTTTAAATTTTAAAATTACCTAATTAGAAAAAGAAGGGTCCTAATCACAAAGTCAACAACTAAAATATACATAATCCAAATATGAAAGTAATAGAAAGTAAACATTTAAAGAATAAATTTGTAATAGACAGTTTTTTTAATGATTTTAAGTGTTATTAATATTTTAACAGATTGAATATGCAAACTTTTAAGTGGATCTAACTTTTTTATCACTGAGAGTACTTTTCATCTGGTAATTAAAATTATCAAATTAAAATAATAAAAAATTATCAACTATTGATTAATTTATCGGATGAGATGATGGTGTTTTTTTTTTAAGTAAGACTTTCAATAAAGCAGCCAAACTGCTACAAACCAGAACAATTACACATACGAACTCCCCTACAACATTCCCCAATCAATGCACAACTGCATATTTACCCTATCATTCTTGTTGTTGAACCACTTTTTAATATGTTTTGATATAACAATTTAAAGTAAAATGTTTTTGGACTTGAATTAAATTTATTTAAAATTTTCAAAAATAATTCAAAGTCCATTAAACTAGAATTTGAGCACAAAACTGATTTTCAATGTACATAGTACTGATACTTTTCTTACATTATCGATACTATATGAATAGTACCGATATTATTCATATAGTACCGATACCTAAGGTAAGAGAAGTATTGATACTCTCAAGGTAGTATCGATACTACCAGCTTGCTCAAATTCCAGAATGAAAAATAGGTATCGATACTCATAGAGAAGTATCGATACTACTTTACATAGTAGTATCAATACCATGAGTATAGTATCGATATCGTCAGGAACAACGACTAGTAACAACTAGTTTTATTTAAAAATATTAAAGGAACTACCGATATTCATCAAAGGAGTACCGATACTCCTTGTACTGGGCAGTTTTATTTTGTAGAGAAAACATCCTCTACGGCTCCAAATCACTCCCAACGGCTAGAAACGGCCACAAACACATTCCAACATATAAATACAAGTTCAAGACACTTGAAGAAGGTTAAAGAACACCTATCCAAGCAATCAAACACAAGAGAAGAGTTTTCATTCTTATTTTCATTTCTCTTATAAATATTTTTTGTTATTGTGAGCTTCAATTTGTAAACACCTACCTTAGAGGGATTTTCTTGTTTACATTAATTTTCCTTTTGTAAAAGGGGTTTGGTTCTAGTTTAGGCAATTGAAAAACTAGGGAGTTGTAAAGGTTATCTCTTTATCATGTGAAAAAGAAAGAACAAATTAGTGAATTTATTGGAAAATCCTAAGTGAGGAGCTTAGGTAGTGGATGTAGACTTGGTTGATAAGTTGAACCACTATAAATTGTTGTACATATTTCCTTATCCTTTTACTCATTTTCTCCCTAATTTTTAAATTGTCAATTCACCCCTTTTAGGCAAATTATTTTTTGTTGTCAATTTGAGCTTCATAAATCCCAACACTTGTTTATATAGTGCCTATACAGTTTAATCATAACTGCTTCTTTTATACAGTCAACAATTAAGTGTCTAGTATCTCTAAACTGTCTATGATTACGCTTTTCCCAAATACAATACGAAAATTATGCCTAAGTCAACTTAAGGATTCGAACAAGAAAAAAATTATCCATCAAATTGTCCACTGCCCACTAAAGGTTATCCTCCCAGCAAATAAGCCCATGCATTAAACTACAAGTTCACATAACTTTCCCCCAAACCCCCTAGAGTAGGAATAGTCAGAAAAATATTATTTCTAGACTCTTTATCAATAGCACACAGACCACACACCATACATAGTAATCCCAAATCGACCATTTAGAAAGACTCTCTAAGTCCAACCCCCTTCAAACTTCAATGAGCAAACATAGTGTCAACTTACTCGAGCTCCCCTAGCAGGAAGATCATTACCCTTCCAAAAGAATCTCATACAAAGCTTCTCAATTTTCGAAATCATAGACTTAGGCAAGATTAATTGTCTGCTCCAATAATTAAAAATACTGAAGATAACAACCTTAATAAGTTACAAACGACCTCCATAACTAAGGCTGTTGCTTTACCACTTACCAAGCTTCTCCTTAATCTTCCCCAATGAGTTACCCAGCCTAACCCCTGTTTCACCTTTAAAGTATCTCACCAAGCTTCCATTTAAGGAGATCGAGTACCTAGGGGTAGTGACACAGGCTCTTATCTACCCAAAAAAGACATCAGGAATATCCATAGACTCTAGAACAACAAAAAAAAACTCCCAGCTAAAAGAGTCAAATGTTTTTTGCGTAGCCCTTAACAAGCTCTTGGGCAAGTAAGGTATTATCAACAATGTTTTTACCCTTGACAAACGTAGATTGACTAGTAGAAATTATACCAGGGAAATAACATGCAAGTATATTAACAAGGATCTTAGTGATGGTTTTATAAACCATAGAGCAACACAAAATTGGCCTAAACTCCTTTTTCATACAATAATTCAAAGCTTTAAGGATAAGAAAAATTACAATAGCATTAAAAGCAGGCAACAATGAAGAAACTTGAAATAAGTACCTCACTGTAGCAAAAAAATCCTCTTTGACAATATCCCAAGCAACTTTGAAAAACCAAGTTGTATAGCCATTCAGACCAAGGCTCTTGTCTTTCCCCTGTCTAAACAAAGCCTTTTTTTTATTTCAGAATCAAAGACCACCTTGCCTAGCTCATCCTCTGCACTAACCGACAAAGAGTAATTCAATAATCCCTTAAGACAATTCATTAAGTAGCCTTTAACACTAGGGTTAGTAGTCTCAATAACATCAATATAGAATCTAATCAACCAAGATGACATAACATCAAAAGTTTTCAATCTGTTCTCACTCTCATTCTTAATTACTCTAATAGTGTCTCTCTCATAGTTTCCTTCAATTGTCAAGTGGAAAAATCTAGTACTCAAGTCGCCATCCTAAAGCCAATGAATTTTGCCTTTCAACTTGTAAAAAACAGATTCTGCAGCTTCCAAATCAAGTAACTCAACCTGCACCACTTGCTCATCACCCAATCTTCTCCGATTAACATAATCAAGATTAAACAATTGGATTTTCTCAAGCGCAACTCTCTTAGTAGTCACTTTCCTTGAGATATCAACAAAATGAGCCTTATTAAGCTCCTTTAACTTTATCTTAAGCCTTTTCAACTTAGAGAAGAAACGTTGTATAACATTCTCATATATATCTTCTTTTCAGGACTACTTAACAAATTTTAGGCCTATTGGTTGACTCTAGAGACCCTTCATGTTCATACCACTATTATTCCTATAGACGATAATAATGATAGTCTTATGCTCTGAAATATCTCTCATGATAGACATAGCCTAATCATAATCTTGAGTTACAAGAAATCCAAATGATTCCTATGTAATACCCCAAACATCGGGTCACTGAAGAAAATATAGGAATTTAAAATTTAATAGTTTAACTGGAATAAGTTGAAAAGTTCAAGGACTAATTTTGGGAAATTGTGCTTAGCACATAATTGCAAAGATGGAATAATGGAAGAGCAAAGAGGTATTTTATCATGATATGAATTTAAAATTTATTTTAAAATATATTTAAGCCTAGGAATAGGGGAAAAGAATAAGTATTTGGAAAAGTTTGGTTCATTTCTTCTTCTTCTTGTTTGTACCGTGAACCTCCATTTTCAAGGTAAGTTACTTTCAAGTTGTTTATTCCTTAAATTTTTAAGTTGTTTTTTGGTCTTTGGGTGATACATAATCTTAAGTAAAGCTTAAGGTTGATTAAAGCTAAGAGATGAGTAATTAATGATGAATTTGTAAAATGGGTCTTTAAGGGATTTGTTGATATGGTTTAGTATTTGGATTTCTAAGGATAAATTTGACTTGTCAAGGGTCTAATTAAGGAGTTATAAGTATTAGAAAGGATAAAGATCATGTTTGAGTATTTGATGTGATCTTTAGTTTTAAGTGTACTAAGGAGAAATTTGGGTGATATAAGAGAAATTATGGAGGTAAGTTAGCTAGGATATGGGAGAATGAGTTTGAGAGTAGGAATGAAGTTAAAGCATGAAATTTAGGTGAAATATGGGTAAAATTTGAAGTAAAATATGGATAAGGGTATCGGTACTGGAAGAACAATACTGATACTATAAGGGTAAATTGAAGGAAAAAAGTATGAATTTGATAAACAATATCGATATTGATTGAAGAAGTATCGATATTGAGGTGGAGGTATTGATACCAAGATGAAGGTATCGATACTATTTTTGAAATGAAATTCCAGAATGCCAAAATAGTATCGATACCAAAGTGGGTATCGGTACCATAAAAGAGAAGTATCAGTACTGTAGGAAGGGTATCGATACTATTCAACCTGAAATGTTGAATTATGTGTTTTATTTCCATTTATGTTTATGCAAATTGGTTATTTGTTATTGGGAAGTGATATTGATCTTAAATATATTGATGTGTAGATTTGGAACGAAAGCGTAATAATCGAAGTGATATAGCAAGAGACTAAATGAAAGTTAAAAAAAGGATTTTGTTTAGGACTTCAGTGAGGCAAAGGTGAGTGCAACTCATTTGTTTTATATTAGATTCGAGGGCGGATTGCGATAAGCTAACCTTAGAGTTTTCGATCGAAAACCATTTTATTTCTTTTATGCAATATTTTTTACAATTCTTTATTCAAGTTATATTTCTTAAACTATGTTTTGATTGTTATATGTACATGATTGTGAATATGTGATACGTGAATATGCTTATACTAAAATGCTTGATGTGAAAGTGCCTATGTGAACAAGACACACTCTGAATAATGAAATGATAAATAATTATGTGGTTAAAAGCTCAAGGTATATGTATGAGAATTAGAGGTATAGTTGGCATGCCAATAGTCGAGGGTTCTATGTGGTCCTTCGGGACAATCCTATGTGGTCCTTCGGGACAATCCTATGTGGTCCTTAGGGACAAATATGTGGAACTTTGGTACAATTTATGTGAGCAGTGGTGACTGCATTAGTGCACAACCTCAGTGTACTCAAATACCTAGAGTTCTCAGTAGTATGCATTAAGCTATTTTTAAAACAAAGTTGTATAAACTGAACAAGATATAAAGGTATATATTCTTGTTATGAAATGCAAATTTGAATCCCTTCTGAAATGTTTCTATGAAATGAATAAGAATTTATTTTAAAATGTTGTATTTTACTCGTACTTGCCTCACTAAGTCAACGTCTTAGCGTGTGATTGTTTCATACGTAGGTTCGAAGAAAGCAGAAGATTAAAACTAGGAGAAGACATCATACTCCTGAAGAGGGTCAGATCAGAACAATTTGAACGTAGGTTTCTTATTTTGTACTTTTGTTTGCATGTTTTATAACGTTTTAAATTGTAATGCTCTGATCCGTTGTGTAACCATAAATCTTTATATTTATATAAATTATCGAATGATGTATTTTCAATTAAAATTTTAATAGAAATTTTATTATAAGGGTTTCACCACTAATTTACAATTTAGAGTTTAAAATTTTATACAATTTTTCAAGAACAAATGTTTTGAAAAGTTAATGTGACACATCGGATTCGTATCTTGGTCGGATACGGGTTAGGGGTGTTACATCTTCCACATAATCCATAGTCTCCCATTATCTTTGGAGTTATAATTGAAACAAAAATTCCAATTAGCATCCAATCTAGAAACATACACAACAACATTAATCATTCTAATCCTAGTCTCCATAAAACAAATAACCTCCATACCCAAATTATTCAATTTTTCAGTACATTAACTTGCTTGAGGGATTATTGAAACCCCTAATATTCCCAAAACAAACAATGATTAGACAGAAATAGAGATTGAACATACCCCTGCCTCAGTAGATACCTCATTAGCCAGTTTAATCTTCTCAACATAGTCTTTCTTTTTAGTCTTTAACTCATTCAAGAGGACGACTACTCCTAAGGAGGACACACGTGCCTTTCGAGGACCACCCAATCTTGCTCTACCTTCAAGAGTCTCAAATTTTCTAGATGAGATAATAATTACTTTCTTCTTGCCCTTGGCCTTCTTTTTATGCAACATTGAAGCTTGCAATATATTTAAATATCTACTGAATTTTTCAATCTTTTTTAAAACCAACAATTGTGATTCCTTCTCAACTGTCTCTTTGGAGGTCCAAGTCATCCCTCATATAAGTCATGTCATTATCTAAATTTTTAGTCTGCTATTCATGAACTATCTCCTCTTTACCACCTTGTTTGCCCATATCATCGTTCAATAAAACCTTAATAGTTTCCATACCAGATACATTCAAACTCTCTTCCAAGGCACTACCAACCCCAGTAGTAGTTAGCTCATTGACCCAAGAAGCTTCACATCCATCCACACTAGGACCAACAGAGTTAACAACATTTCTTCTTCCTCCAGACCTGAACATCTTGGGTCTTCTGCGTAGCCTTAGGTTTCTTAATGCATATCTTGTCATTATGCCAAAAAATATTACCATTGGAACAGCTATGAGGCATCCAAGGGATAATGACTCTAATTGCCACAGATGAGTCATCTCTCAAAACCATATTCATTATTTTAGGGACCTTAGCACCTACCTCAACCTCAACACAAATCTTGTCAAACTCTAGTCTCACTTTTAAATGAGTAACAGAATCCATGTACAACGGAACACCCAATGCACTAGCAATATATCTCAATCCCCATTTTGACTAGAGTTCCAAGGGTACATTGTACAAATGCATCCATATTGGCATTCTCGATAGATCAAAATCCAAATTCTTTACATGGATCCCATTTCCTAAGAATTAATGGCTTATTTTGAATATTTCATGGTCCATTTTCTAAAACTCAATCTCTCATAGTCGCATTCATAAACGAAAATACATAAAGATCAGACCCAACCAAACTAACTTTGATAGGTGAATGTTTCCCCCCATAAAATCTCCACAATCCTCTGTATATAGCTGAAATTCAGAGCAGAACCAATGAATTACCCCCACCACAGCGTATCTCCATTCTGCAATTTCTTTTTCAAACATTGCGGATGAAGGTTAGACAATGGAAACCCCCTCAAGAATTACTGGAGGGAAAAAAATTCAAGAGTCTGATCCTTGGTCCCCACAAGCAATTGCTTCCTATTAAGTTTTTTAGAAGCACACATGGAATTGAACAAGAAAAATAAGGAAACCCCAGGAAGTGATCACAAAAACACAGGATCAGCAAAATCCAAACATAAATCGAGAAGCTCCGATGAAAAAACTCATAACGCATTAGGTCAACTAATGTGCACCTAGAGAAATTCCATAACGTGCACCCTCAAAAAGAAACTAGCAACAACATGCACATTTAATATTACGAATAGAATAAATTAAGATAGAAGAGTCATTTTCATATTAAACTTATATAATATATGTTTTGAAATTTGAACTAAGTAACTAGATTTATTCAATATGTAATCATACCAAAAGAAATAAATAATCGAAACAAATTATACAACAATATGGAATTAAATGAATTTTACATGTTTTTTTCTTATGCAACCTCAAAGGAAGATTAAATTTTCATAAGAAAAAACAAAACCACAATGTGAAAATAAAAAATGTGTATATTAAGATTGGAATTTATTAGTTGTCAAATAAAGAAAAAGTGGTTGCATAAACTATATATCTGATTGGCAATGATAATCTTTTGCTAATGTTCCTTATTTAACAATAATTTAATTTTAGGACCTAAGGGCTGAGGGTTTGACCCGATGATTGACAGACAATATCGAAGAAAAAAAAGCATTTTGCTAATGTCAAACATATTTAGTTTTCCACTTGAAAAGCATCACTAATCACCAATAATAATAAACATCATTAAATATAGAAATTTAAATTATAAATTAGTTAAAATTCTAATGGTAAATTATTTAAAATAAAATACTAATTGCATTATTTTCCATAATTTTTTGGGTAAATAATACTATTGACCACCTAACTATTACCCATTTTTAATTTGACCAAAATTTTTGAAATTTTGTCAATCAGGTCATCCAACTATTTAAATGCATTCAATCAAGCCACTTGCTGTTAACATTTAACGGAAGTACTGACGTGACAGTTAATAAAATTAGTATAATTACATATTTGATCCTCAATATTTATAAGTTCTATCAATTTGGTCATAATTTTAATTCAATATAATAAATTTAATCTCCAATTAAGTGGTGACATGTGTTACTACCATATTAGAGAATATTTTATTAATTTTAATTATTTAATTTATTTTATATCTAATCATGTGGTGACATGTGTCACTACCTTATTTGTTGAGCAAAATACATGTAATATAATTTGCTTCTAAGGGGATCAAACCAATGACTTGTAGCACACCTAAATCACTAGGCTAAGCCCTTCACTTGGTAATTGTTTATAAAATTTTATATATAAGTTGTTATAAATAATGGAAGAGGAAAAAAAAAAGAAACCAACATACTTGTAAAGGGATTCAAACCCTATATTTGATTAAAATTTACAATGTTATATATAATCATTAAATTGAATTTTTTTTAAATAAAATTTATATTTTTATATTTTTAAACTTTATTTATTCTTTATATATAATCATTAAATTAAAATTTTCACTATAATTAATAATTTTAATTAATGATTAAATGTAAAGAAATTATATATAAAGATTATTAATTATGTTAAAAAATCACATTATTCTTTAATTATATAAAAAAATAAATATAGTTTAGAATCTAATTTTGGTAAAATTGATTTTCAAATTTCAAAATCATTTTAAAAAATATTAAATTTATTTTTATACATATTGAATTTAATTTTAAAATATTAAATTTATTATTATTTTAAATATTATATTAACTATATTTTAAAATGTATATATTTATAAATCACAAACTAAATTTGCTTAAATAGTTTTGGTCCTAATATATTGTCCAAAAAAATTAAGGTTTGATTCATTATATTGTTTTCGTTATAATACACGGTAAATATAATATGGTGTAAAACATAGGTCAAAATTAATTGTTGGTTTAGTGGTAAGAACTCACCCAAACATCTCATGAGACAAATTCAATTCCCTCCAATCACTTGTTTTCCTTTCAATTTGTTTTCTTTATTCACATGGTCTTCAACTAGAAACCAAATATATAAAATGTTGTAAAATATTACTAAGTGAGTGGTGTAGCCCAGTGGGTTTAAAAAAGCCTTGCGATGCTCCTATACATTGATTCGATTCTCCCAAAGAATAGTTTATATTTTTACTGTGTTTTGCTTATCAAATAAGGTGGTGACACGTGTCACCACCTAATTGGATATTAAATTTATTAAATTGAATTAAAATTATGACCAAATTGATAGAATTTACAAATATTGAGGACCAAATTGGATATTAAATTTATTAAATTGAATTAAAATTATGACCAAATTGATATAATTTATAAATATTGAGGATCAAATATATAATTATACTAATTTTATTAACTGTCAAGTCATCACTTCCGCTAAATGTTAACAAGTGGTTTGATTGAATATATTCAAATAGTTAGATGATCTGATTGACAAAATTTAAAAATAGTGGTCAAAATGAAAGTGATAATAGTTAGATGGCCAGTGGTATAATTTATCCAAAAAAGTTCGATGGTCATTGGAAAATAATGTAATTACTATTTTTATTATAAATAATTTACTTTAGATTTTTAACTAATTTATAATTACATGTCGAATCCTTTAGAATTTTAAATTTTTATAAATTAAATTAATTGTGCTCGTCATTAATGGTGCTCAACCGTACTCTTTGAGCGTTGTAGAATTTACTTAGATTATATTAAAATAATTTTATTTTTTCATGATTTTTTATCTAGTTAATTATTTTCAAAATTGTTAAGTTCTCCATATCATCTGTAAGTCTTTTGAGCATAATGTTAAGTCTTTCATGTCATATGTAAGTCTTCTAAGCAAGATGATAACTAACAAAATAAAATTTCAGTTATAGTTGAGGGATCAAATGAGATATCATTCATTGATTCAATGTCATGTCATGTCATTCCTTAACAATAGTTAACGTCAACTAACGTAGTGATCAATTTGTAAATAAATCAAAAGTTTAACAATTATTTTATAACTTTCAAAAGTTCAATCGCTGAAAAGATCATTTTAACCTTGTTCAATGACTATTTTTTATTTTACCCAATGACGTGCTTTTAATATTATATTATTCTGCAATACGTGGTTGGTTGGAAGTAGTGAATGCATTTTTATTTTTGGTCAAACTTTTCGGTTAAGATAATAAAGCACGTTGTCAATTTTCTAGGTTAAACCTATGATCTCACGCCTTATAGAGTCATGCATTTTTTTTTTTTGTCTAAAAGTTACACAGTGACCACTTTAAGTGTCTGATAGTAAGGACCGTTAAAAAATCTCGTTAAATGACATGTGTCACATGATAATTTTGAAAATATATATATATATATATAATTTTAAAAAAATTATTATATTAAAAAAATCCTAATTTCTCTTAAATTAAAAAAATCACAAATCCCTAAAAGTCCTAAATCCTTAATCTTAACCTTAAACTACGTTTTTATCCTTTTTGGCCACGACCACCACTACCAATGTCGTTCTTGTCATCTTCATAGTCACGCGTCGTCATCCTTGCCTTCGATTGGTCGTCGGGATAACGTGGGGTCACGATTTACAGTATCAAAGTTCGTCGGGGGTTGCGTCAATTGCTTGTCAATTGACTCTTGTTCTGGTGGATTTTCATGGGGTTATTGGTCATCGGGTGGAGGTTCGGCGACGACAAAGGGCGGTATTCATTGTGGGTTAAGGGTTGAAATTAAAGTTTTTAATGTTTTGGGGGTTTTTTAAAAGAGTTTTTCAAATTTTTGGATTTTTTAAACATAATTTTATTTTTTTTGTTTTAAATAAAAAAAATTCAAATTTATCAGAACATGACACATATCATTTAACGAGGATTTTTAACGAACGTTATGAATGAGGCATCTAAAGTGGAACGTTTATAACATTAGGCATCTTGATTGACAAAAAAAATTATGCACCATTTTTGGAAAAAGAGTATAGTTTGGGCACTTATTTTATATTAAGCTTTTTTAACAATGATGCTGATGTATTACATCACAATTTCGTTATTGTTTAATAGTGGGTAACCGAAACGTAACATTAGATTTTATTTTGAAAAAAAAAATAATAGATAGATGACTAAAACATAACAAATGTGATAATTGGGTAATAAAGTGTACTTTACCCTAAAAGATATTGGCAAGAAGATGAATGGAAGAAGAAATCAATGAAAGATACTCATGATGATGCAGTTGTTGTTGCATTCAGTGGGCACCACCTTACTTATGATTTTGAATTGTTGACCCTAATTAACTAATCTTCTATATTCGGAACAAAAACAAAAAGGAAACTAATTCTCTTCCAAACAATGCTGATTGGGTAACTTAATTTATTTAGAAACGAAACAGAATTGGTCAAATTTATTAAATAAATTAACTAATATAATTTTCTCACTTGGAAATAAATAAATATATTACTATAATAAGATAATACCACGTTATCATCGAATTTTCTTTTAAAAATTACTACTTCAACAATTTTGTCTATTTTTAACGATGAGTGACCAAAACGTAATGTTAGATATGATTTTAAAAAATATAATAATTAGGCGATCTAAACGTAATGTTAGATATGATTCTAAAAAAATAGATGACTAAAATGGTACCAAAGTGATAGTCGAGTGACTAAATACATATTTTACCATTATTGTTATTTAACATGAAATCAAAGATTATTTATCTAAAAAAAATCATATCAATTAAAAAAAAAAAAAAGCAAATCGTTTATGTGAGATAGAGCCACTCATTTAAGAGACGTCTTTAAATTAAATAATATTTGCACCTTATAATAGTAGGGGAAAATATTCAATTGGTTCCATGACTATAAGATATTACTTTATTGAGTCATTCGACTATTAAAAGTTATAAAATAGTCATTTACTATTTATTATATTTCAAACTATTCCTTTTCTGTTAAAAAATTAACAATAATATGAGTTGGACGTTAATCTGATGATTAAGATATGATAAAATCTAATCTCATAATCACAAACGATTGCCATAAATAACTCAGTCAACATATTAACGTCAAACTCAGGTGATTGTTAATTTTTTAACGAAAAAGGACTAGTTTAGAACACAATGAATAGGCAATTGTCCATTTTGTAACATTTAATAGTCGAGTGACTCAATAAAACAACTCCATATAGTTAAGAGATCATTTTATAACTTTTAATAGATTGATGACTCAATAAATAAGTATCCTATAATCGAAAAACCATTTATGTAATTTATCCTTATATTGCTTTGACATTGGATTTTATAAAAGCTTATGTTAATCATATTAAGTGGCCACCAACTCCTTTGCCAGTTGTGGTCCAACGCAAAAGTTTTAATGCAACCCACTTCTTTTGATAAATCAAGAATATGTTTGTGCTTGTAAGTCAGGACGCAGCACCAAACTATTGCTGACGTGGACCAATAGCATTGGAGTTCCAAAAGGGAGCACAATTAATAGCACATAGGATATTATTCCACCAGAGTTTCACCTACTACAAAAGGGCCACTGGGGCCCATATACTGTTGAGATGTCTCTGTCTTGGTGAATCCTTCAAGTTCTGTAATTTGCCCAAATTTTCCAGTTAATATAAAGACATGTTGTTGGATGGTTGGATTATCCCAACTCTCTTCTCCAAACACCCCTGAGAATAAAAAAAAAGATTATTATTTTTTTTGATTAACAAGTGAAAATGGGTAGCCTTGAAGCTGAGAGAACAACAACAGGATGGGCTGCAAGAGATCCTTCAGGGATATTGTCTCCTTACACTTACACTCTTAGGTAATCTGCAATTTTCTTTGATTTTGTTTTTTAAGGTTCAATTTTGGTTCTTACATGATGATTTGCTATACTATGTTGCAGAAACACCGGTCCTGAGGATTTTTATTAAGGTCACTTGCTGTGGGATCTGCCACACTGATATTCATCAAACCAAAAATGATCTTGGCATGTCAAACTACCCAATGGTTCCTGGGTACTACTACAATTCTCTTCTCTATCTTCATGTTCAAAAATCAATGGGTTTTTGTTGTTGTTGATAGTTTTGGATTGTGGTTTTGATTATTACTCTGCAGGCATGAAGTGGTTGGTGAGATAGTGGAAGTTGGATCCGATGTAACCAAGTTCAGAGTCGGAGATATCGTCGTGTCGGTTGTGTTGTTGGATGTTGCAGAAGCTGCCGGCCATGCGACACAGACAATGAACAATACTGTCTCAAGAAAATTGGTCCTACAACGATGTCTACACCGATGGAAAACCCACCCAAGGCGGCTTTGCAGGTTCCATGGTCGTCGATCAAAGTATGAATCATAAACAACATTCGATGATGGCTGGAAAAAAAAAACCCATCTTTTTTTAGAGTATTGAACATGTTTTTCTTGTTAGGTTTGTGGTGAAAATCCCAGAAGGAATGAACCCAGAACAGGCGGCGCCGCTGTTATGCGCCGGGGTGACAGTTTACAGTCCACTTTGGCACTTTGGTTGATGGAGAGTGGGTTAAGAGGAGGCATATTGGGACTTGGTGGAGTTGGGCACATGGGGGTGAAGATAGCCAAAGCCATGGGCCACCATGTCACCGTCATCAGCTCATCTGACAAGAAAAAGGTGGAGGCTTTGGAACACCTCGGTGCCGATGAATACCTGGTCAGCTCCGACACTGAAGGGATGCAAAAGGTGGCTGAATCGCTCGACTATATCATCGACACCGTGCCTGTTTTTCACCCTCTTGAGCCTTACCTTTCATTATTGAAACTCGATGGGAAACTCATCCTCACTGGTGTTATCAACACACCTCTTCAGTTTGTTAGCCCCATGATCATGCTTGGTTAGCTCCAATTCCTCAACTTTTAACATGTTTTTTCTGGGGTTTGTTTTCTGATTAAAATCGCTGGCTTTCAACAGGAAGGAAGGCGATTACTGGGAGTTTTATAGGGAGCATGAAGGAAACAGAGGAAATGCTCAACTTCTGTAAAGAGAAGAATTTGAGCTCGATGATTGAAGTGGTGAAGATGGATTATGTGAACACGGCAATGGAGAGGCTGGAGAAGAACGATGTTCGATACAGATTCGTGGTGGATGTTGCAGGAAGCAAGCTCGATCTATAGAACAAACGAACTCCTTTAAACTAAGAGTTATATATATCATCAACAAAGAAATACATGTTTGATTATGACTGTTTTTCGTTGATCTTGTTTTCCCCTTTGCGTTGTGTTATGTAAAAGACTACAATCCCCGTTTTCCTCCCAATGGCAAGAGAGTTGCTTTTTCTTCTTTAAAATGCAATTTCGTAAATTCTACAGCCTTTCATTAGAAAGTGATAAGGAAGTTTTTTTAATCTCTAATATCATTAATTTTGGGCAAAATATTTGTTTAGTGTTTAAATTATTAATTTTAATAGTCTTAATAGTAAATTTTTATTTTTTTTAAAATTATACATGGTCTTTAGTTTTTATTTTATTTTAATATTTTACCGTTAAAATTTTAACACGTTTAGTACTTAAAATATTAGTTTTGGATTACTTTAATACCTAAATTTTTTTTTCTTTAAAATTTAATGTTAAGTTTTTATATTAAAAAGAAACAAAACTAAATATTAAATATAATTTTAAAAAATTAAAAATTTAAATACTAAAAGATTACCCTTAATTTTTTCACACTCTAAAAAGAGGAGACTACCACTACTACTATAATTCATTTCATACTGAACTTCTACAGACTTGAACAACATCAATTAAACTAATATTCAATAGCACTAAAAAAAAAGTTATCGAAATGATTCTTTAATTATAAGATATTTTTTTATTAAATTTTTTAATTATTAAAATTTATAAAATAATCTTTCAATTATAGAGAGTTATTTTGTTGAGTCTATTAACTATTAAAAATAAAAAAAAATCAAATAACTATTTATTATATTTCAAATTTATATTTTTTATTAAAAATTTTAACAACATTTTAAACTAGATATTAATCTACGTATAATAAAATTTAATCTCATAATCTAAAAAAAAAATTTGGTATCCAATAAAATCTTTAGTGGTTGGTGAGGGTATCTTGTCGGCTAGTAACATTGAACGTCACCTAATTCGTCAGCATAAGAAAAATATCAAATAATAAAAATGTCCAAATAGGGTAGGTATATACTGTGCAGTGTGCACCTCTCAAAAAATTTATATAAAGTTTATCTTTCAATCGGTCACAAACTAGTACCAAAATGTTTACATAGCATGTCATGAAGTAAAAATAATAAAAGAAAAAAGAAATCTGCTTAAATTATTTTCTTCATATGTACTTCTTAAAAAAATAAACTGTATATTTTATATCACAAAAATAGATATATATAAAACTTTAATATTAATAGACGTAAAATGTTAATATAAAGTACATCTTAATACATAAATTATAATTATAATTGACATCTACAATTTATATAATATTTATCAAAGATAATGTCTCGTTAAAATTTTACTAAAATTAAGTATATCTTAGTGAATGAGAAAAAAAGAATATACATATATTTAATGTGCACAACATATTGTCTCATTAAAAATCTTATAAGAAAGATTCATTGGGATAAAATCTCGTTAAAGAAAATAGTACAATACGTATTTACTCCTCTCATGACAATCACTTAAAATCTTTGAATTTTCGCATTTCAATAGTGAATAAATCTTCAAATATTGAATAGACAATGTAAATATATATTTAAATTACCAATTGAACGATTTTACATAACTCCAAAATGACTAAATGGGATTCATCAAATTCTTTTGATATTTTTTGCTATAAATATTAAATTTGAATATAACTTTTTCTTATGTTCGTACACATTTTATTTCACACCTTCCATATATATATATGAAGTTAGATAAAATTTAATGTGTTTCCATAATCATAATATAAATTCAATTTTATTATTGTTATCGATTCGTATGATGTAAAGAGATTTTTATAAGTGGAAAATTCAAAATGCTGGAGGATGGAAATAAGGAAATGTCTATAAACAGGGGTTAAATCATATACAAATTGAAGGATTTTCTACGTTCATAGATTGGGACTTAACAAATAATTCTATAAGTTTGCAAAAATTGAAGACGCATATTAAGAAATTAAATTTCAGTTATTTGTGAAAATATACCGATTGGTAGAATCTTTGATAAAAGAAAGGGTGTTGTACATGAATCACTGATAAATTCTTCTATAATATATGTAAAAATTGAAGATACAAATTAAGAAATTAAGAACGCTAAGGGTGCAGGGGCTCTAACGTGATTAACCTTTTTTACCCCCTTAAGCCCTAATACATGTATAACTTTTCTTAAAACTAATATGATTTTAACCCTAACCTAAAGCAGCCACCTCCCTCTACTAAAAATTTATTACTCTCAAACTATACCCATCTCCCATGCACGGCCGAGAGCCTCCAAAGAGAAGGCCACCACTCCAGCCACCATACTTTGGTGGCCATTCTTCATTCGACCGTCGCCTAATCCAACCGAAGAAGACCCTAATAAGGTAGACTCCACTCCTAGTCTAGCCTCTTCATTTCACTCGACCAAGGCCCCAAGACCACCCGACGCTCACATCACCATAGATTGGCTTCGGCCTCCCTTCCGACCGCCACCGTGTGGCTGGGCTACCCAACGACGAGCTTAAGCCCAACCAAGGCCCCTAAAACCTACATACAATCTCAAGGCCTAAGGCTTTCGGGCTTTTGTTTCCCCTTCCCCTGACACTCCGCTCCGCGACGATCCTAACACCAACGAGGAGATCGACGAACTAAGGTAAACAACCCCCTCTCCTTTCTTATTATTCTGCTCTCTGCCTTGGTTTTTTGAATGTAAAAAAAGTTACTAAAGATGCAAAAGATTGGTGATACCTCCAGAAATGGTTTTTTGTGTTTCTATTGCTTTCATCTCTTTCCAAATGGGGAAGATTGTTACAATATTTTTTCTTCTCTCTTTCAAATCTGGGGAGAGAGAGCCCTCACATTGTGTAACACCCCAACCGTATCCGATCCGGATACGAATCCAAGGTGTCACATTGACTTTTCAAATCATTTACTTTTAAAAGAGTTGAAAATTTAAACATTTATAAAAAAATGGAGAAACCCTTAATCAAAGTAACCAATGGAAGTTTAAACTCAATTTGAAATTTATAACTCCATAATTTACATAAATATAATAAGGTTTGTTTACAAAACTCATCAGAGCATATACAATTCAAACCTTTAATTACATGCCACATTCATTTAACAAAATACATACGATTTAATTTGTTTCTGATCTGATCTTCTGAAAGGAAATGTTGTCCTGACTTGCTTAGCTTTGCTCTTCTTGCTTCTCTGAACCTACGTGTGAAACACTCACACGCTAAGTTGTTGACTTAGTGATACATATAGAGGGTAATAAAATCTTAAAACTTAAACATATTCTAAGCATTTCATAAATCATAGAGAAACCATAAAACACATATATAAAAGCATATATGCATATATATACATATCATCATCATCACATCATTATCATCATCATTTTCATTCATTGTTCATTCATAACCTTTCTTTTAATAGCCCATGTACATCATTAAAACTTAAGGTATGAGTGCATTGAGGTTATGCACTAATATTGTCACAACAACTCGTATAAATTGCACGAAGTGCCACATAGAATGTCTTGAAGGACCACATAGTATTGTCCCGAAGGACCGCGTAGAAATGTCCTGAAGGACCACATAGAATTGTCTCGAAGGACCGCATAGAACCCTCAACTCTTGGCATGCCAATTGTACCATAAGTCTCATATCACATACTATGGGCTTTACCATTTAAATATTTCACATAACTTATATCACATAGACTCTTAAACACATAAATCATTGTCATAACTTATATCATATTCTCATGGAATTACATAGATCATTTAACACATAGTCTGACATGTAACACATGATGTATATAATGCATGTAACACATATACATAAATTGTACTCATGCACATAAATCATATTAACAATACGCTTGTATTTATGGAATCATGCAATCAAAACATTGGAATAGACTCATCACAAGTCTTTTTTCCATAAAACACCATATACTAGTAGCATGCACTCACCTGGCCTCACTTAGTCAAAGTAACTCTTATAGTTCTTTATCTCTCTCTTGCTCACTCTTATGTCTTTGATTCGTCCGGAATGGCTTTCGTTCAATATTTACACAATTTACGATCTAAATAAATATGGAGTTCAAATTACTATTAATCAATCATCATTTACTTAAGCTGAACGAAACTTAATTCAAATTTCCAGTTTGAATAGTATCGATACCTTAAGCCCAGTACCGATACTTCCTTATTATTGTATCAATACCTTACTTCAGTATCGATACCCATTCTACATTTTGGAATTTTGTTTCTAAAAATGGTACCGATACCTATCCATTGGTATCAATACCCTTGGTATTGGTGATACTCCTCTGGTATCAATACTTTATACTAATTTACAATTCACCATATGGTATCGATATGTTCTTCCAGTGTTGATTCCCAAACTCATATATCACATTTTTGCTTTGAAGTATCGATAATGTTCTTCCAGTACCGATACCCCTTGCCCAGAACTAACTCATTTTAACCCGAAATTAACTAACATACTTAATCTTCCACTTTAACCTCTTTTCAAGCTTTAAACTTAACTACACTTATTAAATCAACTTATATCACTAAAACACACTTAACATCCAAAATTCCCTTAGAACACTTGGAAACAAAATCACACCAAATAATCAACATACCCCAAATCCATTCCTAACACTTTAGATTTCTTATTCCAACTTATGTCAAGTCAAATATGATTTCAAAATACATTTATTAACTCTTTTTCATCAACTCACTCAAACCTCTTTGTATTTAATCACCCATAACTTATCCATTTTTAGTTTTTACTTCTCTTTAAGCTTTCTTAAACTTTCCTAACACCCCAAGAGTCAAAACCAACTTAAAAATTCAAGAAATAACAAACTTAGAGTTCTCTTACCTTAGCCAAGCACTCACATAGAGAGAGAATGATGAAGAAAGGGTTATGATTTCTCTGTAAATCTTCATTTCCTTCCACATTTATATAATACACCACTAACTAATTTTAAATTCATTAATTGCCAAAAGACCAAAATACCCATTCATCTATTAATCTTTACTAAACAATCCTTCACAAAAATATTCCAATAATCCTTGAACTTTTTAATTTATCTAAATTGACCACAAATTTTAAAATCTTACACTTTGGTAACTAACCCGGTTTTTTTTGGGTGACACATTGGCTTGTTTTGGTGTTTTATAACCCTATTTTCGAAATAAAAAATAGGAAAAATTTATATTCATTTTTGTTTTTGTCTCCTTACTTATGTGGTTGTTGATGAGGGTTCTTTGGAGCTGACGTGGAGCACTCGGGTGACCAACGTGGAAGGGAGACCACAACTTGTTCTACCAACTACTGGATCTGGACCACCTTACATGGGTGGCAGCTGACGAGGAGACCACAACTGGACATGCACAGCTGGGGGCGACTGAATACTTCACCATTGTTAGGGTTTCCTTGAACCTAAATTACTATGGGTCTTCTGGGCTTGTAGTGGGTTATGGTTATGTATGGTCTTTGGATGTTTTAGGATTTTTTCCTTGGTATGAGTAGTGTGCATTGGACTAGAATTTGGAATGGATTGGATGTTGGCCTTGCATAACCCAATTGTAAATCTTCCAAGCTAACAAAATCACCCATATCGCAGCAAGTTGAAATTTCATAGATAATAAAAATTGGGTTCATCGACCCATAACAATGCAAATTTGATAATCTCTTCAATAAATCGAAGTCTTCATGGTCTGCTTTAGATTGAATGAACCCAAATAGCTTGTTCATTTGATTAATTTGAACGAATCTTCAACAAGATCTAATGTCGATTCAAATTCATTCATTCAATTCGAATAAATTGGCGCGAGTTTTCAATGCCCTCTGATTTGAATTAAATAATCCAAACAAATTACGGTATTATAGCTTCCCTTCTTTACTTCTTGTTGTGAAACAAGAACGAAGCAAAGAAAAAAGATAGGCTAATTTTTCGGGTTCAGTCGTAATCCAATATAGCTTCACTACTCTTGTTCAATCCTCTATCAATATGCTCTATCATCTTCACAAATGATGTAATTTTCTAATCTGAAACTTTCCTCGTTTGATTTGCCCCAATCTCACGTGTACAAGTCTTTTAATTGATTAATCTGCTCCTCTAGCCGAGAATGTTTTTAATTAATTTGCTTTCATCCTACATCTTTGGTCATGCAAAAGACACATATGTTAGTAATTAGCACGTCTGATGGTTATTTAATTATTTATTTTTCTCTCTCTAATTTTCATTTATTTTCTTTTCTTATTTTTTTCATTTTCATTTTTTGAAAATTTAAATGAGAAACTTTGAAATATTTCTCATTCTCTTATAAATACCATATGAAAGCATCATACCCGAAGGTGTTATATGGCTCGAAGGACTTATCATCATGCTCAAAGACTAATAGATGACCCGAAGGATTTAATCATCATACTCGAAAGACTTATTGATGGCATGAAGGACTTATCAATTATAGAAATATTCTACTGGGTAAGAAACTTTAGAAATCGCTTTCTTACTTTCAAAATTCATTTTCTGAAAATCTTAAATGAGAAACTTTTAAAATCGCTTTCTCATTTCCCCCAAAATCATATGAAAAAGCCATGCCCGAAGGTCTTATAGATGGCCCGAGAGACTTATCATCTTGCTCGAAAGGTTGACAGATGACCTTAAGGAGTCATCATATTCGAAAGACTTACTGATGGCTGAAGGACTTATCAATTTTGGAAATAGTCTACTAGGTAAGAACTTTGGAAATTGCTTTCTTACTTTTCAAAAAATTCAAATTCTGAAAATCTTAAATGAGAAACTTTGAAAATTGCTTTCTCTTTTTTTCATAAATCATATGAAAATATCCTGCCCGAGGGTCTTATAGATGACCAACGACTTATCATCTTGCTCGAAAGACTTACCAATGGCTCAAAATACTTACCATTTTGGAAATAGTCTATTAGGTAAGAAATTTTGGAAATTGCTTTCTTATTTTTCAAAAATTTTGTTTTCTGAATATTTTAAATGAGAAGCTTTGAAAACCACTTTCTCATTTTCCAAAAATCATATAAAAACAAATTAGTGGTTGGGTAACATGCCCCACTTCAAAGTATGATTCTTTTGTGGATTGGGCTCTTCTTCTTTAAGGTTCTACCACTCTGAACATGATTTCCTGCATTTAAGGTTTGATTTTGATATTCTTTTCTCGAGATCTCGACACCATAAATCTTCTTCTTTCCTTGGAAGATCTATAAAAATTATGCATCTATTTATGAAGACGTGAATGCAATTTAATGTCTTTAAATGTAATGCATTTTTCTTATGCAAATGATTTTCTCATGAATGAAAAAATATTGATTAAATCTTCCTTTGACTTCATAGTGGAGAACTCGGTCTTCCTTCACTTGATCACTCTTGTCCATAGCTTACTCTGATATCAGTGTGGCAACTTGTCAATTCAAGCTCGCACTTTCTGAAGAACAATCTAATTATCTTGTGTCGTCATGTCTTTTTTGTCATATATTTTGTTTGTTCACTAAAAAAATTCAGAAGAAATACTTTTTCATAGTTAACTCTCCTTATTTTCATATTTTCCCCTGACACTTAAAATGGCAAGGCTCATTCTCAACGGTTTCTTAGCCTGAATCTTGTTATCTCAAAATGATCTAGGTCTTTGGTCATGCCCTAATATGGGTATTTCCATGACTCATCCTTATTTAAGTGCCAACATTTCAACCTTGACTTGTCTCACTCTTGCATCATTTATAAAAAATCACAAGCCCTTCTTATTAAGACGATCATCTACTTCATGATCGATTACTGATGTTGATGATGTCACAACAAAGTATGAGAAGTTTTGTTCTTGAATATTTTGATCTTTCAAACTTCGTTGCTTCGAAAGAAAACAGAGAATCTCTTCATTTCTCCTGTATCATTTATTCTTCTAACTCTGGCTCTTATTTTTTTCTCCCACCTCTTCATTTGAGGCAAAATAAGTCTCATCAGCTTCAAGGACCTCCTTCATTCTTGAGAGATTGTCCTGTTTGAAAATGTTTTTCTACTATGTACTATTTTTAAGATTCAAAAGAATGAAAGAATTTTATAAAACAAAAGAGTACCTATTACTTCGGGCTCACAATTGAAACAAATCATCAATTCAATGAATATTGAGTAAATCAAATATATTTTTTTATTTTTCGAATATATATATATGTGTGTGTGTGTGTGTGTGTATTTAACTCTATGACAAATGTTAAGATGAAGAGGTTGGTTTTGGGTTGGTTCCTTATGTTTCTAAGGTTTCAATCATCGAAACGTCCTTCATTTCCCGATTCTTATGAACATTACAACATGAACCTCTATCTTAACTTGACATTTTAACTGGATGGAATAACTATCTTGATTATTATCCTTAATTAAAAAGGTGTCATCAGAAATGAAATTCCGAATGTCTTTGACGCCAACTAAATGATCAACCTTACTGTAATAACTAGAGCTGTCACTACAATCATGAATGTTTTTATCCGTATCATTTCTAGTCGGGTCTTCGTTTACACTAGTATTTTTAATAGCACCGAGGCTATCCATTGATTTACTTAGCCGCATATGTATTCTAATTCCCCCATAATTGGAAAAGCGAGCACCGTGGAAATACATGCCACTCAGCCAAAGAAAGATGACGGAGAGTTGGCCGAAATGGGCACTAAATATTTTGCGAGAGATCTCCTCCAAATCACTGGTATGGCTATCAAAATCGTAAGCATCGGCATGTAGGTTCTAGATCCACGTGGTAGTATCGGGTCCCTTAGCTATTGTTCTTGAGAAATGACCCGGCCTAGCCTATTCATCGAAAGAAGTTTTTACGGGATCCCTATCTACCAAAATTTTACTTCTGGTTCCGGCGAACGAATAATCATTGAGTCCTCCTCTTTCCGGACAACACATACAAAGAGACCCGCCAACTGTCAAGTAATTAGTGAACCTATGAGAGACGCTTATAATTAGTTTCTTTCTCTTCTATCTCTCATCTATCTATTATTTTTTATCTATCTATTTTTCTTTAGTTATTCACTAGAGCAATTATGATCTGGAAGTCGATCCGGGGCAAGTGTTCGGATCTATTATGACATATCCATGAGGCGCTCAACAAACCTTTTTAATCTTATAAAATATTTTTTGGACTTTCCTTTTACATTGGTATTGGTGCAAAAACAATTTCTTTATGCAACCAGTGTATTGTATTCATATCTTAATTAGAAGTTGCGAGATAGAGTTTTTTTTGTCTTACATAGATATAACAAACAATATTACTCTATCGAACAAAATGATGTAACCAACATAATCAATTGCTAGACTTTTTAGAATACTTATGTTTATGTTCACTGAAATCTTCCATTTGTTCAAGCTTCATAGACTCCTTTAGTAGAAGTAGTGCAGAGACATCAGTCTAAAAACAGAATTCCTGAGTGTTTGTGTGAAGTTAACTATAAGAGATGTTTCTCAAATCCCTTAGTTCATTTTCCACCGAAACTCATTATTAAAATTCAAATCATATGCATTATTGTCTTTATTCCTTGAACTTTATTATTTTAGTTTCATTTTCCCTTATTTAGGCGTAGCTGAAGAATTCATCTCGTCAAAAAGTCCTCGACTTTGATAATCACAGTTGAGTAAACACCGAATTTCCAGCTATTCAATCAATGCCATGGTTTGAATACAATCTATTCATAAATCCAGGGCTTTTAAGTTGCCTTTATAACCAATTGCTTTAACAGAATAACTCAGTTTTATTCATTTACTTTATAATAATAATTATTAACCTTTGAGTATTCGGATTTAGAATTTCTTAAGCTCATCGAGAAGAAGTTATAATAGTCTAGGTGTTATTGATGTAAGAAATCTCATACTTAGAGTTTAGTTCCCCAAATGAATGACCTAAACAAAATTTATCCACTCCATCATTCTATTTGTGAAGACTATGATCATCACTGAACGTCCTCAATAGAAGTGTAGCCTAATTAGTTTTGCAATGTCATACACAAGAGATGCACCATTTGTATGCTCCTATACATACTTGAATGCCAAGCCTCTTGATCGTCTCCTTGTGAGAGGAGAATGCTATATTGGTCCCTGCAAGAAAAAATATGATATTCGGGTATACCTTTAAAGCATGATCAAGGTTATTGTTTTCAAGGGTTTAATCTTATAACTTATCAAAGCTATGAACCTTTTATTGTATTTATTGAACTTCAAAAAGAAATTTGTTTCATTGCTCATAGTTTGAAAAATGAATAGTGTTCATTCAACTAAAGAAGTTTAAAATAATCCAAAAAAATTAAGAAATGTCAGAAAACATATTCAAACAAAACGTGCGGGTTTCATTGAGATGCAACTGAGCCCTACAGTTGGTGAATAACATCCTCATATGTTGATTTAATAATGCCCATATTGTTCATATGATGTGGTGACACTGATTTGATCAAATGTTATATCTTGCGCTTTGATTCCCCCACTTGAGTTTTTCATCCACTGTTCAACCGATTCTCAGTCGTTCCATTTTCAACAAGCATTTCTATCTCTTTCAATAGTGGCCTATAATTCCATGTTGTGGGAAGATGCCCATATGCCCCTAAATGGAAATCACATACACTATCTTGATTATGTTGTAGGCAGAAGGGTTTGGTGTCACTTTCATTGGTCTCGGAGTGACGTATTGACCTTTAATCAAATGGGGATACAAATATGATACTGATGTTTGGAACAACTCTAAATTCTTTCTTGATCGAGGATTTTTTTGGTGTTTCGAACGACTAGATGACTTTTTTCTTTTGCGACAGTGGGGCTTGGAAATGGAATTAATTTATCTCATCATATTTTCTTCTTGGTTAGTTGAGCTTTTGAAGCGGCTTTCAAGTTTTCTTGTTGATCACCTTTTCTATTAATTCCCTTTTTCATGAGATCATCAAAGTCCTTTGTTGAATTTGCAAGCATTAGCTCAAAGAAAGGAGCTAGAAAAGAATTATGGAACATGTATATTTCCTCTTCTAATATGAGAGGTTGAACTTGTGCTGCCACCCGTCTCCACCTCATGGTATATTCTTTAAAGCTTTCAGTAGCTTACACCCTTATTCTTTGAAGATCTTGATTCTTTGGAACCAATCTCTTAACATACCGATATTGCCTCCAAGAAGGCATTAACTAAGTCAACCCATGACTTGATTTGTTCCCTGCTCAAGCGGTTATACCATACTACAGTTGGTCCGACGAGATTGTCATGAAAGTAATGAATTAACAGATTATCATCATTTAAATACACTTCCATCTTTCTGCAAAACAACTTTAGATGAATTAGAGGACAACTGGTGCAATCATATTTCTTGAAATCAGGAACCCTAAATTCATATAGAATGACCAAATCAAGGACAAGATCGAGTTCTCTCGCTTCTTGTTCTTTGTGGGAGCCATCAAAACTTTTCATAACTCCAATTGCTTCATTCAACAACTTAAATTTATCTTTAAATTGCTTAGGACTAATGAGGCTCTTCATTAGGTTCAAGTGAGATGCCCCAAGGTCGGTCACCATTCTTGGCGATTCAATCTGATAACATTAATATCCCTTATAAGCTACTTGCTCTCTATCAATAGCGTTTGTTTCCAGCACCTGGGTCATTTGATTCATTACATCTTATTGAGAACTCGATGCTTGATTTCTCATGTCTTGCTGTAATCGGCCAACTGCTTTTGCAACTAACCTTGTGATTCTTCATGAGATTTCTTCATTGTTTCCATTTCTTTATTCATGATGACGGTGAAGTAGTATGAATGAATGATCTTGGTATTACTTCCACATAACCTTTCATAAATTATTTCCATGTTTTCATAATTATGCATGTAAAGTGCTTAAATAAACAAATGTGATACAAATGCATATATGTAAAAGGTGTTATTCCAGAGTGGCCATCTTAAAACAACTTTCATTGAACAAAAAAGGTTTGAGTACATCAAACAAACTTTACATATAAGGAATAGCTTTGACTCTTAACTTCTCTATTTCTCTTAAAAGCCAAGTTAACTTCCACTCATGCTCTGGTGTTGAGTTGTCAATCTACTTCAATTCTCCTGTAAAGCCTACTAAATCAACCATTTTATGAGCCACATTATTTGCTTGAGTAACAACTCTCTTCATGACATTGTCTTTTTCCTCCATATTATATTTAATTCTTGAAGTTGTAGACAATGTTGTTCATTTTTCCTTGTAAGAGACTCATTGTGGTTACGAAGTTCTCATACAAATCTCTATAATCATCTATAAGATTCTTCAATGTCTTGTTCTTGGCTCTAGTGGCTTCTAGCTCAGTATCATTCTCATGCTTTTGGATTTGTTATAAAGGTTCCATATTGGCTATGGATATATTCAACATCTGATTTTGGGCTTGACATTTTCCTAAATTGTTCACGGTTGTATTATGCCTTGTTTCTGCAATATAAATCATAAGAGAACCTCTTAGCTGACCTTCATGCACCTTGCAAGTCTTTCTCCATTGTTCAGTATCATTTTGAAGTTTAGTGACTCATTTTTCCCACTCCTCTAGAGTATCACCTAGAGAGCATTTTAAGGGTTTGACTGATCCTTCCAAATTCATCATGCATGATTTCCATCTCTTTTTTTTCAAATTATCTCTTTCATTCTTTAATTGTCGCGTCTGGGCTTTGTACTTCAACATACATTCTTACTCTAGGGTACCCCTACTGATACCTTTACCTTTGAACACTTCTGGCTCCATTTTAACAGGACAATCAGTTACCAAACTAGGTAGACCTTTCATCTTGAATTCCAATACTTCATGATCCAACAGATGTTAGATTCGATGCTTAAAGGAGGTGTAGTTCTCAATAGAATGTCCTTGAGATCCAGCATGATATTCAAAATGAACATTGATGTCATACCAATTTGGGCATGGAAGTTTCCAAGGCTTCACGTAATGTGGGGCCAGTTCTTGGGCTTCTAATAGCTTATCGTACAATTCTTTATATATAGGGGTGAAATTAAAATGAGGGTCACCTCTTGGCTTGGATTGAACTGAAATCATTAGGTTTCTTTCCCCAAACACTGGGAGTAGACTTGATTAAAAATAAGTTCTGATTGTATGACTTCTCGTCATTTCTTTTAACTTCTACAATTGTCACTTTTTTGGTATCTCCAGACAACTTGTTGATACGAATTGTGATTGTGCGTGATTTCTCAGGTTGGCTAGAATCACCTTATTCTAAAGTAGTATTTTTGTATTTGACATCGCAAGATTGTTTTCATCGAGATTTTTATCTTCTTTTGTAGAAATCCCTTTTACTTTGGCCAAAACAACTATTTTATCCATCATCTTGGACATTTCCTCCCCCATCTCTCGTATTTCCTTTCGCTCTTTATCAGACATATGATCTTTAGGTGCGTAGCTTTCTACTATTTCTGGAGCTTCTTCAAGATGTCATTCCCTAGATATGTTATAGTCCACTTGATCATGATACCCTTTGTCCATTATGAAAACCTTCTACTTTGATAACCACTCATAAATCAACACCTTTTGATTATGTCATGATCATGTGATGCAAGCAAAAAAGAAAAGAAATATAAAAACAAGTTAGTAAAAATAAGATAACAATATAGCATGAAATATTATAATAATGATAATATAATATAATAAATTTTAACTAGTGACCAAAATGTAATTTTGAAAGTTTAGTGGCTAAAGTATAAACTTTGGAAAAGTTTAGGGACTAAAGTGTAATTTTGAAAAGTTATGTAATCCAACTCAATAAATGAATAGTTTAACCCCAAGAATAATGTTTCCATGGGAATCAAATTTTTTGTACGGATTTTTTTATTAAAAGCTATAAAGCGATAAAGTTTGGGAAAGATAATTGAATCGAATCAAGTTTTCAGGAAATTTTGAAGGATGATGAAGAAAGGTTTAAAATGTAATTTACATGACTTAAATTTGTATGATTTAATATAAATCTTTGGATTTAAGATAGTTTTTCATAATCAATTTGGACCGTTGGATGAAAAATGGTTAGATTGTAATTTTGGCAAATTTGAAGGGCAAAGTTGGTAACTACTAACTCATTGGTTTATTTTTTACCATTATATGAAAAATTGACATTTGGAAAGTTATGGATCCTTGGATTTCAAGGGTAAAATGGTTATTTTGTAATAAAATGAATTTTTAATTAATTTTTAAAATTAAAAGATGATAAGTATACTTAGATTTTTATTAGGAAAATTCTTAAACTTGTTCATCTTTTCTTCATTTGGCTGTGAGGTAAGGAGAAACTTTCTTTTTTATTTTCAAACCAAATTTCTTAGGAATATGAATAGAAACATGAAATAGAAAATTGTTCTACATGAAATTCTCCATCATTTGGTACCATTAGTTCATATTTTCATGCTTAGAAAATCGGATTCTTGAATTTTATGGATGAAGGGGACATTAGATTTTTATGGAATAAGGCTTGATTATGGTGTAGTTGGTCTTGGAGAACCATTTCCATGCTTGTATGTGATAACTCCGTAAAAGGTCACATTTTGGTACCTTTTTACTTAAGTTATTGAATGTCTAAAAGACCATTTAGATGCATTTAGGAGCATATAGTTGCATGTGGTGGATTCCAGTTTGCCGTGGTATTTTATTTTTACAGCGGTGCTGCTTTATGGGAAAGGTACTTGTCTGATGATGTGCAGGTGTTGAAAGCAAGGAAAAGAGGATTTAAAATGCCGTGACATAAGGATATTGCTGAGCTAAATAAAAATGCCAAGTTCAAATGGCATTTCAGGAGCGTACAAGGAGAGAGAAGATATTTTCTAGCCAGCTGTCCCGAATTTTACGCATGCTCTGCCCTAGATACCCACCGCAGCATGGCGCTTCAACCACCGGTTCTGTTAATGACGTTGCCTAGTCTGACCCTGCAGATCCTGTCAGTCATAGGGCGCCTGTAGCGGGATTATGCCAGTCTGCTCAACTCCCAAGCAACTCAACCATGGTTTTGGGGTTTCCTAGGATGGTTAACACCAAACCTTAGGATTTCTTTTCCCCTATAAATAGGAGGAAGCCATATTGATGGAGATTTTAGTTCCAGCCACATTTGATCTTAAAAAGTTAGAGAGAGAAAGTCTCATCTTTCTCCGTCAATCCCACTTGCCGTGGCATTTCTCCTTGACTAGCAGAAGGGAGTGGCGTTCTGAGCATCCGAGAGGAGCTAGTCCACTGGGACCAGTCCTTGGTGGCCGAGGAAGGCATTTGGCAGTGCACGTTGAAGGCTTTTTCTCCTCCCCTTAGTACTTGCTTTTATATTTTGTTGTTGGGTTGTAAGGAACGAATGAATCTTGCTTTGTGCTTGTTGATTTCGAACCCACCATGAACTAATCTATTTGGTGGGAGTTCGCATGGTTATTTAAGTTATTATTTTAATGAATGGTTGTTGTTTCATGCTCTATTCTGTTTTGTTTATGATGCTTAAAGCCTTGAGGTTGTAGGAGCTACGAGAGTAGCCTTTCCTTAGGAGGGTTCATGAGGTTCGAGAGAATGCCTTGGCAATTTATCTTTAGTCTTCGAGAGAAGCTAGGGAGGAACTACATAAACAACGGGTTCTAGATAGTAACTAGGCCTAATCCACCTTAGAGATAAGGATAGGATTTCATTCGACTAAAAGGATTTGTGTATAAACGATAGGTTAGATGTTAATGCTGCCGCAAAAAGGTATTGCCGAGACATATTCTATTAGCTGAGTCAATAGGATCACTGCTTGGGCTTACGCCAATCGGTTTTGCCAGGGCATCTTTAGTCTGTCGAGTCCCTTACTAGAGATAGCATAGGGCACATCAGTAGACTCTGTCGGGCAGGGTAAGCAGAGAAAAGCACCATTCAGAGAAATAGACTTAAGTTTTCCTTGTGTCTCCATCACTCATTTCCATTGTGCTGGTCTTGTGAGAAAGCTAAAGTCCTACATATATTAAATCTAGTATTTGCATTTTTATTTTGCCTTGACATTTCCATTTGTTTTCACGTATCATAATTTAATTTGCCACGACATATCCATCTGCTACCACACTATCACCATTCCATTTCCACTACGTCCATTCCATTTTGCCACTGCATTCTCATCTGTATATACCATAACTAACTTTACTTAGGTGACAAAGTAAAGTGCCTTGACAAACCTATTTGATTTCCCCAATTCCCTGAGACTATACTCTACTTATCACTTTATTACTTGTTCATTGTGTATACTTGCACACATATCCGCATCATATTTTAGTACTCACAAATAGTGGACAAGTTTTTGGCGCCGTTGCGGGAATTACAACTGGAAGTTAATTGATTGTCATAACATTTTTATATTACTTGTGTAAATTTTTCTCTTTTAGTTATCTTTACTTTATATTTTATTTAATTTTTCATATTTGTTTTCGAGTTTATGACCAGAAGTAACCCTGAAGAGCCATTGGAGCCTATTGATCCTGAAATTGAAAGGCTCTTTAGACAAAGAAGACGAGCACAACGTGTCAATATGTACCAACTCGGAAATCAGGGCATTGGCCATGAGGGTGATCAACATGCCGAGGTAAATCCAAATGCTGGGAATGCAGCTAGGCCTCGAGCTATTCGTGATTATTTAAATCCAATCTTAGAGGACTTCAACCCTAGAATTGTGGCACCCGATATTCAGGCAGCCCATTTCGAGCTGAAACATGTCATGTTCAATATGTTAAACTCTATAGGGCAGTTTGGGGGCATGCCAAATGAGATGCCAGGCAGCATATTCGTAACTTCTTGGAAGTGTGCGATTCTTTTTGCCAACAAGGGGTGCACGAAGATGTTCTAAAATTAAAGCTATTCCCATATTCCCTACGAGACAGAGCAAGGGCATGGTTAGTGGAGTTCCAGCGGGTTCTATGGAGTCGTGGACAGATATGTGCAAATATTTTTTGCTGCGGTATAATCCTCCGAACATGAACACCCAACTTAGGAACGACATTGCTTCATTCCGTCAAGCTGATGACGAGTTGATGCATGAGTGCTGGGATAGATACAAAGCATTGCTTCTCAAGTGTTCAAACCATGGTTTTCAAGATTGGACACAAGTAGTGATGTTCTATAATGGAGTAAACGCACCCACGAGGATGATGCTTGATGCCTCGGCAAATGGGACGTTACTGGATAAATCACCAGCAGAGGCATTTGACATCTTGGATAGGATTGCTACCAATGATTATCAGTTTCCCTCAACTAAGCATGGATTTGGGCGTAAGACACATGGAGCTCTCGAGCTAGATTCTAATGATGTCGTGTCAGCCCAACTTGCTACCATTACCAACATGCTAAAGAATTTACAAAGGCCAAGTGAGGTAAGGGAAGCAAAGGCAGCCTGTTCAGTCTGTTTATTATGCCAAGGCAATCACAATGAGAGTAATTGCCCAACCAATCAAGAATCCATCAACTTTGTTGGCAATTTTAATCGAGGCAATAACAACCCCTATTCAAACACCTATAATCCTGGATGGCGTCATCATCCAAATTTTTCTTGGGGAAATCAAGGAAACAGCACTGCTCAACAGCCAGCTCGTCAGCAGAATTTTAATGATTCCCAGGGCTATCAATCGAATATGCCATGGCATAATCAAAACAAGGGAGGGCCATCTTCATCAAATACTAGTTCTTTGGAGGCCACAATGCAAGAATTCATTGCAACAATAAAAACAATGCTGCAAGACCACTCGACCTCTATAAAAAATCAAGGAGCTCTACACCAGAGCCATAGTTCATCGTTAAGGGCACTAGAGAGTCAAGTAGGTCAGATTGCCGCGGCATTACAAGAACGTAAACCCGAACATTTGCCAAGTGACACTGAAGTCACCAAACCTCATAGCAAAGAACAATGCAATGTGCTAACTCTCCGAAGTGGTACACAAATTAATATAGAAGATAAGTCTGGGGGAAAACCGAAGGAAGATTCACCCCCCACAACCAGTCAAGCTGATAAAGAACTACAGGAGGAAGCACCGAAGGAAGAAGATAAATCTGAGGGTTCATCAAGTAACAAAGATGAGGGGGCAAATAGAAATACCACGGTAACTTTGTTCGCACCCCATCATTACAAGAAGCAGACCCCGCCTCCTTTTCCGCAAAGACTGAAGAAACATAACGAGGACATTCAGTTTAAAAAATTTGTTGACATTCTGGGTCAACTGCAGATCAATGTTACTTTTCTTGAAGCAATGGAACAAATGCCCACATATGCTAAATTTCTAAAAGAAATCGTCACCAAGAAGAGAAAGGTTGAGCAGTACAAAACAATTGCCACGGCAAAAGAATTTTGCTCTTCCTTAAGCAAGCTACCACCAAAAAGACGTGATCCGGGCAGCTTTATCATTCCATGTTCGATTGGAAACAAATTTGTTGGAAAAGCATTGTGTGACCTTGGCTCAAGTGTAAACTTGATGCCTAAGTCGATTTTCGTAAAACTGGGGATAGGAAATGCGAGACCTACTTCAGTCATCTTGCAACTTGCCGATCGTTCACATGTGCTTCTAGAAGGGCGAATTGAAGATGTCATCGTGCGGGTTGACAAGTTTGTTTTCCCTGTCGATTTTCTTATTCTAGACTATGAGGTCGACGCCACAGCGCCCATTATATTGGGGATACCTTTCCTAGCCACAGGTCGTATTCTCATCGATTGCGAGAAGGGTGAGCTAACCATGCGAGGGACCGATCAATAGATCACTGTTAATGTTTTTCGATCTCTCAAACACATGGATGATTATGAAGAATGTCAGAGCATTTTTGAGGTAGACACTGAAATTACAAAAGAGGCATATCAATTTTGCCACGACAATTTCATTCAGCTGGATATTGATGAGAGGCTCCTTAAAGAGCCGAATGACTTTACATCCAAGGAACAGCAAGCTAGCTTCCTTAAAGCTAGCCCAGGTACGCATTTTGAACCTTTGAAATTCGAAGAGTTTGTTCCTCCTAAGCCCTCATTACAGCATGCACCTACCCTTGAACTTAAAAATTTGCCACAACATCTTAAATATGCTTATCTGGGTAGTAATGACACTTTGCCTGTGATTATTTCCTCTGCCCTTACTCCTAACCAAGAATCTAGTTTGCTAAGTGTTTTGTCACAGCATAAGAAAGCGTTAGGGTGGACGATGGCAGATCTCAAGGGAATAAGTCCAACAATCTGCATGCACAAAATTTTGCTGGAAGAATGCCACGGCAAGTCCATAGAGCCACAACGAAGATTAAACCCAATCATGAAACAAGTTGTGATGAAAGAGATTCTCAAATGGCTTGACGCTGGAGTAATATACCCTATTTCGGATAGTTCGTTGGTAAGTCCCGTTCAATGCGTGCCAAAGAAAGGAGGCATGACCGTGGTGACGAGTGAAGACAACGAGTTGATACCTACTCGCACGGTCACCGGGTGGCGAATTTGCATGGACTACCGCAAGCTTAACAAGGCCACCAAGAAGGATCACTTCCCACTACCGTTCATCGATCAAATGCTGGATCGACTTGCTGGCAAGGCATATTATTGTTTCTTGGACGGTTACTCGGGGTATAACCAGATTGCCATCGCACCAGAGGACCAAGAGAAGACCACATTCACGTGCCCGTATGGAACATACGCTTTTCGAAGAATGCCTTTTGGACTCTGTAATGCCCCGGTAACTTTTCAGCGTTGCATGCAAGCCATCTTTTCTGACATGGTGGAGGATTTTTTGGAAATTTTTATGGACGATTTTTCTGTTTCCGGAGACAACTTTCAACAATGCCTCGGCAACTTGGCAAAGGTACTGAAGCGATGTGAAGAGGTTGATCTCGTGCTGAACTGGGAAAAATGCCACTTCATGGTGACTGAAGGCATTGTTTTGGGCCATAAAATTTCTGCAAGGGGCATTGAAGTAGATAAGGCCAAGATCGAGGTAATCGAGAAGCTACTCCCACCAAATTCTGTTAAGGGCATTCGAGTTTCCTTGGACATGCCGGATTTTATCGACGATTCATCAAGGATTTCTCCACACTATCCAAGCCCCTGTGTACTTTGCTGCAACAGAACCAACCCATTGTGTTCGATCAGAAATGCCATGGCGCATTCAAAGAGCTGAAGCAGAAACTTATCTCTGCGCCAATTGTAGTTCCCCCAGATTGGACGGCCCCATTCGAACTAATATGTGATGCAAGTGATTTTGCCGTGGGAGCTGTGCTTGGGCAGTGTAAAGGTAAAATCTTTCATGTCATATATTATGCTAGCCGTACCTTAAATGATGCACAATTAAATTACACAACCACCGAGAAAGAATTACTTGCCGTGGTATTTGCATTTGACAAATTTAGGCCATACTTGATAGGCACCAAGGTTATAGTTCACACTGATCATTCAACTATAAAATATTTAGTGAACAAGAAAGATGCCAAGCCTAGACTGATCAGGTGGATATTACTTCTGTAAGAATTTGACTTAGAGGTAATTGATAGGAAAGGTACTGAAAATCAGGTTACAGACCACTTATCTAGGCTAGAAAATATTTCAGAATGCCATGACATTTTTGATATTAAAGAAGAATTCCCTGACGAGAAAATTTTATATGCCACGGCAATTCCGTGGTACGCTGACCTGGTTAACTTTCTTGTTAGTGGTGTTTTTCCTTATGAACTCAACAGCCAGGGTAAAAAGAGGTTTCTGCATGATGCAAAGTTCTACTTTTGGGATGAGCTATACTTATTCAAGCAATGTGCCGATCAAATGATTCGACGGTGTGTCCCTGAAGAAGAACAAAGCGATATCTTACACCATTGCCACACATCAACTTGTGGAGGACATTTTGGAGGGTCGAGGACTACTGCAAAGGTCCTCCAGTCAGGTTTTTATTGGCCATCGTTATTTAAAGATGCCCATGCATTTTGCAAGGCATGTGACAGATGCCAGCGCAATGGAAATATTTCCAGGCGACACGAAATGCTGCTGCAAAATATTCTGGAGATTAAGCTCTTCGATGTTTGGGGCATTGATTTCATGGGACCATTTCCATCTTCCTTTGGAGATTTATACATCTTGCTAGCGGTGGATTATGTTTCAAAGTGGGTTGAAGCAATTGCTACGCCAAGAAACGACTCAAAGACTGTGCTCAAGTTCCTTCATAAGAACATCTTCACTCGTTTTGGAGTCCCAAGAGCTATTATCAGCGATGAGGGCACTCACTTTGACAACAGGCTGATTACCAAGGCATTAAAAAAATATGGAGTGCGACATAAGATTGCCACGGCATATCACCCGCAGACGAATGGACAGGCTGAAGTATCCAATCGAGAAGTCAAGCAAATCCTTGAGAAGGTGGTTAACCCCGAAGGAAAGACTGGTCCCCAAAGCTTGACGAAGCATTATGGGCATATAGGACAACATTCAAAAAACCTTTAGAATGTCGCCCTTTAAGATGGTATATGGAAAATCCTGCCACCTCCCTGTTGAACTAGAGCACAAGGCATACTGGGCAATCAAAAAGCTAAACTTCGACGAGCAACTAGCTGGGGAGAAACGATTGCTTGGTTTAAATGAGATGGAAGAGTTTCGAGTGCAAGCATATGAAAATGCCAAGCTCTACAAGGAAAAAACCAAAAAGTGGCACGACAGAATGCTTTTGCCACGGCATTTTCATGTGGGTTAGAAAGTATTATTATTCAATTCTAGGCTCAAACTCTTCCCAGGAAAATTAAAGTCACGCTGGTCGGGACCATTCGAAGTCTATCATGTTTACCCTTATGGCGTTGTTGATATTAAGAACATGGACGACAGATCCATCTTTAAAGTCAATGGCCAGCGCCTGAAGGTTTATCAAGGAATCCCGCCTACGCGTGACAAGTCGGCGTTGCTCTTGCATGACGTCGACACCGGTTCGGCATCTTAAAGATGTCGTGGCAATTTAATTTTGCTTCTGTATATAAAATTTTTATTATTTTGCCTCTATCTTAATATCTATCTTTAAATAATTAATTTTTATTTGTGTGTGATCAGTAATTTTCCACGCACAAAACACGTGAGGAGTATGGAAGATGATTGTGCAAAGTTTGGGCGGCAAACGAAAATGAAAAAGGAGGGAAAATTTTTACCTTTTGACTTTTAACTTAGAAGATAAATTTTTTTCACTTCCCTTTTGTTTCTTTCCCATCTTGACCCCACATATCTATAACTTTTCCCACTAAAACTTCTCATTTTTTTTATTCTCTTTCCATTTTTCACTTCACTTTCACTTTAACCTCTTTTCATCTTTTTCTCCCACCACTTTGACAAAACCGCCATTACCACCATAGCTACAAGCTTCAGCCGTGTGCTTTTATTTTATTATCATAATGGTTCGCTCACGACCAGCCCCACCACCCTCACCACCACGCTTTGTCGAAGAGGCTGCCAAGGAACGCTATCAAACCATAAAGAACCGGCGAGTCTTTTTCGAGTTGGGCTTTGTCTTCTCCGAGGAGGAGAACGCCGATTTGGGTAGCGAAGTGCTGGACGTGGTCACTAAGCATAAGTGGCAGAAGTTTGCCAAACATCCTGCCCCTGTCAACGCCACATTAGTGAAGGAGTTTTATTCTAACATTACCGAGCCAAATCAGCATGCCGTGATGGTTCGCGGCATTTCTATTCGTTTTACTCCTACGCTATTAACCGTTATTTTAAATTGCAGGTTGCTGATGACCACCATGCGAGCTTTGCCCAAGAGGCCGACCATGAAACTTACCAAGGCATCCTGGAAGACTTGTGTCTTCCGGTACTCAGTGGAACGGTTAGCAACTGAAACGAAAGACCGTGGATAGGGATCGACTCCTCCCCCATGTTAAACTGTGGAACCATTTCATGAAGCACAAGCTTATGCCAACCTCCCATAATACAACTGTATCATGCCAGCGGATGCTTTTGCTGCACTCTATCTATGGAACAGGCTCATCTATGCCTAAAGCGACAGGCAAGTGCCTTGGTATTCCCAAATCTCATCACTGCTTTATGCCGAAAAAAGAAAGTTCGAGAAGAAATGTTTGATGAGATTTTACCGGGCATTGCTGGAGTCAACAAAGCGAAAATACCTATGTTGCTGGGCTACAAGGAAGCCAAAGGAAAGGAACACGAGGCAACCATATCTCGCATTGCATCATCACCACATGTCAGGGCATCCTCAAACGCCCCCGAGCAAGCCGTCCAGTGCACTCACCAGCATGTTGGGCAGCTGTCCGACAAACTAATGGTCTATTTTGCTTATGCCAAACGACGTGATGCCTTTCTCACCAGCGCACTGATGGAGTTCCTCCCGCACACTAACTTTACCATTCCCCCTTTTCCTGATGAGCTCGTCCCATCGCATTGAGATGCCGAGGCATCTGCAGAAGTACCTCCACCCGCCCCAGCTGTTGCTCAACATTCATCGAGTAAAGACAGTTCCCAGCGAGCTGAAGCAGAGGAGCCAGTGGACCCTGATCCGATCCACGCAGTTTCGCCTGATGTAGATAGAGAAGCCAACCTCCAACTTGCTAATTTCCCAGAGCCTGCCCATTTTGTTGAACCATTCACAGAAAACATCCAACAATGCCACCACCTGCTGTACCGATGGAAACAGACAACCCCGAAGTATCACAACCTACTAGTCGGCGAGGAGTCACAATCGGAGATGCCACGCAAGCTCCTTTGCGTAGGAGCAGACGTCGCCTACAAAAGGCATCTCAACATCAGGAGCCCCCGCTCCCAACTGTTCAAGAAGGCCCTCGCACTCCTCCAGCTGCACCAGCTTCTGACTCCGACCATTCCAGCCTCGCTAAGCTCCGCAAGCGCACTCGCCGTGCAATTGCTGCACCACCACCATGAAGCCAAGGTACCTTGCATTGCATTGCATTCATAGCATGTAGTTTTCATTTTTCTTAGATTTAGTAAGCATTGGGGACAAAGCTTCTCTCAAGTTTGGGGGAAGTAGGGTTCCCGCATCATTGTATGATAGTATTAGTAAAATGAATATGCCATGACATTAATAAATATAGAATTGGTTTTCTGGAATTAATTGAGGATGACCGATGATGAAGAATTCTTGATGGCTAGGATAGAATGTATATGACTGGTTGAGGATGATAGAACCAACTCTAGGACTTGCTTCTTTGAAACCCTTGAACACGAGTGTATGTTTTCCATGCTTGAGAAACTTAGAAATTTTTATAAGAGAATTCTTAAATGTCGTGGCATAAAACTGTGAATAATGAAAACCCCGCATAAAAAAAAAGAAAAAAAAAGAAATATAAATTATAAATAAATGCCTTGGCATATCTGTAGAGGAATACTCCGCTATGTCTTGGTATATGAGTGAATGAAAGTAGTCACAGGATGACTCTACCTGACTAGCTCGGGGGTGAAAGGTATGCTCCCTTTCATCTAGAGTGTGGGATGGTAGAGTGATGGGCTGACTCTCCTCGTAGCAGAAGTAATCAAAGAAAACAAAGGGGAGTAGTAATTTGAAAATGTCATGGTAAATTGAGAGAGCTTGAGTAGAAAATTTTTAGGTTTGTTAAGCATGACTGGATACAAACACGCACACACCCACACAAAGAATCTTGTTCTAGGGGCAGTACTTGAACTCTCAAACCTAGTCTAGCATGTTGAAGTCATATGTGCTGAGGGCTGAAATTTTATCCCATAAAACTATTCTACTTTTGAACTTGCCATGGTATTTTTTTTGCTTAATATTATCCATTACTTGAGGACAACAATAGCTTAAGTTTGGGGGTGTGATAACTCCGTAAAAGGTCACATTTTGGTACCTTTTTACTTAAGTTATTGAATGTCTAAAAGACCATTTAGAACCATTTAGATGCATTTAGGAGCATATAGTTTCATGTGGTGGATTCCAGTTTGCCGTGGCATTTTATTTTTACAGCGGTGCTGCTTTATGGGAAAGGTACTTGTCTGATGATGTGCAGGTGTTGAAAGCAAGGAAAAGAGGATTTAAAATGCTGTGACATAAGGATGTTGTTGAGCTAAATAAAATGGCAAGTTCAAATGGCATTTCAGGAGCATACAAGGAGAGAGAAGATATTTTCTAGCCAGCTGTCCCAAATTTTAAGCATGCTCTGCCTGAGATACCCACCGCAGCATGGCGCTTCAACCACCGGTTCTGTTGATGACGTTGCCTAGTCTGACCCTGCAGATCCTGTCGGTCATAGGGCGCCTGTAGCGGGATTATGCCAGTCTGCTCGACTCCCAAGCAACTCAACCATGGTTTTGGGGTTTCCTAGGATGGTTAACACCAAACCTTAGGATTTCTTTTCCCCTATAAATAGAGGAGGAAGCCATATTGATGGAGATTTTAGTTCCAGCCACATTTGATCTTAAAACGTTAGAGAGAGAAAGTCTCATCTTTCTCTGTCAATCCCACTTGCCATGGCATTTCTCCTTGACTAGCAGAAGGGAGTGGTGTTCTAAGCATCCGAGAGGAGCTAGTTCGTTGGGAGCAGTCCTTGGTGGCCGAGGAAGGCATTTGGCAGTGCACGTTGAAGGTTTTTTCTCCTCCCCTTAGTACTTGCTTTTATATTTTGTTGTTGGGTTGTAAGGAACGAATGAATCTTGCTTTGTGCTTGTTGATTTCGAACCCCACCATGAACTAATCCTATTTGGTGGGAGTTCGCATGGTTATTTAAGTTGTTATTTTAATGAATGGTTGTTGTTTCATGCTCTATCCTATTTTGTTTATGATGCTTAAAGCCTTGAGGTTGTAGGAGCTACGAGAGTAGCCTTTCCTTAGGAGGGTTCATGAGGTTCGAGAGAATGCCTTGGCAATTTATCTTTAGTCTTTGAGAGAAGCTAGTGAGGAACTACATAAACAACGGGTTCTAGATAGTAACTAGGCCTAATCCACCTTAGAGATAAGGATAGGATTTCATTCGACTAAAAGAAGTTGTGTATAAACAATAGGTTAGATGTTAATGCTGCCGCAAAAAGGTATTACCGAGACATATTCTATTAGCTAAGTCAATAGGATCACTTCTTGGGCTTACGCCAATCGATTTTGCCAGGGCATCTTTAGTCTGTCGAGTCCCTTACTAGAGATAGCATAGGGCGCATCAGTAGACTCTGTCGGGCAGGGTAAGCAGAGAAGAAGTACCATTCAGAGAAATAGACTTAAGTTTTCCTTGTGTCTCCCATCACTCATTTCCATTGTTGCTTGTCTTGTGAGAAAGCTAAAGTCCTACATATATTAAATCTAGTATTTGCATTTTTATTTTGCCTTGACATTTCCATTTGTTTTCACGTATCACAATTTAATTTGCCACGACATATCCATCTGCTACCACACTATCACCATTCCATTTCCACTACGTCCATTCCATTTTGCCACTACATTCTCATCTGTATATACCATAACTAACTTTAATTAGGTGACAAAGTAAAGTGCCTTGACAAACCTATTTGATTTCCCCAATTCCCTGTGGAGACGATACTCTACTTATCACTTTATTACTTGTTCGATTGTGTATACTTGAACACATATCCGCATCATATTTTAGTACTCACAAATAGTGGACAGTATGATGATTGAAACTACATGGAATTTCATGTAGTGATATTTGGCCATTATGGTTTATTTAGTAATAAATTGTTTGAATTGAAATTGATAAGGACTTGATTGTATATGAATGGAAACGATGTTTGGAAGTTGAATTCATGCTTGAATCAAGTTGGGAAGTTAGCCTAAAGTGACCCTTCATATTCGGCCATAGTTGATAATTGGGGAAAAGTTTAAAATTTCCTTAAGGCTAGAAATGATGAATAGATGGTTTTGGAAGCTTTAGAAAGTTATTTGGACCAATTTGGAAGCTTATAGAGGTTTATGGACCAAAAACGTAAAAGAAAGAATTTTTGGGATGGATTTAAATAAGTAAAAAAGATGAAGGACCAAGAATGCAAGTTGTAAGAATGGACGGAGAAATTAAGGATGCAAAATAAGGAAAACTGTTTAATATTTTGAATCTAGTAGTAAGTTTGAAAAATACCAGAAATTCTATAAAAATGATTAGGAGGTGATTTTTATACCGTTGTGTTTGTATATCAGTATAGTTTTGTTTAAAACAAACGGAGACTTATTTCAAATTGTATAATGAAATATATTATTTTTTATCGATGATAGGTCAGAAAACAGGGCAGTAGATTCTTCTCAAAACAGATTCTGGAAATTGGATTAGAAAATTCACTATAAAGTGTACAAGTTGAATTAGAAGGAGTAATTTATATGATTAGATTTGTATTTGAGTATATTTTCCAAATGAAGAAATGGAATTAAATTCTAGTGTGTATATCAATACATAATAATAATTCTTTAAAGGTAGTGCAAGTTGTAAGAACATGGAAATTTTAGAATCGAATAAGTATCGATAGAATTTTATGAATTTTATTACTAAGTTGTGCCCATTTAGTATGATGCAAATCTATATTTTGAAATTTGTATGTGATGGATAAATAATGAGTGTGTAGAGTGTGATAAAAAAAACAAGTTCAAAGCGATTCAAAATCAAAGGAAAAAGTTCAAGAGTAAGGGAATATCATAGTAGGATTTCTAGTGAGGCATATTCGGATGAGTGCATTTCTACCTTATTTATATGTGATATGAGGAAAACTTGCAATGAGTCAACCTCGAGTGTTTTAAAAGAAAAAGGTTTTGAGTCGTTTTATGATATATTGTCATAATGATTTGTTAAATGATTTTTAAATGATTTGGCTTGTGATAAGCCAATCTTGAAAGTTTGACAATGAAAATGATTTGGATAAATGATTTGAATGATTTTAGGTATGAACTGCCCAATGCATTTTTATATGATATTTTGATATATTCTTGTTTATGAAATTTTGATATGTGAATGGTATATGGATTTAAATATAAGGCCCATTGTATGTGTATTGAGAGTTAGTGATACAATTGGCATGCCAAGAGTTTGAGTGATTATTGATCGATCATAAATGGTACATTCATGTACATTCTACGAGGCACTTTCGAGTGCCACACTACGTGACACCTTTGAGGCATGTATTCTCATTCATCATACATTGGGCTGTGAATTGAAATAAAACTGAAACAAAAATGTTTGATACATTTTATTGAAAGTAAAGTTTTATATGATGATTTTTTGTTATGTTATATGTTTGGTATTTTTCCTGTATATGTTTTAATTATTATTCTTATTTTATTATTATTAGTGCTATAATACCTCACTAAGTATATACTTAGCGTGTGATGATTTTCACGCGTAGGTGGTAGAAAGCGTAAGTAGTAAGGAGTCAGGTTCAACATCAACTTTTTGAGGAATCAAATATGTTCCATATCCAATATGATATCTTTTGAATATTGATAAACTAGTTGGTATATATATCATATGGTTATGATACTTGGAACTCGAAATGTTTTTCTTTATCTAGTTCTAAATAGAAGATATTGCTTATTACTATTTATGTATGATGGTTTATTATCTAGTGTTTTAGTAATAACAATTTTCAATGCTATCGTTTATTTATTATATTTTATGATTCTTTGATTTTATAAAGGAAAAATATTGATTTTCGGTAAAGGACTGTTTTATAAATACTATGTGACATCTGTGACTCTATACAATGACGTATATGGGAAATGAGGGTTATATTTATTGGTATCAGAGCTACATGTTTAGCCGATTCTTGGCCTAAATTGAACATGTTTTAAGTGGAAATGTGTATACATGCCACAAGGATGTCAATATTACTGATATTGATTGTGATTTGATTGATGTTGTTCCTTACTAATATAGATAAAATATGTGTTTGTATAGATGTCTGAGGCTGAGAGATCTCGTAGAGCAACTGGTCAGGAGGTTCCAGAAGGAACCGATAGTAATGAAGTAAATCGTGAGCCTCATGTTCAGACAGAATAGGGTACATCATCTGCACTGTAGAGAATGCCCGTGCAATATCAGAGGATATTCTTTTAGACTTTAGATGCAATTCTATCCCGTTTTCAACTGTCTGCTCCTCCAGCTCGCTGAGAGTCAATTGCTAAGGGATTGAAAAGTTTGGGAGCTCCTGAATTTAAAGGTGAATCAGATGAGGGTCTAGTGGTCGTATATCTATGGTTAAATGATGTGAAAATTATATGGATGATTTTCATTGCACTGATGCAGAAAAGTTAGATGGAGTTGTGTCTCTACTTGAGGGACAAGCTCGTATATGGTGGAAGAATGCTACGATGCATGTTCTTTCCTAGATAAGTGACTTGTCAATTCTTTCAGGAAGAATTCAAGAACAAGTACATTGGGAGTTAATTTATTCAGGAGATGAAGCAACAATTCCTTAATATGAAGTAAGGAAATCAGACAATTTATGAGTATGAGTATGAGTGTGAATTCAACAAATTGAGTCAGTTTCTAGTAGAGCTGAATTCCGATGAAAAAACTCAATGTGATTGGTTTACTGAAGGACTACAACCGAGGATCAAATAATTTATGATAGCCTTAAATCTGCCTACATTTTAAGAAGTAGTAAATCGAGCTAAAGCTATTGAGTGAGTTCAGACTGAAAATGCTACAAAACAGATAATGTAATCAATAAAGAGATTAGGAGCATATTCAGCTCCACTCCAGTCTAAGCGAGTTCAAAGTTCAGGTCATCGATATCAAAATAAATCTGAGTCTACTGCATCAAATCGTAGAAGAGCAAATACTGGGAAAATAAGACAATCTTAAATATATACTGCTAGTTCTGGAAGATCATTCCAGAATGAATCTCAATTATGTAAAGTATGTGGAAAACCACATTCAGAGTATGTTGAGTTGCTTATGAAGCATGCTTCCGATGTGGAAAGACTGATCATTTTATTCGAGATTGTCCCTTGATGAATAGAGAACCAGTTCAGACTGCAAGATCTACTGCTGTTTCCCAGAAAAGAAAAGGAAAGGCTAAGATCAAGAGACCAACAAGATATTCTTCTCAGACTAAATTTCATACACCAAACAAAGTTTAGAATACCAGAAATGATACAGATCGAGATGATCCAAAAATTATTGTAGGTACATTTTATCTTTATGGTAAACATGTGTTTGTTTTGATTGATCCTAGTTCTATGCATTCATATTTGAGTACTAAGTTTGTCAAAGAGAGAGGAATTTAGCTAGAGCCTATTTCTAGTGATATAATAGCAACTAATCCTTTAGGCCATAATGCTCGGGTGAATCATATATGTAGAAATTGTTTGTTAATGATTCAAGGAATTAAGTTTCCAACGAATCTGATGAAATTACCTTTTAAGGAATTTGAGATAATTTTGGGCATGGATTGACTTTCCTCCTATCATGTCGTGGTGGACTGTTGATTAAAGAGGTTAATTCTGAAAGACTCGAGGGGCGATGAAATCATAATGGTTGGTGAAAGAATAAACCACTATAAAATGTAATTTCAACGATATCTGCTAAGAAATTATTATTACAAGGTTGTCAGGCTTTCTTAGCCAATGTAGTAGACACCCAAGTTACAATAAATAAATTGAAGGATATTCCAACTGTTCAAGAGTATCCAGATGTATTTTAAGATGAATTACCAGGTTTACCACTGGATCGAGAAGTGGAATTTAAAATAGAGGTGTTACTTGGTACTACACCTATTTTGATGGCCCCGTACAGAATGGCTCCAAATGAGTTACGGGAATTAAAGGCTCAATTACTAGAATTGTTATATCAGGTTTTATAAGGCCGAGTGTGTCACCATGGGGTGCGCCTGTATTGTTTGTGAAAAAAAGATGGTTTTGTACGATTATACATAGATTATCGTCAACTGAATAAGGTAACAATGAAGAACAAATATCATCTTCCAAGGATTGATGATATTTTTGATCAGTTGAAAGGCGCATCGGTGTTCTATAAGATCGATCTTCGATCGGGTTATCATCAGCTAAATATTAAAGAAGAATATATTTCTAAAATAACTTTTAGGACTCTGTATGGTCATTACGAGTTTTGTAGTGATGCCATTTGGACTAACTAATGCTCCTGCAGCATTCATGGATTTGATGAATCAAGTGTTTCAACCATATTTGGACCAGTTTGTAGTCGTATTCATTGACGATATTTTGGTCTACTCTAAGACAAGAGAAGATCATGAGGCTCATCTTCGTATTGTTCTTCACACACTTTAGGATAAAAAACTTTATGTCAAGTTTTCAAAGTGTGAGTTCTGGTTGTCAGAAATTGATTTTCTTGGCCATGTTGTCTCAACAGAAGGAATAAGAGTAGATTCGAAGAAAGTTCAATCTATTGTTGAGTGGATAACTCTAAAAAATGTTTCTGAAGTTTGAAATTTCGTGGAACTTGTTGGTTATTATCGAAGGTTCGTAAAGAACTTTTCGATGATTGCTTCTCCACTTACCAAGCTTTTAAGGAAGGATGTACCATTTATTTAGACTGATAAGTACCAAGAAAGTTTTGAGCCGTTGAAGAAAATTTTAATAGAAGCTCTAGTGTTGGTACAACCGAAATCAGGAAAGGATTATGTGGTGTATAGTGATGCATCTCATAATGGGTTGGGATGTGTTTTGATGCAAGAAGGGAAGGTTTTAGCTTATGCTTCAAGGCAACTTAAGACTCATGAAATAAATTATCCTACCCATGATTTAGAATTGGTTTTCATGGTGTTTGCCTTGAAGATATGGCATAATTATCTATATGACGAAAGATGTTACATCTGCACTGATCATAAAAGTTTGAAGTATCTATTGACGCAAAGGATCTGAACTTAAGGTAAAGAAGATGGATTGAGCTCCTTAAGGATTACGATGTGATCATTGATTATCACCCTGGAAAGGCTAATGGCGTTGCAGATGCTTTATGCTGAAAGACATTTTCTGCCTTACGAGCTTTAGATGCTTTGTTATCATTAAAAGAAGTTGGAGTATTGATTGCAGAGTTAAGAATAATTCCTACCTTATTGGAAAGAATAAAGAACTTCAAAGAAATGATGAAAAATACAAATCCAGAAACGAGAAGGTAGAAAAAAGTGAGACTAAAGATTTTGAAGTCAAGCCTGATGGATGTTTATATTATAAAGAAAGAATTTACATTCCTAATGATGAGAAATTGAAGAAATAACTTCTCTCTGAAGTGCATTATATTTTTTTAACGATGAACCCTGAAGGAAGCAAGATGTATCTTAACTTGAAAGGTCGATATTGGTGGCCAGGTATGAAAAGGGCTATAACTGAGTTTGTTTCTAAATGTTTGATATATTACCAAGTAAAGGTAGAAAATCAAGTTCCATATCGATTGTTGCAACCTATTTCCATACCTAAGTGGAAATGGGAAAGAGATACTATGGATTTTGTAACAGGTCTGCCTTTGACACCCAATAAAAAAGACTCAATTTGGGTGATTGTGGACAGATTAACTAAGTCAACACACTTTATTCCAGTTCGAGTTGATTATTCTATGGATAAGTAAGTTGAATTTTATATGAAAGAGATTGTTCGACTGCATAGAGTACCTATCTCGATTGTCTTTGACAGATATCCAAGGTTTACCTCAAGGTTTTGGAAGTCTTTGTATAAGGCCTTAGGAACTCGACTTAACTTTAGTACTGTTTTTCATCCTCATATAGATGAACAATCGGAGCTATTCAAATTCTAGAAGATATGTTAAGGGCATGCATCATTGAATTTAAAGGATCATGGGAAAGGTATCTGCCTTTAGCAGAGTTCGCCTATAATAACAATTATTAGTCAAGTATTAAGATGGCACCTTGTGAAGCCTTATATGGAAGCAAGTGTCGAACGCCATTAAATTGGTTCGAACTCAAGGACCAAGATATAATTGGTCCTAATCTGATTAAGGAAGTGGATAAAGTGAAGATTATAAAAGATAATCTTAAGTTTGCAGTTGATCGACATAAATCTTATGTAGATTTAAAGAGTAAAGAAATAGAATATCAAGTTGGAGACAAGGCGTTTCTTAAGGTGTCACCTTGGAAAAAAGTTTTATGATTTGGACGAAAGGGAAAGTTAAGTCCTAGATTCATTGGTCAATATGAAATTGTGAAGAATGTGAGGCCATTGTCTAATCAGCTTGCACTACCCCCGTAAATGGATAAAATTCATAATGTGTTTCACGTGTTGATGTTTCGAAGATATCGTTTAGATCATTCGCATGTCATCACTCCGGAGGAAATTGAAATTCAACCAGATTTAACTTATGAAGAGGAACCAATGAAGATACTAGATCATGGAGTCAAAGAACTCAGGAAAAATGGTTCATTTAGTCATTCTTTAGAGAAATCACAAATTTGAGGAAGCTACATGGGAAAGAGAAGAAGATATGAGAAAGCAGTTTCCACTTCTTTTTTTATCAGATACGTGTTGAAAATTTGAGGATGAATTTTCTTAAAAAGGATAATTGTAATACCCCAATTTTTAACTAGTGACCAAAATATAATTTTTAAAAGTTTAGTGACCAAAGTATAAACTTTGGAAAAGTTTAAGGACCAATGTGTAATTTTGAAAATTTATGTAATCCGGATCCATAAATGAATAGTTTACCCCCCAATAATGACGTTTCTATGGGAATCATATTTTTTGTACGAATTTTGTATTAAAAGTATAAAGCGATAAAGTTCGAAAAAAATTTGGGTAATCGATCGAATCGAATTTTCAAGAAATTTTGAAGGATGATGAAGCAAGGTTTAAAATCTAATTTATATGACTTAAATTTGTAGGATTTAATATAAACAGTTGGATTTAAGATAGTTTTCCATAATCAATTTGGACCGTTGGATGAAAAATGGTTAGATTGTAATTTTGGCAAATTCGAAGGGAAAAGTTAGTAACTACTAATTCATTGGTTTATTTTTTACCATTTGATGAATAAATTGACATGTGGAAAGTTATGAACCTTGGATTTCAAGGGTAAAATGTTATTTTTCAATAAAAAGATTTTTAATTAATTTTTTACATTAAAAGATGATAAGTATGCTTAGATTTTTATTAGGAAAATTCTTGAAACTTGTTCATCTTTTCTACCTTTGGCATTGAGCTACATCTAAGGTAAGGAGAAACTTTTTTTTATTTTCAAGCAAATTTCTTAGGAATTTAGATGGAAACATGAAATAGAAAATTGTTCTACATGAAGTTCTCTATCATTTGGTACCATTAGTTCATGTTTTTCATGCTTAGAACATTGGATTATTGAATTTGATGGATGAAGGAGATATAAGGTTTTGATGAACTAAGGCATGATTATGGTGTAGTTGGTGTTAGAGAATCATTTCCATGCTTGTATAATGATTGAAACTACATGGAATTTCATGTAGTGATATTTGGCCATTAGGGTTTATTTATAAATAAATTGTTTGAATTGAAATTGATAAAGACTTGATTGTAGATGAATGGAAATGTTGTTTGGAAGTTGAATTCATGCTTGAATCAAGTTGGAAAGTTAGCCTAAAGTGACTCTTCATATTCGACCATAGTGAATAATTGCGAGAAAATGTGTAAAAATTTCCTTAAGGCTAGAAATGATGAATGAATGTTTTGCAAGCTTTAGAAAGTTATTTGGACCAATTTGGAAGCTTATGGAGGTTTAGGGATAAAAAATGTAAAAGGAAGAATTTTCAGAAATATTTGGAATGTATTTGAATAAGTAAAAAGGATGAAGGACCAAGAATGCAAGTTGTAAGAATGGATGGAGAAATTAAGGATGCAAAATAAGGAAAACTGTTAAGAATTTTGAATCTAGCAGTGAGTTTGAAAAATCACCAGAAATTATATAAATATTATTAGGAGGTTATTTTTATATTGTTGTGTTCCTATATCAGTCTAGTTTCGTTTAAAACAAACAATGATCGATTTTAAATTGTATAATGAAAGATATGAATTTTTTATCGATGATAGGTCAGAAAACAGGGAAGCAGATTCTGCTCAAAATAGATTCTGGAAATTGATTAGAAAATTCACTATAAATTTTACAAGTTGAATTAGAAGAAGTAATTTATATGGTTAGATTCTTATTTGAGTTAGTTTCCAAATGAAGAAACGAAATTAAATTCCAGTATGTATATCAATACAGAATAATGATTCTTTAAGGGTAGTGCAAGTTGTCAGAACATGGAAATTTTATAATCGAATAAGTATCAATATAATTTTATGAATTTTATTACTAAGTTGTGCCCATATTAGTATGATACTAATCTATATTTTGAAATTTGTATGTGATGGATAAATAATGCTTGTGTAGATCGTGATAAAAAAAACAAGTTCAAAGCGATTCAAAATCAAAGGAAAAAGTTCAAGAGTAAGGGGATATCGGTAGTAGGATTTCTTCGAGGCATATTCAGGTGAGTTCATTTCTACCTTATTTATATGTGATATGAGGAATACTTCAAATGAATCAACCTCGAGTGTTTTGAAAGAAAAAGGTTTTGAGTCGTTTTATGATATATTGTCATAATGATTTGGCTTGTGATGAGCCAATCTTGAAAGTTTGACAATGAAAATGATTTAGATAAATGATTTGAATGATTTTGGGTATGAACTGCCCAATGCATTTTTATATGATATTTTGATGTATTCGTGTTTATGAAACTTTGATATGTGAATGGTATATGGATTTAAATATAAGGCCCATTGTATGTGCATTGAGAGTTAGTGATACAGTTGGCATTCCAAGAGTTTGAGTTATTATTGATCAATCATACATGGTACATTGATGTACATTCTACGCGGTACTTTCGAGTGCAACTCTACACGACACTTTCTAGTGCAATTATATGTGACACTTTATGTGCAATTCTACGTGACACTATTTGTGCATTCAGGAAACTCATAATGATTGATCATTATGATATTCCTTATTTATACGATGTTGTTGTGTTCTACATTACATGTATATTCTATGTGCCTCTTTATGTGCATATTATCTACGCTGCAATTTTGACTACATTTTTGCGCACACTCATATATGACTCACGTACCATACATTGGGTTGTGAATTGAAATGAAACTGAAATGTACATGTTTGATACATTTTATTGAAAGTAAATTTGTATATGATGATTTTATGTTATGTTATATGTCTGGTATTTTTCATGTATATGTTTTAATTATTATTCTTATTTTATTATTATTAGTACTATAATGCCTCACTAAGCATATATTTAGTGTGTGATGATTTTCATGCTGTAACACCTACGACTTGTATACTTATACCAATACAGGTTATAAATATCACATGATTTACTTAAACATTTCCCAATTCAAAAGTGGCTTGAAATTTATTTTCTCATTTTTTCTAATTATAATAGAAAATACAAAATAGTAAATCACATAATTTTTTATATAATATTAAATATCAGATACGTCATTTATAAAAGTAATACTAAATAATATCATCCATGATGAAATAGAGTAAAAAAATTTAGTTTAGCCATTACAACAGTTTCCAAAATAGTTAACAGAACAACTAGAACATTTATATTTACATGCCACTAAATAAGTCAGAATTACATCAAAGGATGTCTTGCTGATATTGTATTATACTCATCGATGCTTGATGTTGCTCAGTACTCCTTACTTCTACTCCTGACGTTTACATACGCGTGAAAATCATCACACGCTAAGTATATACTTAGTGAGGCAATTAACAGTAATAAACCGTGCAATACATCATTAATATACAATCATATGTCATAATCAATGTAGCATGATCACTTACCTGTATAACCATTTAATTACTATAGTAAACATGATAATGGTGCATTATAAAATATATTCAATAAACCATAGCCCAATATGTAGACCTTGAGGGCCCTAGGTACGCGAGTTAATATAAATAAACACCATAGTGCTAACTCGAGTATGACACATAAGGTCGTGTCCACCATCTGTACTAGGTATACTTAAGTACAGTCCCAATATGACTCATAAGATTGTGCCCACTAAATACACTAATTATACTTTAGTGTAATCCCGAATATGCAACATGTGCTGGACTCTATGGCATGCCAACTATACCATGTCCCTCAATAATTCACTTGGGCTTATAGTCTATTATTGATTCATTCATAATAATGTATCCATCACATTCACAATTTGGGCAGTTCATACCCAAAATACATTCACATATATATTTCCACAAGTGATCAATGCATTATGACTTCACACTTTGACATATTAAGGTCATGTCGATATTATGAAAAATAACATAATATCATGGTGATATAAACAAGGTAGACTCATCGCAAGTCTTCCTGATGATGTATAAAACATCCATGTATAATGTCATGCATGTATTGCAGTCACCTTGACACTTTAAAATTTTCAAAAGATTTTTCCACTATGCTCCAACTTAGTCCTTTTTATACTCGATTTGCTTTGAACCAAAGTCAATCACGATCTGTACAAAATTATAAATTCATATTGATACATATGTTAGTATTGTACTAACATAAATACATTTCCAAAATAAATTCCATAAGCGTACATTTAAACATTACTCCTCAGCTTCTAATCCATTTCCTCTTAAAATCTAAAATTTCCATATTTAGACAACTCGCACTACCTTTAAAGAATCAGTATTTTGTATTTATATACATACTGGAATTTAACTTCGTTTCTTCCTATGAAAACTAGACTCGAATAAAAATCTATCCATATAAAGAACTCATTCTAGTTCATTTTTTACAATTTATGGTAAATTGTCAAAGTTGACCGACATAATCTGTTTTTGCAGAAACTGCTGCCCCATTTTCTGACATTTCCTCGGGTAAAAATCCATATCTTTTTGTATATACCTTGAAATTGATCCCCGTTTATTTCAAACGAAACTAGATTGATATAATAACACAATATATAAAAATAACCTCCAAATCATTTTTATATAATTTCTGGTGAATTTTCAAACAATCTGCCAGATTCAAAAATCTAAATTGTTTTCCTTAATTTGCATCATTAGGTTCTTCATCAATTCTTACAACCAATTCTTTAAAATCACTAAACTCTTCATAACTCCAAATCATAAAATCTCATCACACATTTAACTTCACCATGAAATTTTTGTACCAAATGATAGAGAATTTCAAGTAGAACAATTTTCTATTATACGGCATAACCCGAAATCCAAAGAAAATTGCTCAAAAATGGAAAAGCAATTTTTCTTACCTTTGAGAGAAACCCACGACCTTTCAGCTGAAGAGGAAGAAATATCCTCAATAATTCTTCATCTTTCATTATAATTTAATGAATTTTTAATTCATTAAACGCTAAATTACCAATTTACCCTTGAAATTAAAATATCTTTCATAATTTACCCTTAATGAATTGATATTTACATTAATACCAACCCACCTAACCTTATCATCTTCTACATTCAAAGATGAACCAATTTGACTTTGACTTACTAAATTTGCCATGCAATTTTCAAAAATTGCATTTTAGTCACTAAATTCCACTGTTTCGGTCAAATCTGAAAAATTACACATTTTTGAGCCAAATTTCTCTGATCTAAAATATTAAAATATTATTTCCTAACATTTTATAACATCCTTCAAATTTTCGTAAAATTCCAATTCTATTCGAATATTATATTTCAATACTAAACTTTACTACTTTATAGCTTTTAACAAAATTCCCGTACCAAAATCTGATTTCCCACTAAAATCTCTATTTTAATCCAAACTGTTCATTTACAGGCTAAAATATATAACTTTTAAAAATTATAATTTTAGTCCCTAAACTTTTCAAAGTTTATACTTTAGCCACTAAACTTTCAAAATTTACATTTTAGTCACTAGAAAAAATTTGGGATATTACAATTTCTCCCCCTTAAAGAAAATTCATCCTCGGATTTTCTCTACGTATCTACATACCTGAATTAAATAGATGAGGAAATTTTTTCTTGATGTCTTCTTCCCGTTCCCAAGTAGCTTCCTCAACTTTATGGTTCCGCCAAAGAACTTTTACCAACAAAATCGTCTTATTTCTTAGTTCTTTGACTTCATGTGCTAAAATATTTACTAGCTCCTCTTCGTATGATAAATCTGGTTGAATATCAATTTCCTCCAGCGTAATTACATGTGAAGGATCTGATCGATACCTTCGAAGCATCGATACATGAAATACATTATGAACTTTGTCCATTTGTGGAGGTAATGCTAAGTGATACGCCACCGGTCCAACTCTCTTTAAGATCTCATAAGGTCCAATGAATCTTGGACTTAATTTTCCTTTGCTCCCAAAATGCAATATCTTTTTCCAAGGTGATACTTTAAGAAAAACTTTATCACCTTCATGGAATTCAATCTCTTTTCGCTTCAAATCTGCATAAGACTTATGACAATCAGCTGCAATCTTGAGATTATCTTGGATTATCCTCACTTTATCCTCAACCTCTTTCAATAAATCAGGGCCAACCAGATCCCGATCTTTTAACTCGAACCAATTTAATGGTATCCTACACTTTCTCCCGTATAAAGCTTCGTACGGAGCCATCTTGATGCTCGATTGATAGATGTTGTTGTAACAAAATTTTGCTAAAGGAAAATATTTTTCCCAAGATCCTTCTAACTCAATCACGCATGCCCACAACATATCCTCAAATATCTGGATAGTCCGCACAGACTGACCATCCGTCTATAGATGAAAGGCTGTACTGAAACTCAATCGAGTACCCAAAGCTCTATGCAAAGAATTCCAAAATCTGGATGTAAACCTTGGATCCCTTTGAAATATGATTGACACTATCACACCATGCATTCGAACTATCTCTTTTATATACAACTTTGCATACTTATCCAATGAATAGTCTATTCGCACTAGAATGAAATCGGTCAACTATCACCCAAATAGAATCTTTTTACTTGGTGTCAAAGGTAGTCCTGCAACAAAATCCATAGTGACTCGTTCCCACTTCCATTCTGGAATTGAAATTGGTTGCTAAAGTCTAGAAGGCACTTGATGCTCAGCTTTTACTTGTTGACATGTCAGACAGGTAACAACAAACTCGGAAATAGCTCTTTCCATACCTGACCACCACTATCGACTCTTTAAATCTTGATACATCTTATTTCCACCTGGGTGCATAGTCAACAAACTATAATTTTCCTCTGAAATAATATCCTTCTTCAATTCATCATCATGAGGAATGCAGATTCTTCCTCGATAATACAGACATCCATCCGCTTTAACTTCAAAGTCTTTAGTCTCACCTTTTTTCACTTGTGCCATCTTTTCCAAACATCTCCCGCCTTTCTTCTGTAACTCTTTTATCCGATCTATAAGCATGGGCTTTATCCTTAATTCAGCCAGAAGTGCGACATTTTTCTTTAAAGATAAGCGAGCATCTAAAGTTTGCAAAGTTGCAAAAGTCTTTCGGCTAAGTGCATCAGCTACAACATTAGCCTTCCCAGGATGGTAGTCAATAACCACATCATAATCCTTTAAAAGTTCTATCCATCTTCTCTGTCTCAAGTTTAGCTCTTTTTGAGTCAACAAATACTTTAGACTTTTATGATCCGTGTATATGAAGCATCGCTGACCATACAAATAATGACGCCAAATCTTTAGAGCAAATACCACTGCTGCCAACTCAAGATCATGTATGGTCATGAGTCTTTAGTTGTATGGAATCATAAGCTACAACCTAACCTTCTTGAATAAGTACATAGCCCAAACTATTATGAGATGCATCACTATACACCACATACTATTTACCTGACTCCGGTTGTACCAGTACTGGTGCTTCCCTTAAAATCTTCTTTAGAGTTTTAAAACTTTCTTGGCACTTCTTGGTCCAAATAAATGGAACATCCTTTCTCAAGAGTTTAGTCAATCGAGAAGCAATCATCGAAAAAGTTTTTCACGAACCTTCTATAATAACCAGCAAGTCCTAAGAAACTTTGAACCTCTGTAATATTCTTTTGAGGTTTCCACTCCATGATAGCCTGAACTTTCTTAGGATTTATGCCTTCTGCCGAAACCACATGACCAAGAAAAGAAACTCCAGATAGCCAAAATTCACACTTTGACAGCTTGGCATATAACTTTTTGTCTTTAAGGATCTCGAGCACAGTACGAAGGTAAACATCATGTTCTTTCTTCGTTTTCGAGTACACTAGAATGTCATCAATAAATACCACCACAAACTGATCCAAATAAGGTTAAAATACTCGATTCATCAAATCCATAAATGTTGCTGGAGCATTAGTCATCCCAAACGGCATCACCACGAACTCGTAATGCCCATACCATGTCCTGAAAACTATCTTTGGAATATCTTCCTCTTTAATCTTCAACTGGTGATATACCGATCGAAGATCAATCTTGGAGAAAATGGCTGCTCCCTTAAGTTGATCAAATAAATCATCAATCCTCAGAAGATGATACTTGTTCTTTATAGTCTCCTTGTTTAACTGTCGATAATCAATGCATAATCGCATGGATCCATCTTTCTTTTTCACAAACAACACTGGAGTACCCCAAGGTGAAACACTTGGTCTAATGAATCCTCGATCTAGCAGTTCTTGTAATTGAGCCTTTAATTCCCTTAATTCTGTAGGGGCTATTCGATAAGGAGCCATAAGAATAAGAGTTGTACCTGGAAATACGCCAATACCAAACTCCACCTCTCTGTCTGGAGGTAAACCAGGTAACTCATCTGGAAATACCTCTGAATATTCTCGAACTGTTGAAATGTCTTCCAACTTAACTTCGTCAGCCCTTGTATCCACCACATTTGCTAAAATTACTTGACAGCCTTGTGACAACAATTTCTTAGCAGTAAAGGCTAAAATCACATTGGATAAGGGATTCACTCTTTCTCCAACAAATATTATCTCTGAACCCTTTGCATCATTTATGAACAATCTCTTCAAACGACAATCTACCCAACCATAATAGGAAGATAACCAATCCATGCCTAAGATTATCCAAATTACTCAAAAGGTAACTCCAAGAGATTTGTAGGAAATTCCACTCCTTGTATCTTTATAGGACAACCCTTACATATCTGACTAATCCTCGCACTATGGCCTAACGGATTAATTGCCACCATATCACTAGAAATAGGTTCTAAAGGGATTCTCTTCTCTCTAACCAGGTTTGTACTAATATAAGAATAAGTAGAACCAGGATCAATCAACACAACAATAGGTTCATCAAAAAGGTAAAAGGTACCTGCTATAATCTCAGGAGCATCTCGATCATCATTAGTCTTGATATGATAAATTCAGGCAGTAGTTTTGCCATCCCGATTAGATGCAACCTCAGACGTACCAAATCTGCCTCCTTTGCCACCTCTGACCTTCTAATGTCCTACTACAAACTGATATGAGTATAGCTATGGACACTCCTTTTTAAAATGACCAGGTTATTTGCAATGAAAACATTTTCCCTCAGCAAACCAACACTGACCCGAATGCATCTTTCCACAAAGCTCGCATTCTGGAACAGGTCGTACTCCTGAACTTCTAGTACCCGTTGAAGTTGTTTGAGTCTGCTTAAACTTCCCTCCAGAGAATCCCTTTCTACCTGTAGATGCTAAAGAGGGAGAACTTTTCTGTTGGTGACCTTTACTGCGTTTAAAGAATGGTGTAGAGTAAGAGCTTCCAAATCTTTTACTTGTGTGTGCTTTTTTCACCTCCTGATCCTCAAGGTCAACTTTTTCCATAGCTTTAGCCTTGTTTACTGCTTCCTGAAATGAAGTAAAATGATGAAAAACCAGGATCCTTTTGTATTGAGGATCCAAACCATAAATAAATCTATCAATTCTGACTTTCTTTGTCGGAAGGAACTCCGATGCAAATCGACTTAGCCAGTGGAACTCACATTCATATTCATAAACTGTCATGCTAGCCTATTTCAGATTTAAGAACTGTTGCATCATTTCATTGACAAAAACATCTCCAATGTATTTCTCCTTGAATTCACTTAGAAAGAAGTCCCACGTAATCTGCTCAGGGGAGACTCGTGCAGCGACAATATTCCACCACACACTAGCTTATTCCATCAACAAAGATAAAACTCCTTCTAGCTTTCCTTGATCATCATAGGGAATCCTGTTTAGCATGTTCTTAACATCATTTAACCAATAATCAGCAGTCATCGGATCAAAATCTGCATCGCCTCGAAACTCAGGTGCTTTTGTCTTTCTCAATTCTTTAGGAACTGATACTGGGCCTGACGATTAATAATGTTGTCCAAAGCTTGTAAAAACAACCCACGATCTTGAACTGACATGTTCTATTGATTCACATTAAATGGCTCTACGTTAGGCAGAGCAAGAGGTTGATTTTGGTTCACATCATTACTCCCACTCTGTACAGGAGTAACGCGCTCATCGGCGCTACTTAACTCTAGATTATCTGATATATGAACACAGTCAAAATCATCTAAAATTAATAAGGAGTAACTTTACAGCATAATAAGCATAAAAACATATATACAACCATCAGCATAATTTTGACATCCTAGTGGCATGTATACATTCATAACTATTTTTAAACTCATTTTCTGTCCAGAAACGGCTAAACTTGTAGCTCTGATGCCAATAAATGTAACACCTATGACCCGTATACTTATACCAATATCGGTTATAGATATCACATGATTTACTTAAAACATTTCCTAATTCAAAAGTGGCTTGAAATTTATCTTCTCCTTTTTTTTCTAATTATAATAGAAAATATAAAAGAGTAAATCATATAATTTTTTATATAATATTAAATATCAGATATGTCCATTTATAAAAGTAATACTAAATAATATCATCCATGATGAAATAGAGAAACAATTTAGTTTAGCCATTACAACTGTTTCCAAAATAGTTAACAAAACAACTAGAACATTTATACGTAAATGCCACTAAATAAGTCAGAATTACATCAAATGATGTCTAACTGATATTGTATTATACTCCTCAATGCTTGATGTTGCTCAGTACTCTTTACTTCTACTCCTGACGTTTACCTACGCGTGAAAATCATCACACGCTAAGTATATACTTAGTGAGGCAATCAACAGTAATAAACCGTGCACTACATCATTAACATACAACCATATGTCATAATCAATGTAGCATGATCACTTGCATGTATAACCATTTAATTACTATAGTAAACATGATAATGGTGCATTATAAAATATTTTCAATAAACCATAGCCCAATATGTAGACCTTGAGGACCCTAGGTACACTAGTCAATATAAATAAACACCGTAGTGCTAATACGAGTATGACATATAAGGTCGTGTTCACCATCTGTACTAGGTATACTTAAGTACAGTCTCGAATATGACACATAAAATTGTGCCCACTGTATACACTAATTATACTTTAGTGTAATCCCGAATATGCAGCCTGCTGCTGGACTCTATGGCATGCCAACTATACCATGTCCCTCAATAATTCATTTGGGCTTATAGTCTATTCTTGATTCATTCATAATAATGTATCCATCACATTCACAATTTGGGCAGTTCATACCCAAAATACATTCACATATATATTTCCACAAGTGATCAATGCATTATGACTTCATACTTTGGGCATATTAAGGTCATGTCGATATTATGAAAAATGACATAATATCATGGTGACATAAACAAGGTAGACTCATCGCAAGTCTTCCCGATGATGTATAAAACATCCATGTATAATTTCATGCATGTATTGCACTCACCTTGACACTTTAAAATTTTCAAAAGATTTTTCCTCACTTTGCTCCAACTTAGTCCTTTTTATACTCGATTTGCTTTGAACCAAAGTCAATCACGATCTATACAAAATTATAAATTCATATCGATACATATGTTAGTATTGTACTAACATAAATACATTTCCAAAATAAATTCCATAATCGTACATTAAAACATTTCTCTTCAGCTTCTAATCCATTTCCTCTTAAAATCTAAAATTTTCATATTTAGACGACTCTCACTACCTTTAAAGAATCAGTATTCTATATTTATATACACATTGGAATTTAATTTCGTTTCTTCCTATGAAAACTAGACTCGAATACAAATCTATCCATATAAAGAAATCCTTCTATTTCATTTTGTACAATTTATGGTAAATTTTCAAAGTTGACCGGCATAATCTGTTTTGTGCAGAAACTGCTGCCCCGTTTTCTGACCTTTCCTCGGGTAAAAGTCCATATCTTTTTGTATATACCTTAAAATTGATCCCCATTTATTTCAAATGAAACTATATTGATATAAGAACAATATATAAAAATAAACTCCAAATCATATTTAGATAATTTCTGGTGAATTTTCAAACTCATTGCCAGATTCAAAAATCTAAACTGCTTTCTTTTAATTTGCATCCTTAGGTTCTTCATCAATTCTTATAATCAATTCTTTAAAATCACTAAACTCTTCATAACCCCAAATCATAAAATCTCATCACACATTTATCTTCACCATGAAATTTTGGTACCAAATGATAGAGAATTTCACGTATAACAATTTTCTATTCTACGGCACAACACAAAATCCAAAGAAAATTGCTCAAAAATGGAAAAGAAATTTTTTTCTTACCTTTGAGAGAAACCCACGACCTTTCAGCTGAAGATGAAGAAATATCCTCAATAATTCTTCATCTTTCATTATAATTTAATGAATTTTTAATTCATTAAATGCTAAATTACCAATTTACCCTTAAAATTAAAATATATTTCCTAATTTACCCTTAACGAACTTGATATTTACATTAATACCAAACCACCTAACCTTAACATCTTCCACAGTCAAAGATTAACCAATTTGACTTTGACTTACTAAATTTGCCATGTAATTTTCAAAAATTGCATTTTAGTCACTAAATTCCACTGTTTCGATCAAATCTGAAAAATTGCATATTTCTGAGCCAAATTTCTCTGATCTAAAATTTTAGTATAATATTTCATAACATTTTATAACATCCTTCAAATTTTCGTAAAATTCCAATTCGATCCGAATATTCTATTTCAATACTAAACTTTACTGCTTTATAACTTTTAAAAAATTTCCCGTACCAAAATCTGATTTCCTACTAAAATCTCTATTTTAATCCAAACTGTTCATTTACATGCTAAAATATATAACTTTTAAAATTTATAATTTTACTCCCTAAACTTTTCAAAGTTTATAATTTGGCCACTAAACTTTCAAAACTTACACTTTAGTCACTAAACAAAATTTGGGATATTACAAATGCATAGGTGGTAGAAAGCGTAAGGAGTAAGGAGTTAGGTTCAACATCAATTGTTTGAGGAATCATATCTGCTCTATATCCAATATGGCATATTTTGAATATTGATAAACTAGTTGGCATGTGTATCATATGGTTATGATATTTGGAACTCGAATTGTTTTTCTTTATCTAGTTCTAAATGGAATATATTGCTTATTACTATTTATGTTTGATGGTTTATTATCTAGTTTATTTATTATAATTTATGATTCTTGATAAAATGGAATGATTTTAGAAAGGAAAAATATTACTGATTTTCAGTAAAGGATTGTTTTATAAATACTATGTGACATATGTGACTCGTGTACGGTGACGTATACGGGAAATGAGTGTTACAAATAAAATAAATGAATAAATTATTGCAAAAAAAAAGAATGTGAATGCAAATGCACAATGTGCTAATTCCAAAAGCAATCACCATAAAATAACTTTAATCATACCATAAATTCTCTTTACACTAGATAGTCAAATTTCACGAGCTTTATTTTCTTCGTTTACTTGATCTAGGCATTTCTCATGATTTGATGTTGTCTTTATAGTCGTTGTTGGGCTAATCAAAATGTTGAACAACCCATCTTCATTTTAATTCATCTATTGTGATTATTGGATCTCTAGACTTCCATTTTTGTGGGATTCTCCAAGAGAAAAGTGGTTTTCATATCTCATGTAGGATCTTCTCATTTTTAACTCAGCTAGCACCTGACTCTTTGGTACTATCTCGATCTTTGTTCCTTTTATGAGAGTATTCGATCAACTTTGAGTTCTTCCTCCATTGACCAACTTCGTTTGTAGATCGTCCCCCTTACGTATTTGACTACCTAGTTATGGAACCCTTACGTCGATATGAAAACCTTTTAATTTGGTTAATCACTTGCAAATTAACACCTTTTGATTATGATATGAAGATGCAAACACAAACAAAAGACAGAGAAAAATAAAATAATACAAAAAAAAATTGTTAATATCAATCAATTAAATAGCAGGAAATATATTTATGAAAAGAAAAGATCCTACCCAACATGGTATATACTCTTTTATGCTTTTATTAAATAGAAATCCTTCCCAGGCATGTTTTCTACCCCTATGCCTTGTTCAATATATAAATCCTAACCTCATGCCATCTAGTTCACATGCTTATTCGAAAAAATAAACCTAACTGCATGCTTTCTAGTTCTCATGCATTTATTTCGAAAGTAAAATTACTCTATGAAAATTAAAAGATAAACAAAAAGCTTTTCCTTGTGTGCTCTCCTCACGAGATTTATAAGGTTAGGTTAGGCTCTACCTAGGTTTGAGTTCTAGGTTCATTATATGATGGGTTCGACTCTAAAGTAAAAGGTACTCGAATTGTCCTTGTCAGTGCCCCCTTGGGTTGCTAGACCCTCGATCCTGGCCCATTAAAGGCTTTCGAATTGAGTTCAATTTGAGGGGGCACACCTCTCTATGTCTATGCGGAGGTGAAAACCATCACGAGATCCACAAGGCGTGAGCCTCAGGAGCGATATGCTATCCCATACGGAGGTGACAACCATCACGAGGGAGTAGCTTCTCACTCCTACTTAAATGGGACGGAACAGGGTTTTAGCTCAATGTCATGACGATGTAACTGCATAGCGTGTGACGAAAAATGAAAAAACACACAATCAAACAACACAAATTTTAATTCTCAATTCTCCTTAAAACAAATCTAATCTAAAAACATTAACAAACAAACTAGTCCAACTATTTAATGGTTAATGAAAATGTAAACACAAATTTGTTTTAATCAGACAAGGGATCAAAAATTAAATTAGGATTAATTTGTAAATTTCATTGCAAAGACAACTAGTTAATTGACTAATGGCCTGACTCTCTAAATGTCCCTAGGGGAGTCGTCAAGCTATCGAAATGGATCTAAAAATTAGGTGATTTAAAGTCTTGTATCGACTAATTTAGGGTTTCCTTTTAAAATTGAAAAAACATGTGGTTCGAGAAGTCACCGCCAATCTTTTATTACGGTGTGATTGAACACCCAAAATGTTTTTTCATTTTAATAAAAATCTAATTATTAAAACAACATTTTAAGGTATGGGTACCAAAATTAAGTTCAGGAGTCGATAACGTGTAGGGAAGGGTTAACACCCCCACAACACCCCAAATCGATACCTAGTTGATTAATTAGTTGTCTTTGCAATGAAATTTTCAAATTCGAATTTAATTTAATTTAAGATCCCTTTTTAAACACATTCCATGAATTTAAGGATTGAAAATTATAATATTTAATTATTTCCTATCGAGAAGAAAATGTCTCTCATGCCTTAAAGTAGTCATCTCTCTTTCCAATTGAAATAAAGAAATATCACCATTCCATTAGAAAATTCATTATTAGTCCAAATTCCATATGCATGAATGAAGATAAAAATAAGATAAAGAAGTAAATTAAATACAAATTACCAATTTTTTTTTAGAAAGAAGAAGGATGTTCGATTATTTAAACACATCGAGATCATACCTTTTATAAGTTCTAATGATTTTTTTTTTAATTTATGGTTATAATTATAAATTTTCATTACAATTCTAAATATTTTTAATAAAACTAACTGTTTCTAAAAAAGATTGGGATTATGTTTTCAATAATATTAACTTTTAGTTATTTTTATAAAAAATCAAAGCCAATCATTAATTTGCATTATTTTCTTTTCCTTTTACGACAAAAGCATTGCAACTTGTGGTTCGTCTAAAATCTTAATTTTTAAAACAATGTGATGTGATTATAAGATAATATTTATTTATAATTTTCTTTTATTATCGAGAACGTATATACATTCTACAAACGAAACTGCTCAAACTCATGATCTTAAGGGAAACAATAATTTTTTTAACTATTTTTTTTTTGAAAAATTCTTTTAATCATTGAAATCTATGAATGAATTTAAAATTTTAGTTAAGAAAAATGATAGAATAGAATAGTAATTATGAAGCAATGGAAGGATGGCAGATTGTGAATGGCAACAAATGCATGACTTTCCAGCTGAGTTGGAGTTGGAGCCACACATCTTTTATTATTAATCACCTGCCAACGTAATTACCATGGAGCCCACAATTCGTTAAGATTTCCTACCATTTAGGCCTGTAAACGAACCTAATGCACACGAACGGAGGTATGTTCATGTTCGTTCATTTAATAAATAAACGGACATAAACGAACACGAACATAAACGAACAAATTTTTTTTTGTTTATGTTCGTTGATTAAGGAATATAGCTTGTTCATGTTCGTTCATTTAAATGGTAAACGAACATAACCGAACGTAAACAAACACAAACGAACGAACATAAACGAACACAATAAACAAACATAAACAAATAACACAAAGACAAAAAACAAACTTATTCGAACACAACCAATGAATGTAAAAAAAGTAAACAACAAGAATAACAACTTAAAATTCATTAATATAACCTGCAACTTTAGAGTTAATTTGTTCGAATACGACAAAAAATACATAAATCATAAATAAGCTATATGAATATAATAAAATCTTAAAGTTAATTTGTTCAACAAAACAATCTTGAAATCCAAACAACTTCAATAATCTTCGTAACATATTCAACTTGCCCTCTGTTTGAATATAAATGAATGAACATAAATGAACGAACATATAATCGAACGTTCACGAACGTAAATGAACGAATGAGCCCTTTGTTCGTGTTCGTTCATTTAATGAAACGAACGCAAAATCTTGTTCATGTTCGTTCATTTAATAAATAAACGAACTTCCTGTCGCACGGTTCATGAACGGTTCGCTGAACATTCAGTTCATTTACAGGCTTACTACCATTTCTCATAGTTGTTATTTAATGATATTGGTAATGTAAAGAGGCAAAAAAGGGGCAAACATAAAACATAACATAAATTAAGGTGCAAAAATTAAATGACTGAAATGTAACTGCTAAAAAAATGCTTAAAATAAAAAGATAGAAATTTAAAGGGCAAAAATGTAAATAACATAAATTAAAAGAATCGAATAAAATTTAAAGGGTTAGCGGTTATTTTTTTAACTGTTACTCGGACTATAAATAACGTGAGTCATGTCCCAGGCGGGTCGTTGCAAAGTCGTAAATCGATTCGAACATGTTTTAGAAATTAGTAATTTAGAAGTTAGTGGATTAGTAAGTCAGTGGTTAAGAGTTACAATTTTACCCGGACCATAATAATGTGGATCATACCCCAGGGCGGGTCACCACAAGGCCATATTAAGTGTTCGAATAACAAGAATTAATAAGAAGAATTAAAATGTGTAGACATAACATTTTCGTCCCATACGTCACACCTTTATAATATATAATACATTAAACTTATATTAAATATATATTATATATTATAATAATTATTTTATATTACATGTTGTATGCCCAAAATTATTACAAGAGTTCTGCAGCCCGTTTTGAAGAACAAGTGGCCCAACAGTGGCCCAACATGCGAACCAACCCCACGGTCCAAGCTCTAGGGACTTCCAAAAACCCTAGTCACATGCTTCACTTCAGCGTCGTTCTCCTCTTCAACTCCCCACGACTGCACGCCCCTCAACCACGCCCGATTTTCTTGGCAATCACCAACGACACACAAAGATTTCGCAAGCAATCCAACAAACAACAAGCATTAGTGTTATATTTGAAGTTAAACTCCTAAAAATATGATTTTTCATTCCTATAAATTCTTGTAATCACACGCACAATAGGACCAGAGAGATTAGGCACGAATTTCACATGAGTACAGAGAGATATTACGAGATTCATAAAAAATAAAATAAAATATTGTAAAAGCTTTGGAAGCATCGTCAGAAGTGGAAATAAAAGAAAGGTATATTGTTGCTTACCTTTTCATTCCTTTGGCCCTTTGCATGTCAGTTTTATCATCCTTCGTTGTGTTTTGATTCGAAAGTAAACAAATAGAAAAGTTTTTGGCTGATGAATGGGGTATTTTCGAGATCTATTTTGTTAGATCTAGCCCCGAGGCTGATTTGTTTTGAAAATTTTGATTTTTGGAAACAAGATACAAAAGGCTTTCGAGTTTTAAAAAATGAAAATATTTTTTTTGCCGCTGATGAACGGCGGCCGGCGACAAGGCGACACCATGGCCGAGTTCTGGAAAACGGGGTGTTTGTTCATCTTCGTGATGAACATATGAGAGAAAATATGAACAAAGGGGGGATACGTTAAAAATGAAAAATAAGGTTTAAAAGAATTCTTTATTGGCTTATATATTAGACCCATGGACCCTAGGCAACCCGCGTGTTGACCCGATCCATAGCCCAAGGTCCGCGTGTTTTTGAATAAAATAGGGTAAACCACCCTTTTGGTCCTTCTTCGCTTCACTCCCTCTATTTTGACCCCAAAATTGTTTTTTTAAACCCCATTTCTTTTTAATTTGGCCACCTAACTTACTTTCTAATTCAATTTGACCCTTAAATTTTTTTTATTATTTTATATTATTTTTTTTATTGTATATACATATACATATATATATATATATTAATATTTTATTTATATACCCATTATTAATATGTATATATTTAATTATTTTTGTTTGGTTATTTCTTTATTTAATTATTATATCTTATATATATATATATATATTTCTGTTTATTTTTTTTATTTGTTACTATTATTTCATATTATTTTTATATTCTAGTTTTTTACCTTTATATACATACATTATTATTTTATTTTTTACCTATACTATTTATTTATATTTTTCTTTGCTTTTATATTTTTTATTATGAATATTACTTCTATTATATTTGCCTATATTTTACTTATTTCATTTTTTTCTTTTGTCTCTATGTATTTTTATTTTATTTATTTATGTTCTTTATTTTTGTTTCTTTATTTTCATTTTGCTTAATTTATTTACTTCTTTAGCTTCATTTTGTTATTATATTTTTTTAGCTTTACTCATTTATTTCATCATCTTTGTTTATTTCATTTTTATTTTACTTTATTTCATTACCTCTTTCATATAATGTGTTTCCTTTTTTTAAGGATGATTTCAAATCAATCAAAGGTAAGTTTTGGATCGTTATTTTACCTTTTAAGTTAAACTTACAACTTTCTTAATTAAAGACGACTGGAAATTGCATAGTACCGAAAGGGCAGTTCAAAGGTGCTAACCCTTCCTTGACTATAACCGACTCCCGGATCCGACACATCTTTGGTAGACGCATATCAGGTAAGAAATAAGGTATTCGATCAACCCGTTTTATTCTTAAAATAAATGATCGGTGGCGACTCCTAATCTATTTTTCTAAGTCGAAGCCCAATTTTGGGCCCACCTGAAAGACGGTTCTGACAGCTTGGCGACTTTGCTGGGGGCCGGTAAGTGAGTCAGGCTAAGGTAATTTCCAGTTTTCTTTTTAAAGAAAAGGGTATTTTTAAATTTTATGGTAACATTTCGATCCTTATTGCTTACTTTTGATTATATTTTTGAGTAAATAGTTGTATTAACCATTTTCTAATGATTTCAACATTCCAAACTCGTTTTTCACTTAAGGCTCTAAATCCGAGCTCCGAACCCGTTTTTAAGTGGGGGTGAAAGTGACGCCTTCGTGTGAATTTATTCACCGTATAGGCCTAGCAAGTAACCTTCGAGATTCATATACCTTATGCCTTCGTGTGAATTTATTCTCCGTATGGGCATAAGGGAATGTGTCCTCTCGAGTTTAACTTAGTCCACACAAGCTTGCAATAGGCTTAGGACTAAGGGCCTGGCAGGCCCAAGGGGGAACCGACAAGGAGAACTCGGGTACCGTTTTTTAGAACCTAAATCGGGAGACTATGGAGAAATAGAGCCTACTCTGAAACCACATTCCAAAACCTAGGATATTTTTACCCTAACCATGTTTTTTTGTTTTTTTTCTTTTGTCATTATTTATTTATTTATTTTTATTTTACTAAATTTTTTGCCTTTGTGTTTTTTTTTAGCATTTGCATCATATCAAGAGGCTATTGATCCCTAAAAGGTGTTTGTTACATACAAAATAATTTGAACTAATGGACAAAGGTGTTGTAATACAAGAGATTAAAACCCCCGAGGTACGACTATGGTCCGAGAAGACTAGAAGGAAAAGGGAGACAATCTTCAAAGAAGCTATGTGTCAGAGCTGGTTAGCTATGCCTCTATCAGCCTAAAACAGAACAATGTGCAAGAGCTTCGAGACATCTGGGACAGTTGGAAGAATGATCGGAAACAGAAGTTCAGCCAACGATACGGTGACATTGCACTTTTACTTCATGTTAAGACTGATGAGACCTTAATCAGAGCCTTGGTTCAATTCTAGAACCCGAGATATAGTTGCTTCACTTTTAACCGGGAGAACATGGTGCCCACTATCGAGGAGTACACTACACTACTGCATTGTGAAAACATCAAACTGGAGCGAGCCTACATTAAACACATTAAAAGTCAGCCTTTCAAGAATGCATTGACTAAAGTTTCAGGAGTAGACGAGAAATGTGTACTTGACCGGACTCAGCGTAGAGGCAATGGGGAAGGAATTGAATGAATCCACATAAAGCAACTAATGAAGAACCACCATGATAAGTGGAAGACTATATACTTGTTTGCACTGGGTTTGTACGATTTGATTATCTTTCCGAAGGCTTTGGGGTGCATTGACGCAGCCGTGGTGGAGCTGTTTGAACAACTTCCGAAACGAGTCAACCCAGCACCGGCCATCTTAGCTGAGACTTTTCGATCTCTCAACCATTATCGAAGAACTGGCAGAGGATGGTTCATTGGATGTACTCAACTTCTTCAAGTCTGGATTCACAACCATTTCTAGAAGACTAACAGGGTTGCCTACCGCCGATTCAGCACTACCTATTCACCTTTGGGAGAGTTCATCACTATAAAATGGCATGAAGTCACTACAAAGGAAAAGTGGATGAAGGTCTTCACTCATCTTCAAGACCGGGATATTGCCTGGAGAGCCCTCTAGTTATTCCTCAGTGATGTTCTTTTCCGCTGTGGGGATTCTGATACTATAACTCTACTTGGACTATGGGGTAGAGTTGGATATTCTCCGCTTTTGGCACTTAGACAATATGGGGCACGTCAGTTCATTCAGGCTACATACGGATTATCTGTATCAGAGTTTGTGTACTATGGTGACAACTATAAGAAGATGATCAAAGAGGTAGCCGATCCATGGAAGAAAGTATTCTGGATGGATGTCGTAGCTGCCAGAGACATGCTTACTCCTGATTATGTGGAGTGGCAAAGATTGAGGAAAAATGACAATATCCTGGTGCCAGACTGTGAAGACACCCGGACCATGGAGGAACATATCAGGCCTGTCCCTTCCGAACTTGAGATAGCCAAGGCAGAGTTTGAAGCTGTGAACAATGAGATGAAGTAGAGGATAAAGGAACTTGAAGCTGAATGTTATCAGTGGAAGCTAGATGTCGACTCTCAGAAAGATAGAGCAGACAAACTGGAAAGAGAACGGAAAAGAGTCTGTTTTGAGCTCGAAGACTTGAGAAAGGGGTATCAAGATAAAGTCAAGGATAACTCCAAGTTAAAAGTAACCTCTGAATACTGGAAAGAAAAAGCTCACAGTCTAAAAAGGAAGTTCGAGGGGCCGGATGAAAGAGCTTGGAAGAAACAGCTAAAGACTGCTCAGAGGCGCTTAACAGATAGTCAATATCAGAACCAACGCTTAAGAATCCGGGTGGCTGATCTAGAGAAACAACATGAGAGAGATGGCAAGACAATTGTTGAGTTAGAAGCTATTGTAAATGGGTTCAAGAGGCAAGCGAACAAGCTTCAGATAGTGCCCTTCGATGGAGGTTTACAGTGGTGTTTCCATTAGGAGCAAGCACAACAAAGGGTGAAGGCCAGAGACACAGTCATCTGAGATTTCCTGAATCAAGTGCAAAAGGCAGCCCGTCATCTTTACGGCCTAGCAAGGGAAGTTGCAGTGGTTCGACAAGGTATTCAACCAGTGACAGATGAAGGCATAAGACTTGTCAACCTATTAGAAGCTGTTCGGGGTCTAGAGGATTTAGTCTGGATGTACCTTTGATTGTTTTTATGTCTCTTAAAACATAAAACATTTTTGTCTAAATAAGGATTATTTATAATAATGGATACTTTTTTTGATCAATGCCTCCAAATTGCATACATCATACATTGCATACTTTTTATTTTATATTTCATGTTTATTTTTTTATGTTTTCCATGTTTTTACATTCGTATTAACTAACAGAACATGTCTCAGAAAGAGAAAGAGCAAACACCAAGTTTACCGCCGTGAGCTCAAGACACGCATCACCCTCACCACACTCGAGCAAAGAAGAGATAAATAAAAGCCAGAATTGAGAAGATTGAGGAGAATATGGCAAAGCTGCAGAAAGAATTGGAGGACAAAATGGCTCAGAACAGTCAAAGTACCATGGAGTCCATAAAGAAAAACCAGGAGTCCTTGGTCGATCAAATCATGGCCAAGTTATCGGTTTTATAGTAACCCAATAGACCAGGGGTGGGCTCATCTGAAGGGGAAACTATACCACCAACCTTGCAGGTGGTTGTTTCGCCCGTGATCTTACCCGAATTACAAGGGGACTTATCTGAGACAAAAGGAAAGGCTACATCTGCTGCAAAGAGCCAACCTTCTACCACCAATCTTGACAACCATCCGGATGATTACAATATCCTAGATTTTGATGAGGATAAGGCAAAGAAGATGGAAGAGAAGATTAAGATACTGGAAGATCAGATGAAGATGGTCAAAGGGGACCATGATTATTATGGAGTGGATGTCATGGAGTTGAGCCTGGTTCCGGATTTGGTGCTTCTACCAAAGTTTAATGTCTCAGAGTTCGAGAAGTTCAACGGGAACAGTTGCCCCTCAGCCCACATCATTATGTTCTGTCAGAAAATGACAGGATATGTGGAGAATGACCAACTCCTGATCCACCGCTTCCAGGAGAGCATGTCCGGTTCAGTTAACCGGTGGTACAACTAGCTCAGTGAAACTCATATCAAGATGTGGAAATACTTAGACAAGTCTTTCTTAGAGCAGTACAATCATATCAATTATATGAGACCAGACCGGGTTATGTTACAAAGCCTGGAGAAAAATCATAACGAAAGTTTCCGACAGTACGCACAGAGATGGAGGGATTTATCTGTGCAAGTTCATCCACCCTTGGATGAAAAGGAAACTAGAAAACTATTTGTATAGACCCTGAATACACCTTACTTCAGGAACCTGGTGGCAATTACATCGAGAACTTTCTCAGATCTAGTTATGGCTGGTGAGATGGTCGAGCTAGCTATAAAACAAGGAAAAATCAAGGGAGTGGACTCTAGTAAAAAGCCTCCCATAAAGAACAAGGACCGAGAGATCAACAATGTCAACACCTACAATGCCAACAAAGGTGTTATAATCTCAAGTTCAAAAATAACTACAGTTGTACCATCCGTTACTTCTAACCAAGTTCAGAGAGAACCAATAAAGGAAATGGAGAGGGAGCAGTTTGATCATATCCCCATGACATAAAAAGAGTTGTATCAACAGCTCTTCGACACTCACGCGGTGTCATCCTACCCTATGAATTCGATAAAGCCCTCATATCTGAGGTGGTTTGACGAGAACGCCCACTGCGAATATCATGGTGGTGTGCAGGGGCATTCAATTGAAAATTGTCTCACATTCAAGAGGATTGTACAATGATTGCGAAACAAAAATTGGATCCATTTCAGATCTGGAGCACCGAATGTCGCCCATAATCCCTTACCTAATCATCCGGAGACTGGAATCAATGCAGTCACCACCGAGAACGACAGGAGAATCAAAACTTGTGTTTCGGAAGTTAAAGATCCTTTGCCTTTTTTGGAGCCAAATGGTAAAGGTGAGGCTTATTGTACCCCAATCATACGCAACGAGGATTAAAGATGGTAACCATTGTTATTATCACAACGAAGAAGGGCATGGAGTCTAAGAGTGCCCCGAATTCAGATAATTAGTCCAGCTTATGATGGACAGGAAATAGTTGGAATTTTATGAAGAAGTCTAGGATTCCCCCGGAAGCAGATGTTTGCGTTACTGGAGAATCATCAGACAGGAAATGCGGTAGGGGTAGTCCCTTAATAATTACCCCTAAGGCAAAGATGATAACAACAATAACACAAGCCAAGGTGGTGATCACAGTACCTCAACCTTTTCAATACAAGGACAGTCGACGAGTGCCATGTAAGTACGAATAACAGGTGAGTACTTCCAAAGAATGTGATAACAAAGTGGGGCAAAGACCACTTGAGCCCTTCAAAGAAGATGTGTTAGCCGTCAACGAACCTATAAAAGATGAAGAAGCTAATGAGTTCCTCAAGTTCTTAAAACATAGCGAGTACAACATCGTAGAACAGCTCCACAGCTTACCAACGCGCATGTCAATGTTGGCACTTTTGCTAAACTTAGAGGCACATCGGGAGGCACTATTTTTAAAGTCCTAAATCAAATGTTCGTGCCGTAGAACATACCAGTCAGTAAGATGGATCGACCGGTAAATAATATTCAAGCTGATAATCTCATCTCATTCTCAAATGATGAGATTACATCCGAAGGAAGAGGCCGAACAAAGGCATTACACATCACTACCTATTGTAAGGGGCATGCCTTACCAAGTGTCTTAATCGACAATGGTTCAGCCCTGAACGTAATGCATTTAGTCACATTGAAAAGGCTGCCAATAGATACCTCATATATGAGAACCTGCCAGAATATGGTCTGAGCATTTGATGGGACCAAGAGAGAGGTTATTGGCAAGATCGAGGTACCGTTGACAATCGGACCTACCACCTATGATGTCGAATTCCTAGTGATAGATATCATGCCTTCTTACAATTGTCTTTTGGGGGAGGCCATGGATTCATCAAGCAGGTGCAGCACCGTCCACACTGCATCAAAAGGTTAAATTTGTTATCGACGGGGCCTTAGTAATCATCAATGCTGAGGAAGATATCATGGCAAGTGTGACCACGGAGGTCCCATACATCGAAGTAATTGAGGAAGCGGTGGAGTGCTCATTCCGCTCCTTAGAGTTTGTGAGTGCCACATTCATGGTAGAAGGAATAAGAATCCCTAAACCCTAACTTTCCAAGTATACCAGAATGGAGATCATGTAGACTTTGGGAAGAGGCGCCAGGACCGGGAGAGGTTTTGGGAAATATTTGCAAGGAATGATTAATCTTGTCCTTCCTATTTCAAAACTCGATCAATTTAGGCTCGGTTTTCAGCCCAGTTATCAAGAAAAGAGAAAGGAAGTCCAGAAGAGCCGGGATAGAAGGATATCCAGATTGACTGGAAATAAACTTCAATGGAAGCCTATGATATTCCTGCCTCTTTACCATACATTCAAGTCAGGTGGTTATGCATTCGAGACCACCTCATCCGATCTAGAAGCGACTCTGGAAGATCTTAACATTAATGTCGTGACCACAGAAGATGTTGACAACGAAGATAGATCCAGGATATGCCCTCTACCCCCTGGGTTCATGCCTAGCAGTTGGTCGGTGGAAGAACTACATTTGGTTTACAAGAGTCTTTCAGAGTAATATTCAAACTATCCCTATTTGCCTATACCTGGGAAAATAGGTGATCTTTTGTATGGGTGAATAAACATTTTGTTTAAGTTCAATAAAAGATGCATTTTTCCCTTTCCATGGCAAACAAGTTTTTTTTATTTCATTTCTTTTTGAATTCGTTGTCTATTTTCTTCATTCTAGTACTCTATTCTATTCTCTTTCAAATTTAATTCTTTGACTGTTTTGTGTGAGATATTTTCTTTCACATACACATATCTTCTTTATTCCTTCAGGACCCCAGATAACGATAATGCAGGCACTGATGATCATGATCCGGAAGTGGATTTTGAATCGGTCATTTATCTTAGGGAATTTAATAAATGCGATGATGAAGATGAATGCAACCTGCCTACCGAATTGTTGAGAATGGTATAAAGAGAAGAGAAACAAATACTGCCACATGAGGAGACCATCGAAATCTTGAATCTGGGCACTTAAGATGACAGAAAGGAGGTTAAATCGACACAACTCTTTCGACTGAAACAAGACAAAACTTGATAGCCTTGCTTCAAGACTACAGAGATGTGTTCGCCTGGTCGTACCAAGACATGATGGGGTTAGACACAGATATGGTAGTCCACAAACTACCGATCAAACCAGAATGCAAACCCGTGCAGCGAAAACTAAGGAGAATACGACCAAAAATGCTCTTTAAGATCAAAGAAGAGGTCAACAAGCAATTCGATGCCGGTTTTCTTTAAGTGGCCAAGTATCCGGAGTGGGTGGCCAACATAGTGCCTATTCCGAAGAAAGACAGGAAGGTACGTATGTGTGTCGACTACCGGGATCTTAACAAGGCAAGTTCCAAAGACAACTTCCCTCTGCCTCACATTGACACATTGGTAGACAATACAACTGGGAATGCTTTCTTTTCTTTCATGGATAGATTATCGGGATATAACCAGATCAAGATGCATTATGAAGATATGGAGAAAACCATGTTCGTCATAATATGGGGAACTTTCTGCTACAAGGTGATGCCTTTCGGATTGAAGAATACTGGGGTAACATATCAGAGAGTTATGGTGACCTTGTTCCATGACATGATGCATAAATAAATCGAGGTTTATATTGACGACATGATTGTCAAGGCACAAACCGAGAATGAACATGTCGAGAACTTGAGAAAGTTCTTCCATAGATTGAGGAAGTTTTAGCTACGATTGAACCCTAGCAAGTGTACCTTCGGGGTAACATCCGGAAAGCTATTAGGCTTCATAGTCAGTAGGAAAGGCATCGAGGTTGATCCTGATAAAGTTAAAGCTATCCAAAATCTACCTTTACCATGAACGTAAAAAGAGGTCCAAGGTTTTCTGGGCAGATTGAACTACATAGCACGGCATATATCAGTTAACCGACAAATGTGACCCAATCTTTCGTCTTCTCCGAAAGAACAACCCCGGAGGCTGGGACGAAAACTGCTAGATTACATTCGAGAAAGTAAATGAGTATTTGTCTCACACTCCTTTCCTGATGTCCCCTATCCTGGGTAAACCTCTATTCTCGTATCTCTCCATATTCGAGAACTCAATGGGGTATGTCATGGGTCAACATGACAAATATGGGAGAAAAGAAAGAGCCATATATTATCTGAGCAAGAAATTCACCGATTGCGAGGTCAGATATCCTCCTATCGAGAAGGTTTGATGCGCTTTAGTCTGGGATACAAAAAGACTACGACAATACATGTTGTATCACACTACTTGGTTGATTTCCAGGTTAAATCCTTTAAAGTACATGATGGGTGTACCTGCTCTATCTGGAAGGTTAACCTGATGGCAGATGCTCTTGTCTGAATTTGACATCGAGTACGTGAGCCAGAAAGCAATCAAAGGAAGTGTCATATCGGAGTTCTTGGCAAGTAGAACCGATGAGAATTATGAGCCATTGGACTTTGATTTCCCATACGAAGACTTGATGGTTATATCCTTAGAAGAAACAAGTACTTCAACTGACAGTTCCTGGAGAATGCATTTCAATGGTGCATCAAATGCATTAGGACATGGCATCGGGGAAATCATGATCTCTCCAAAACGGAATCACTATCCATTTACCAGTAAACTGAACTTCGATTTGCACCAATAACATGGCAGAATATGAAGCATGTGTCTTAGGAATTTGAGCTGCACTGAGGCAAAACATAAAGACCTTACGGATATACAGAGATCTAGCACTAGTAATCTATCAGCTCCGTGGAGAATGGGAAACCAAGGATACAAAGCTGATGGAATACCAGAAGCTAATACTGGATCTACTCGAAGAATTCGATGAAGTCACCTTCCACTATGTGCCAAGAGAAGAAAATCAAAATGGTTGATGCCTTGGCTGCCTTGGCTACCTTGGTAGCCGCATTCAAGACTGGAGGGGAGTCTGAAATGATGTCAATTGACATGCTATCATATGAGTACCCGGCTCATTGTTACCAAATTGAAGAAGTGAAAGACACTAAACCTTGGTACTACGACATTCTGCAGTACATCAAGCATCAAAGTTATCCAGAGGAAGCCACCAAATCTGATAAAAGAACCATTAGAAGGATGGTAGCTGGATATGTCCTTGACGGGGAGGTCTTGTATAAGAAAAGCCATAATCAAGTCCTGTTAAGGTGCGTCGATGCTGAAGAGGCAAAAATGATAGTGGAAGAAGTACATGACGGAGTTTGTGGAACACATGCAAATGGGCACATGATGTCAAGATAAATAATGAGATGCGAATATTTTTGGTCCACACTGGAAAGTGATTGCATTAACTATGCTAGAAGATGTCATAAATGTCAAATTTACGGAGATAAAATCAATGTTCCACCTCATCCACTTCATGTAATGACGTCACCATGACCTTTCTCTGTGTGGGGCATGGATGTTATCGGGCAAATCCATCTGAAGGCTTCAAATGGACACCGATTCATTCTTATGGAAATCGATTATTTCACCAAATGGGTAGAGGTTGCGTCATATGCCAGTGTCACTCAATCCACTATTTGCAAGTTTCTGAAGAAAGAGCTAATATATCGGTATGGTTTACCTGAAAGGACAATTATCGATAATGGTACAAACTTGAACAACAAGATGATGAATGCTGCTTGTGAATAGTTCAATATAAAGCATCACAATTCTACTGCTTACAGACCAAAGATGAACGGAGCAGTAGAAGCAGCAAACAAAAACATTAAAAAGATAGTGGAGAAAACAATTGAAACTTATAAAGACTGACATGAGAAGTTGCCTTTCGCTTTGTTCGCTTACCGAACCTCGGTACGAACCTCGACTGGGGCAACTCCATTTTCACTAGCTTATGGAATGGAAGTAGTGCTGCCCATTGAAGTAGAGATTCAGTCTCTCCGGGTCTTGACAAAAGTCAAACTGGATGATGCGGAATGGGTGCAATCCAGATATGATCAGCTTAATATAATAGATGAAAAGAGACTGAAAGCCATTCACCATGGTCAAATCTATCAGAAACGAATGATTCGAGCACATGATAAGAAGGTGCGCCCGAGAATATTCCACGAAGGAGATCTGGTGCTAAAGAGAATTTGGACAGTCCAGAAAGATTTCCGAGGAAAATGGACGCCAAATTGGGAAGGACCTTATGTCGTGAAAAAGGTCTTTTTCAGAGGAGCCCTTGTCCTGTCTGAAATAGACGAACCTGAACTGCCACATCCCATCAACTCGGATGTAGTTAAGAAATACTTCGCTTAGGATGAAAACCTAAATTGAAAAAAAACATTTAGGGTGAAAACAAGAAAGGGCGCCCTAAATTGAAAAAGGAAAAAAGAGAAAAAAGAGCAAAAGGGAAAAAAATAAGGTGGGTTCAAGATGAAAACCCGCAAAGGGCGTCTTACAACCAAGGATGGGTCCAAGTTGAAAACCCGAAAGGGTGATTTGGATAATTCAAGAAATCCAAACGGTGGAAATATCCCGGTATCTGAATCTTTTACAGACTCAACGAGTTGGAGAAAGGTTTCCCTCTCCAGAACGTTGTCGTATTTTTGAAGATTCCTTGACAAAAGCTGCATTCAAAGTCACCTAACGACTTTTCAGCTCAGAAGTGCTCACATTATCGAGATCTAAGACATTCATACACACTTCATCATGTATTCATTTTCCAAAATGTTTGTCATGTATTATTTTTATTTTTTTCCCTTATAAATAAAGACAATCTTTTCTATAAATCAATTCCTTTTAAGCATCTTGAATTGAACTTAAACTTAATGATTTGTTTACATCTGCAAAAGATAATTGCATATTACTATACAAAGATTCATTGAAAAGTAAAGGTACCCGAAAGTCGATCAAGGCTCATCCACATACTTGAGATGGTCGAGAAGCATTTCCCAAATCAAGAAAAAATTGAATGTGCACATCAGATTTGAACATTTCAAGATCAATGATCAGAACTTCAAGAATCCAGAATCAAGATTCCAGACATGAAACCGGAGATCGAGATTTCTCTCTAGAGCCTAGAATAACATATGTTGCATATGCATTTTAGGCATACCTAAGAGCATTGCATCCATCGCATATATGCATCACTTTGCAGGTTTTAGGTAGAGCCAATTTCAACTTCGCATCGAAGGAGATTGGACTTGAAATGACACAATTTGCTCGAGAGTAGATCTCAACTTCACGACGAATGATATCTAGCTCAAATCTAAACTTCACAATAAAGGGGTCATCCACGGTTTCAACTTCACGGTGAAGGGAATCGTGTCTACCCGCAACATACAATACTTGGATTTCTACTTCACGACGAAGGATATTCAAGTCAAGGCTCAACTTCACGAAGAAGAGGCCATCCACAATTTCAACTCCACGATAGAGGATATCGTACCCACACATCCATGATTTCAACTCCACGACGGAGGATATCGTGCCATTTGAGGCTCAACTTCACGACGAAGGGGCTTCCCAGTTTCAGAGCCAATTTTAACTTCACAGTGGAGGATATTGGACTCAAAACAATACAACTTACTTGGATTTCAACTTCACGACGAAGGATATCCAATTCCAGGCTCAACTTCACGATGAATGGGCCACCCACGGTTTCAACTTCACGACGAAGAGAATCGTGCACATAAGTAGCATCCATCTCTAGATTGGATTTCAACTTCACGGTGAAGGATATCCAACTCAAAGAAGGAGTGTCTGTCAACACACTTTCCAGTTTCAGAGTCAATTTCAACTTCACGGCGAAGGATATTGGCCTCGAAACAACGCAACTTACATTGGATTTCAACTTCACGACGAAGGATATCCAATTCTCAGGCTCAACTTCACGATGAAGGGGTCATTCCAACTTCATAATTAAGGGTATCATACCCCAACAGATTAACCCAACTTCATGACGAAGGAGTCATCTGTGACACAACGACACCAAAGTCTTCAGGACAAGTTTCACCTTCACGATGAAGTATCTTGAGACAGAAGATGGTCTAAGAGCTACTGGTCAAAACTCTGAATTCGATTTCAACTTCACAACGAAGGATTTCGAGCTTAGAATTTTCTAGTCCGACTCAACCTCACGACAAGGGAGTCATTTTGTGATTCAATTCGAATTAACAGATCAGTCATTACATTGGACGAAATTTGTGTCTTTAATCTTTGCTCTACTACCGTTACATGATAATGAGCAAAGAGGGGCAGCTGTAGACACAACATTTTTGTCCCATACGTCACACCTTTATAATATATAATATATTAAACTTATATTAATATATATATATATATAATAATTATTTTATATTACATGTTGTAGGCCCAAAATTATTACAAGAGTTTTGTGGCCCGTTTTTGAAGAATAAGTGGCCTAACATACGAATCAGCCCCACGGTCCAAGCTCCAGGGACTTCCAGAAACCCTAGCAGCATGCTTCACTTCAGCGTCATTCTCCCCTTCAACTCCCCACGGTCGCACGCCTCTCAATCACGCTCGATTTTCTCGACAATCACCAACGACACGCAAAGATTTCGCAAGAAAACCAATAAACAGCAAGCATTAGTGTTATATTCGGAGTTAAACTCCTAAAAATAGGATTTTTCATTCCTATAAATTCATGTAATCACACGCACAATAGGACCAGAGAGATTAGGCACGAATTTCACATGAGTACAAAGAGATATTACGAGAGCCATACAAAATAAAATAAAATATTGTAAAAGCTTTGGAAGAATCGTTCGAAGTGAAAATAAAAGAAATGTATATTGTTGCTTACCTTTTCATTCGTTTGGCCCTTTGCATGTCAGTTTTATCGTCCTTCGTTGTGTTTTGATTCGAAAGTAAACAAATAGAAAAGTTTTTGGCCGATGAACGGGGTTTTTTCGAGATCTATTTTGTTAGATCTAGCCCCGAGGTCGATTAGTTTTAAAATTTTTGATTTTTGGAATCAAGATACAAAAGGCTTTCGAGTTTTTTAAAAAAAGAAATTTTTTGCCGCCGATGAACGGCAGCCGACACCATGGCCGAGTTTTGGAAAACGGGGTGTTTGTTCATCTTTGTGACGAACAGATGAGAGAAAATATGAACAAAGGGGAGTTGCGTTAAAAATGAAAAAATGAGGCTTAAAAGAATTCTTTATTGGCTTATATATCAGACCCATGGACCCTGGGCGACCCGCGTGTTGACCCGATCCATAGCCTAGGGTCCGTGTGTGTTTTTGAATAAAATAGGGTAAACCACCCTTTTGGTCCCTCTTCGCTTCACTCCCTCTATTTTGACCCCAAATTTTTTAAACCCTATTTCTTTTTAATTTGGCCACCTAACTTACTTTTTAGTTCAATTTGACCCTTATATTATTTTTTTATTTTATATTATTTATTTTATTGTATATACATATATATATATATATATATATATATATATATATATATATAATTTTATTTATATTCCCATTATTTATATATATATATATATATAATTATTTTGTTTGGTTATTCTTTATTTAATTATTATATCTTATAATATATATATATATATATTTATTTATTTATTTATTTATTTATTTTTATTTATTACTATTATATCATATTATTTTTATTTTCTAGTTTTTTACCTTTATATATATACATTATTATTTTATATTTTTTACCTATACTATTTATTTATGTTTTTCTTTGCTTTTATATTTTTTTATTATGAATATTACTTTTATTATATTTTCCTATATTTTACTTATTTCATTTTTTTCTTTTGTGTCTATGTATTTTTATTTTATTTTATTTTTTGTTTATTTATGTTCTTCATTTCTGTTTCTTTATTTTCACTTTGCTTAATTTATTTACTTCTTTATCTTCATTTTATTATTATATTTTTTTAGCTTTACTCATTTGTTTCATTCATCTTTGTTTCATTCATCTTTATTCTACTTGATTTCATTACCTTTTTCATCGTGTTTCCTTTTTTTTAAGGATGATTTCAAATCAATCAAAGGTAAGTTTTTGATCCTTATTTTACCTTTTAAGTTAAACTTACAACTTTCTTAATTAAAGACGACTGGAAATTGCATAGTGTCGAAAGGGCAGTTCAATGGTGCTAACCCTTCCTTGACTGTAACTGACTCCCGGATTCGACACATCTTTGGTAGATGTAGATCATGTAAGAAATAAGGTATCCGATCAACCCGTTTTATTCTTAAAATAAATGGTCGGTGGCGACTTCTAATCTATTTTCATAAGTCGAAGCCCAATTTCGAGCCCACCCGAAAGACGGTTCCGACAAAATGCAATAAAAACAAGTATGCAAATCGAAATAAAAGAAAAAAAAACCACAACATGAACAAGTGACTAGAATGAAAATAACAATAACAGGTGCATCAAATTCGAATAAATAAAAAACAGAGAGAACATGTGACTGAAGTGTAAATAAAATAAAAAGAAACAGTAGGCAAAATATAATAAAGCGGTGATTAAATGAAGAAAAAGAGAAAATCAGAGCATCAAATTCATAATATAAACATAACGAGGGAATGGTGACCAGAATGCAAAAAGGAGCGCAAATTATAGGGGATAAATCTTAATTTTCCCTTTTTAAGACCTTGACAATTACTTAACAAAATAAGAATAGGAAATTAGCACAACTAGGCCCTAAAAATTCAAAATGAAATTAATATGGCCCAGACCAGTGACCAAGATGAAAGAACACGCCAAGAAAACAGGGGCTCTAACATGATTAAACCTTTTTTACCCCCTTAAGCCCTAATCATATATACTAACTTTTCTTAAAACTAATATGATTTTAACCCTAACCTAGAGCAGCCGCCTCCCTCATTTCCTAAAAATTCTCTCAAACTATACCCATCTCCCACGCATGGCCGAGAGCCTCCAAAAAGCAAGGCCACCACACCGGCCACCATACTTTGGCCAGTTGGTGGCCATTATTCATTCAACCGTCGCCTAATCCAACCGGAGAAGACCCTAGATAAGGTAGGACTCCACTCCTTTTCTAGCCTCTTTCTTTCACTTGACGAAGGCCCCAAAGACCACGGTCGACACTCACATCGCCATAGATTGGCTTCGGCCTCCCTTCCGATCGACACCGTGGTGGCAAGCTACCCAACGACGAGCTTAAGCCAAACCAAGGCCCCTAAAACCTACATGTAAACATCTAAAGGCCTAAGGGCTTTCGGCCTTTTGTCTACCCTTCCCCGACGCTCCGCTCCGGCGACGATCTTAACTTCAACGAGGAGATCGACAAACCAAGGTAAACAAATCCCCTCTCCTTTCTTATTATTCTGCTCTCTGCTTTGGTTTTGATTGAATGTAAAAAAAGTTACTGAAGATGCAAAAAATTGGTCGATACTTCCGGAAATGGTTTTTGTGTTTCTATGCTTTCCTCTTTTTCCAAACGGAGAAGAAGACTGTTACAATGCATTTCTTTCTCTCTTTCGAATCTGGGGAGAGAAAGCCCCTCACATTGGCTTGATTTTGAGGTTTTATAACCCTGTTTTCAAAATGAAAAAAAATAGGAAAATTTTACATTCATTCTTATTTTTGTCTCATTGCATGTGTTGATGTTGATGAGGGTTCTTTGGAGGCTGCCGTGGAGCACTCGGGTGACCAACGTGAAAGGGGGACCGCAGCTTGTTCGACCAGCTGCTGGGTTCGGGACCACCTTGCGTGGGTGGCAGCTGACGAGGAGGGACCACAGCTGGACATGCACAGCTGGCATCGGCTGAATCCTTCACCATTTGTTAGGGGTTTCCTTGACCCTAAATTACATGTTGGGTCTTCTGGGCCTGTAGTTGGGTTAATAGTTATGTAGTATTTGGGATTTTTTCCTTGGTGTGAGTAGTGTGTATTGGAATGGAATTTGGACTGGTTTTGAATGTTGGCTGTGTAACCCAATTGTAAATCTTCCAAGCTAACCAAATTACCCATATCGCAACAAGTTGAAATTTCATGAGATAAATCAAAAATGGGTTCATCAACACATAACAAAGCAAATTTGATAATCTCTTCAATAAATCGAAGTCTCTCATGGTCTGCTTTAGATTGAATGAATCCAAATAGTTTGCTCATTTGATTACTTTGAACGAAGCTTCAACAATGACCTAATCTTTATTCAAATTCATTCAATTCGAATCAATTGGTGCGAGTTTTCAATGGTCTTTGATTTGACTTAATTATCTTGAAAAAAAATTAAGGCATTATAGTTTTAACTTGTCTTTTTCTAAGAGTTGATTTGATATGTCACGATTGATCAAGATGACATTTATCTGTTATATTGTTGATCTTCCCTGCTTTAGACTCTCGAATTAGATTTGAATACCAGTTATACGTTTGTGGATAGTATTTTTACGTCGGTCGAGTTTGATCTGTGGTTTGTTAGTGATCTTTCAATAGTTTGGTCTCCTTTTGTAGTTCATTTGCCGATGTAATCAAATATGTTTTATTTATATTTTTTTGAGTTTTCTTGGTTAGATTTTAATCATAATTTGTATTGTCCTTATGTGATTCTAAGTTGCTAGTTTTGTTTCAATGATTATAGGAAATTGTCCTAATTATGTGCTTAATTATGATTATGATTGTAATTTAGGATATTTCTTATTTTGAATAAAATTAGTGATTTTTTTCAACAAAAAAAAATATTGTAAAGTCTTGATATCTGTTATCGATTAGATTTGTAACAAATTTGTCATAGATATATCTTGATTGAGCCTAAAGTCTATCATTTGTTGGCCTTTCTCTTGCTGGGTGTTCTGTTTCCCCTTCCCCTTAGAGGAATTTCTTTGTGTTTTCTCTTTGCTTGTTTATTTGCTCTTTGTATTTTGTTTAGGTTTTGGCATGGTGATGTATGTTTCACCTTCCTATTTTAACTTAATATTATCTTCTTTTTGAGCAATAAATAGAGGTGGAAATCGATCATTCGGATCGAGTATAAGTTGGATCATTTCGGTTTAAATTCGGGTCGGATTGGATCTGGTTCGAGTTTAGTTTGTGTATATGAAAATTCAGTTCGGTCGAGTATCGATTCGGGTCAAAATCAGATCGGTTGGTTTCAGTTCGGGTCAACCATTAGATTTTCAGGCCAATTCGAATCGGTTTATATTCAGGTCAACCTTTAGATTTTCTGGTCAACCATTATTGCTCTTTATCGCCAAAACTTTTGGTGATGCTTTTTGTTACTTATAATTCAAGAAGTTTATGTGAATATATATTGTCGCATTCCAAATTCAGAGCTAGGAGTTTTAGTTTTAATCAATCGAATCAATAAATCTTTAAAATCAAGAATTTTATGTGAAAATATATTATCACAATCCAAATTCAGAGCTAGAAGTTATGTCATCAGATATATGAGATGGTCATTTAATTGAGGAAAGATTATATTGAATAAAAAAAGGGAAAAGACAAATTTAGGGTTTGTATTTTTCAATGATATGAGTTTTGTCTTGAAGATCTGTGTAGTAGATTAGTGGCAGGAGCATCATATTGTAGGGATGACATCGAATGAGAGGTTTTTTTATATTTGCAATGATCAGAGCATTTTTAAGAGAAACGACCTAATATTCATTATCAGCAAATGAAAAAGGTTTAAATTGAAAAAATTAAAATTTGCTCGTTGTCGATGATGGTGGTCGACATGATGGCTAATGGCATCGATGACCGATCAATATGATGTACAGTAATTTATGTCTGGGAAGTTTAAGAGAAGAGAAAAGGAAAGAAGAAGAATTAGTGGAAATATTGAAATTAGAAGAAGAAGAAAAAGAAGAAGAAGTAATTTAGGGTTCATAAACTAATTCAAATATGCTTAGTTTTGGGGTTAATTGGTAGGGATGTAAAATCAAGTAATCGTTCAGGTTTCAGTCGGATCCTGTCAGGTAGGGTAAAATCGGATACAGGTCAAGTCAGGTTAATTTGATGCTTCGAATCAGATCAGGTCGAGTCCAGGTCAAATAAGGTCGGATCATTTTCAGGTAGATTTGACACTAGGTTCAGTTTGGGTTCAAGTCGGGTTACTTTTAGTTCGGATCGATGTCAGTTCAGGTCAAAACAGTTTAGGCCTGGAGTAGTTAAAGACCAGGTTAATTTAGGTTCGAATGGAATTCAAGTGGATCTCATTCAGATCAGGTCACATCATTGATATATAAAATTTAGGTCGGATCTTTATCAGATACAGATTGGGTCAATTTTTATTTTTGGATTAATTAGTTTTTGTCTTTCGCAAACTTTGAATTGCAATTTGTAATTGTATATGATTTAGAGTAAATTACTAAGAATATAAATAATCATGGATTGATTTTATGAAAAAATATAAATTTAATGACTAAATTGAACAAATATGAAATTACAAATAAAAATTTAAATAAATTAAACAACAAGCATTGACGAGGGACCAAAACCCAAATCATTCGTGTGCTTCACATTTGTTCATTCGTGTTCATATCAAAAACCTCCTTTGATCTTCACAAGTACCAAAACCCAAATCATTTCCCGTTTTTTATCAAACACCCAAAATTTAAACCGTTGTTCATCCGTGCTTATCCCAAAAACCCTCATTTGATCTTCAAAAACACCAAAACCCAAACCCATTCCTATTTTTTCGATCAAACACCTAAAAATTTAACCCTTTTCCATCTGTGTTCATCTCTGTTCTTCCCCAAACCATTCTTTATTCCTTACAAACACCCAAAACTTAAAACCAACTTATTTTTCTGATCAAACCCCAAACCCAAACACCAATTCATCCCAAAACCCTTCTTTGATCCTTACAAACACTGAAAATCAAAACCCAAATTATTTTTTAGATCAAACCCATAATTGTTCATCTTCCTCTTCACTTTTTATCTCTATTCATATTCTCTAATCCCAAACCCTAACCTAACCTCTTCATCTTTTGTTTTTGTTCATCTTCTCTAACCCTAAACCCAAATCGAGTATCTTCATCTTCTGTCTCTATTCATATTTTCTAACCTTAAACTAAAACCGAACCTCTTCATCTTCTATATCTGTTTATCTTCTCTAACCCTAAACCCAAACTGAGTATTTTTATCTTTTGCCTCTGTTTATCTTCTCTAACCCTAACCCTTATTATTCACCATCTTCTTCTTCTTTTGTACATCTTCTCTAACCCTAACTGATATTATTCATCATCTTCTTCATCTGTCTCTGATCATCTTCTATAACCCTAGATCTAACCAAGGCTGTAACAAATTATTCGAAACCTTTATTTTTTTCTATATTTTCATGGATAGTTTGTCTTACGAGTTGAATTATCTAGGTATTTTTCATTCTTTTTTTATTTTAATATTTGAATTAATATATTCTTCATTTGTTTCGTAGGAGAAACCCCAACAGATCAGAATGAAGAACATTCTGAAAAAGATAAACTGGCCATTCCTATTTTTGTATATGCTTTATTTATATATATTTTTAAAATTTTTAATTTTATATACTAATCCTAGTTTTTTTCTTGCAAGGTGATGTAAATGATTTACCGTCTGAAGCATTTGATGTCAATAAATCCTCTAAGAGGAAGGCTACATGTTCAGCTGAGTTCGAGAGAAGAACTTCTCCTGTTTGGGAGCATTACACCTTCATCAAATCTGCCAATGGTTCTGTTTATGCCGAGTGTAAGTATTGCAAAATTAAAAGATATAAGGCTGATTCTTATATTGGTAAATCTAATCCTATAAGGCATATTGAGAAATGCCATTCTTATAAGGAATATCTTACTGAAAATCATGCTTTGGTAAGTTCTTTTGATCAAACCAAATATTGTGAATTGTTTGCTGAGGCTATTTTGTTTCATGGTTATGCATATAGTATTGTTGAGCATTAAAAACTTAAGGATTTGCATCATTACCTTAATTCTTCTGTCAAGGATATATCTAGGTTTATTGTTACTAAGTATTGCATATTGGAGCATGAAAAGCATAAAAAAATACTACTTGATTCAATGAATTCTGTTTGAACTCGTGTTTGTTTTACATGTGATGGTTGGTCAACCTGCACTTCATATTCTTATTTTGCTCTTATTCCTCATTATATTGATAATAATTGGAAACTTCAGTATAAAATACTTAATTTTAGTTGTTTTTCTCCTCCTAATGATGATGAGTCAATCTTTAAGTTTGTTAAAAAGATTATATGTGAGTAGGGTCTTTAAAAAAAGCATTTACCATTACACTTGATTATGCTTCTGCAAATGATAAAATGGTTAAGAGTCTGAAATATGATTTGAATGTCATTTCTCCTCTTCCCTGCAATGGTAAGTACTTTCATATAAGGTGATGCCCACATTTTGAACTTTATAGTTCAAAAAGGTTTAAAGGTAATTGATTCTTCTGTTATTAAATTGCGTGAGATTGTTAAGTTTATTGATTCTTCTGACTCTCGACTTTGTGCCTTTGAATTAGCTATTAAAGACTGTGATTCTTCTTTCATTGGTAAGTTAGTATTGGATGTTCCTACTCGATGAAATTCTACTTCCTTGATGATTCATAGGGCACTTGAGGCTAGATTAGTAATTAACTTGTTTGTTAATAGGGAAAATGAGTTGGATATCATTACTGATCATGAGTGGGAAATTGTTCAAACAATCTGTGATTTTATTGAGCCTTTTTTATGAAATTACTATTATGTTCTCTAGTTCTAAGTATTCCACTTCTAACTTGTATTTGGCTAACGTTGTTGCAATTGAAAAATTGTCGTGTGACGCTCATAACGATCCTTGTGAAGGTATTTCTACAATGGCAGGACCCATGCTTGAACTATATAAGAAATATTGGTCTGATCACTAAATGATTCTGTCTTTTGTTGTTTTACTTAATCTTCTATATAAATTACAACTTCTGAAGGAGTTGTACAATCTTTTTTATATTGAGGATGAGATTCAATAGAGGGTAAGTCTCATTTATAATGAGTTTCTTGAGTTATATGTATTTTATTAAAAAAAAATGCACCTTGTGGTCCTCCCTCTTCTTCTTCTGTCCAAAGTAACACATCCTTATACAGAAGTGGGTCAAGTTCCAATCAGCCTCAAACATTTAGAAAATCATATATATTTCAGGTTAGTTATTATAATTTTAAGTTGAATTTGATCTTATTTATTTCCTGTTTTCATTTAATAATTTTTGTCTCTTATTTTTCAGAATTTTGATGTCAATTTAGCTGCTTCAAGGAGTGGACGATCCGATGTTGACTCTTACATCAGTTTGCCCCTTGTCCCTCGTACTGGAGAATATGAATTTGATATTTTAGAGTATTGGAAAAATCAAAGTATTTCATATCACGTACTTTCTCGCATGGTGAGAGATATATTGCATATTCTAATTACTTCAGTTGCATCTGAATCGTCCTTTAGTATGAGGGGTCGAATTTTGAACAAATTAATAGCTAAACCCTTACCTAAAAATGTTTAGATTTTTGTAACAACCCGTAATTGGTTGTATGGTTTTGAGTCGGAGGATAAGGATGGAGAATATCTTACTGTGGTTAATGAGTCTTCTATGTAAAGATATGCCAAATTGTTTTATTTTTTATGTTAATGTCATTAATAATTCAAAATTGTTTATTAATTATTTAATATTCATTTTAATTTTTAGGTTGTTTAAAAGTAAGTGAAACCATTGGAATTGGAGATTTTGTCTTGTTTCTTCCCTTTACATAGGGCTTCTATTTGCTAATGACTTATTATATTTATTATATTTATTATATTTAAGAGTACATGAAACCATTGTTTACTAATGCTTCTGATTTGTATAGGGTACCTTGCAAGTTACAACAAGCATCATTATAAATGTTTATTGCTTTTTTTATTCTGCTTGATATTGTTTCTATTATTATAAAATATGTTGAATGCTTGATCCTGTAAGAGTTTGGTAAAGTCGTAAATGTTTTGCACTGTTGGTCATCGTATTCCCTTTGGCTTTACCACTGACTGCATAATTGTTTAATGAAGAAATGTTGATTGTTGCTGCCTGTTGGATGTTGTTGCATGCTACTTATTGCCTGTTGTTGCCTTGTAATTTATTTTGTTGGTCTGACTTAAATAAATTGTTGTAACTTGTCATTTTTTTCTCTATTGTTACTTATGTTAAATTATGTTGGTGGCTTTAAAGCTGAAAAGTTGTCCATAATTTAACAATGTTGGCAGCATGTAGATATTTTGATACAAAAGCTCGATGAAGAAATTTCTGGTAGCAAAGTTAGACTTTTAGCCTTATAAAACTTTTGTTATAAAATCTGAGAGCTTAAAAAACACTTTATTTTTATTCATTTTATTGTGATTTTATTGTATTCAACTGTAATAAATAAAATGTTATTCAAATTTTAGATCAAATGTTATTTAGATTATCAATATCAATTAAATTAATCTTTTATATTATGTTTTATATATGTTATAATTGTTAGATAAATTTTCTTTACATAAATTAAATTATATAATTTACATTTAAAATAATTTTATTAATCATGTTTAATGCCAATAAATTATTCTAACTTGTAATCATTATAATTAATTTAATTAATAATGTTCAATACATAAAATTACTTAATAAAATAAAATAATGATTATATTGAAGATTTATAACATAAGAATCATAATATAAGAATCATAATTAATATAATAAGTCTATTTACTAATTTAATTATCATAACTAATATTTTATTATAACATTTAAAAATTAATCATATTAATTAATATGATTTATCATAAACTCAAAATCTCACAATTTTATTAAAATTTTATAATTTCATCAATGGTAATATATAAGTCAGATAAATGTCAAGTCATGTAAATATCATATCATGTCAATAACAAGTCGGATCATTTATAGGTCAGGTTGAAAACAAGTCAGGTTCATAACAAGTCAGGTTCATAACAAGTCAGGTTCATAACAGGTCAGGTTGAAAACATGTCAAGCAATACCAGTTATTTACTAGGTTAATCTCGGGTTTGGGTTGATATCAGTGGGAGCAATTCAATATCGAGTATTATATTTTCGGTTCAATTTGATTTCAAGTCATTCTCAGGTCGGGTTCAGATCTACAATTTCCAGGTCCAACTAGGATTCAGGTCAATACCAGTTCCGACTCGAGTTGGTTTCGAATCACCATATCGCATGTCAAAAACAATTTTGACTCGAGTCAATTTCAGTCAATTTTACAGGTAGAGTAAGCTTTTTACACCCCTATTAGTTGGAGAGAGGTCAAAACGATATCATTTTAGAATCACGCCCAATACCTGACCAGTGATCCGATTTGTCCAGTTCAGGATTCGTGTATTTTTTTATGAAAGGGGTTATTACACTTTCAACTCTTCTTAGTTTGATTAGTATTCAATTTAGTACGTGAATTTGCAAATTAGATGCTATTTTAGCCCCGTTAACTTTTAATTTTATATCAGTTGGGTCTTTTAAATTATTATTTAGTAATTGATGAGTTATTTTGATGTGGAGAATGATTAATTTGGGGCCATGTTCGTGAATGGGGAACTTATACCGATGAGGGAAGGATCGATAACTAAAAGTATAAGGCCAATAATTTCCAATTTAAAAGCTTAAGGTTAGTACACCTAAAACTTTAAAATATTTCATGTTTTTGGTAAATGTGATGTCTTGCCTTTCATATTTGTGTGCATGTTATAGCGTTCGAGCAGTAGTGGATAATTATCAAACTGTTCACAACCCTAAATAATGGTGTTTAAGGCCTAAAATCTTGATAGAAAATTATAATACTTTAGCACTTAAAAAATAGGTCTCTAAACTTTAAATTAGTAATCGTCTAAAACAATCTTATATGTTAAAATGACTGAAGTACCCTTACATGTTAAAATATTTGGAATGTATTTATGTGTGTAAACTGACCAAACTATTCCTAAGTATAAAAATGACTAAAATTCTCTTATAAGTGATAATAGAATAAAAGGCATTATATAAAAATTATTAAATATCCCTATAAGTGGAAGATCACTAAAATACTCCTATGTTTAGCTAATTAGGTTTTAAGGGGTAATGTTATTTATAAACACATTTGTTGACTTTTTTTTTAATTATTATATTTATGTAGTTGTGTATTTATAAGATTCTTATAGTTTGATCCTTAAGATACGATATTAATTTATGATATCAATAAGTGATCTTAGGCTCTGAAAATGATAAAATATTTTTAAACTTATTAAGTATACTAGAAATCTCAAATTAAGAATAATCTCATAAATTATATGTGATAATGACTTGTGCTTGGATTAATTTGTATGTATATTTTGACGATAAGGTGATGAGATACTGACTAAATTACTGTATAACATAAAATACTGTTAAGTAAATTTCAAATGAAGTATAATACTTTATAATAACTTTAATATTAGCCACTGCTTATTGTGTAATTATAATTTTTGTATTTTTTATGTTGTGGTAATGATTTGAAAATATGGTAAATTGATTTTAATCCGAAAAATATATTGGGCATCCAATATAATCTTATTAGCGATTATGTGTGACACTAAAAAAATAATTCAGATGCTCGAGATTATTTGATTAGCATCAACGAGTGGCGAGACATTATTTAGATATATCTCATATTATTTGAGCACGTGTGCAATTCTATTGATCTGTTATCCATTATCTGTGTGTATGATATATACAAGTTTGACATACACTTCAAGTAGGCGATTTGAATACTTCGAAAATTATGAATATGGTATCATTCTTATGTTATATTTGTATGATATGTTATGTGAAGATAGATTTGGATTTGATGTCTGAGAATAGTTATTATTCCGTTGAACTTGGTAGTTTATGTTAGCATGCTACTATATTATGTCATACTTTTATGTTTATTTATTTGACTTGCATGCTTATTTTTATGAACCTCATGAAATATAGTAGAGTAGATGTGTGTCACTAAATTTTGTAAGTTAAATGTTCAAATTATTTTCATGACAAGATATATCTGGTTTCTTTGTTCGTAATGAGATAACATCATCATCAGGGAAGTCTTAGTTGGATCACTCGAGCATAGTAAATGATCAAAACCTTAATTTTGTAAGTTTATTTGACTGCCATATTTATGTATATCTGTTTTAAAAATAAATGGGCTCCAATTTTTGTACAAATCATTCTACATTTGAGAATATATGGTTATATTGTTTTAAAAGTTTTGAGCCACATCGGTAGTTAAACGTGGCACTTATAAACTTATCAAATATTTCAAGTCGGTTTTTAAGTATTACATTCAGTTGTATTCGATATTAGGTTGAGTCAGACTAATTTAGTCGTGTTTTACATACCACTATGATTGAAAAGTATACTCGTCAAATGAGATTCTAATGTCATTCGTTCGTCGCTGATTTGGTAAGTCAACATTGTGTGTTTGATTTGTTAGATTATTAAAAAGAGTTTATTGGATACATATATTAAAATATCTAACTGAGAGTTAGAATCCATAAAGAGGACATTGTATCAGACTTGAATCAAGTAAAATGAACATTCGAGTGATGGACATGTGAATGCATAAAATCTCGTTATATTGAATCGAGAAAAAATATAAAGATAAAAGAAGATGGATCAACGAACAATTACAGGCTTTACATTAGTTAGACAAGAAGGCGTTGTAGCCGTATTCGATATAACATGATGGGTTGGAATAGGGAGAATTGAAGAGCAGCAACAGCCGGTGGGTATCCGATCGAGTCGAGCCGAATCGAATAAAAAATTTTGAGTTGACGAGTTCTATTTAATAACTCAAACTTTATTTCAATTTTTTCGAGTAGAGTTTATGAAATTCGAGTTGAGTCAAGTCAAATTGTTATGGTTTCTATTTAAATTTAATTGTAAATATTTATCATTTTATAATATTATTTTATTCTAATTTAAACGATTTTCTACAACCATATATAATTTTTTGCATATTTTTTCTGTGATATATATATATATATATATATATATATATCATGCAAGTTGAGAGACTCTACTTGAACTTGAAAACTAATATGTTAATTACTAAAAAAATTATTTTTTTCGAGTTATTTAAGTTCTATTTTATAATTCAATTCAAATTTAAATTTTTTTCGAATTAAGTCAAATTTTATTCACTATAGCAACAGGGGTAAATCACACCATTCCTCGCTGAACTATGCTCTCTATTATTTTACTCATTGTATTTTTAGTTTTTTTAATTTATTCATTGAACTTTCGAATTGCTCATGTTTTGATCACTCTGAATTATTTTATTATTTTTTATATGATGTGACAATGTTTATTATTATTTAATTAAAAATATAAAATAAAAATAGAAGGTGGTCGAACACCATCGTCGACCGCCGTAGATGGTGGTCGTTCGGCCCCAAATTTCATGGATCTTGTTCATCTCGACACCTTGAGTCCGAATCCGCCCTCTATTTTGCCGGAACTTGCTCTGAAGTATACGAATTGGAGATCGAAAGTGAGGAAGCCGAAACGTTTCAGTCGAGATTCATGGGTTTTGGGACATTTTCTGGTGAAACAACCATCTGATTCAGACTCAAAGGGTCGAAACGAACAAGCCCCATGAAATTTGGGACCGAACGACCACCATCTACGACACTCGACAATAGCCGGCGATAACCTCTTGCCACCTTCTGTTTTTTTATATTTTAAATTAAAAAATAAAAATGTCACGTCATACAAAAATAATAATAAAATAATTTAGGATGATTTAAACATAAACAATTTGAAAGTTCATTGAATAAATTAAAAAAATTAAAAGTATAATTAATAAAATAGGATAAATAATATAATTAGAAACGATGTATTTTATTCATAGCAACAGTGATTCTATGAACCATAACAAAAAGAGCGTAGGTGTTGCACTGAAAAGTGGAGATGGGCATGTGAATTGGCAGGCCAAGCTTAGTAGAAGCATTTTTGCCTTATTTTCTTTAAAAAAAAACTTCTAGATTTATTTGTAAATCCTTAAAATATTTTTGTTCGTTAATGATATGGTGGATTGAGACGGGTCAAGAAATTTAAATTACAATTTTAGAATTTAATTTTGCTTTTTTTTTTTAATTATACAGGAGTAAATTATAATTATTAATTTCATAACAGGGGTATCAATTATTTTTAAAATAGTATTAACACTCTTTTTTTTATCCTCCATGTTCCAAGATTTCATCTTGACTAATTCGAGTCGACCCACATCGCACACTTGGCTTTGGTTGATGAGTCTCCCAACAATGATTTTCTACATATACAATGACTCAAACTCAAGATCTTGTTTAAATAATATAAAATTACTTACCACTTAAACCAACTCATGTTAGTCAGTATCAATACTCTTTTTAAAACTAATGTAAATTTTACTTTTTAGTATTTTTACATAAAAAAAATTCGGGTTTCACCCCTTAAACAAAAGTTGGCTCCGTCCTGGGGTGCATGAGATTTTACGCAATCACAGCGCATCACCAAGAAGTGGAAAACTTTGCCTGAATTAGGCAAAAACCAACCGAAACATCAAACTCATCCACAAGCACGCAAGCAATATATCGTTTTACACACTCATAAATAATTGGCTAAGTTAGGGTTGTAAACTGGATGAGTCAAGCTCGAGTATTACTGAACTCAACCCGATTCAAAAAAATTAAAATGAAACTTGATTTGGCTCGAAAGCTCGCGAGACTAAAATTTTCAAGTTCGACTCGAACTCAAAACCATGAATTGAAGCTCGAAAAAGCATGAAATAAAAAAAATCTTAAACTTAACTCAGTTGAAGTTCAAACTCGAACTCAAACCTGAACATAAAATATATGAAAGACTTGTATTGTATTTTTTTTAAAAAATCAACACAAATATCAATATTATTATTAATTTAAATTTTAAAAAAATTAATATATTATTATTTTCAAGTTACTCGCGAGCTTTTTGAGTCGAATATCAAATAGCTCGTTTCGACTCGTTAAAAACTTGAGTCAAACTCGAACTCAGTCGAGTTCGAGTAGCTCACGATATCTCTCGTCTCATTTACAACCCTAGCCCTAGGCTCAGTGTATCAAATGGTGGAATTATCATCTAAATACATCACACAAGTATTATAGAAAAGATAAAGATCCCATAAACTATGATTTTTCAGATAGAACACAATAAATATATATATATATATATATATATATATATATATTAATAAGAAACAAAGGGTAAAATCAATACATTTCAAACCGCTCCCTTTGACCAATCATCTTCAACACTGAAAAATCATTTTTCTAATCTAATTTCACCTGATGGTAAGGAAAAACCATGAAGAAAAACTACAAAAGGCTTCTTCGGATGGAGGTTACCTTTTTTATCTTCTTTTGAAAGAATTTGCTGCATTTCTACCTTTTACACATCAAAAGCCCCCTAACATCGATGTCATCTCCAACCCGGTCACTGATCTCACATTCCGCACATCATTCCCTTTGGCTAAAGTATAAATTCATGAAATATCTCGAAGGATTGAAACCGCTTAAAATCACTGCACAACAGGATTGTGTTTTCAGCTTAGCTATGATCTCCGTGCCAAAGCAGAATTAGATATAATAAAGTCACACATTTATAGATTGGCGAGAAAACGATTATGACTCCAATTGGGTAGAGGAAAAAGGTTATTCTCTCCAGAAAGGGAAGTACTGTAGTACAATAGATATGCCAGGTCCCAAAGGTGATAATAATTAGCCACTTCTTCGACAAGTTTCGTTGTCAGAAAAGGAAAATTATAGGCTAGTTACAAGACGGGTAAAAGAAAAAGGGCATGCAAATAAGCTTACCATCATAACCTAAAAAGTTGAGGTAGTGATAGTAAGAAGCTGCCACCATGAAAAGCAGATTCGACAAAAGTTCAGGGATAAAACCATGGGCTACTAGAAGCGGTGACACAAAATAATGAATTACTGCCAAAACAACAATGTTAGTCCCATTTGAATTTGAGATTACAAAGGAAAGTGACAAACAGGCATTAACCGCAAAATTACCGTAAAGCAGTACAAACATTGGGAAGAAAAATTTCAGTGTACATCAAATGCATACAGCCTTCAAACAAAGGAAAGCTACAGTCAGCACCACACAATTATTTTAGATGCTAATATTCACAAGCCACTCTGCTGCTTGCGGAAAACATAAAGCATTGATGACCAGATCTGTCAATTAATAATTAAATCAGTATAAACAGCTCACACAGGAGATTAAATTTCTGGAAAGATAGGAAGAAGTCTCCAGACTTGCCATTCAAACCCGTTGTTCCACCACATGACTATTTGGAGCCTCTTCCCGAAGGTAAGCATTTGTCAAGAACCTGCATGGAGTCAGAGAATGCAATTCACCATCAAACAAGTGCACCTGTGCCAACCATGCTAGAATGAAATTAGTAATAAATATAACTTTAGGTTTTATCTCATTCAAGTTAATAATAAAGATATGGAAACAACTCAGCAAAGTACACCAGTTCTTTCAACCAGTTCAGGATGTTTCACTACTAAAGCATAAATTTTTATTTGCTTGAAGATGGTAATGTCAGGGCACCTTTTATCCGCTTAGTTATAACAAGTGCTTAAAGTTCTACTATTTTTACATTTGCGGACGAAGCTTGCAGCATCTCATATGCATTCTTACTGTCTTGTTGGAGTTATTAAAAAGTTTTTCTCATTGGAACAAGGATAAGCAACGAGCCTAAAACATAAAAGCTATATAGTCTCCATATAAAGTTAAATCAATGAAGATTTTTTGGCTAACAATTCTTTGGGATATCTCAAGCAGTCAGTAATTCCAAGTAAAATGTAATAGCAAGCCTGATCTCCCTCCTTTGGTAAGAGTAATGTCAGACAACAAACCCTATAGCCTATTCCACAATCATAATAACATTCCTGTTACAAAAACACTCAAACATTTATAGCATTCTGCTGCAGCCTCAGACCTAACTGAAAGAATCAACATTCATAGCGCAAAGAATGTAGATATGCCTATTTCCAAAAGCAACTGAGCCTTCAGAAAGAATGAGAGCCACTAGCTTAACTTATGCAGGTTTCCAATATATATATTATCAGCATATATACTACATGTCAAATTTGAGCTAAGAGTTAAGATAATTTTTAGGAGATAATAAATAGATATTATCAACTGAACACGAACTACAAGTCGACCCCTGATGGAATGTACATGTTCACCAGGCCCAATTTGGAGATAACAATTAAGATATGATTTTAAGGGAGACTAACTCCAGCTTGAAAAGAAATAGATACTGTCTCTTACCAGCAACATGTAGCCAGAATTACTCAAGTTAGTAAAAAATGGAAAAACAATACTGAAATGACTAGAAAAACAGCATGTGCAGCACTGTAATCATACCTGTATTAGAGAGAAAACAACAAAATATCCAGCAGCTCAGAAGAAAAGGCAAAACTAAAAATAAATAATGCCACTAGCATTCTTATAGAATCCAAATATGTTGTACATTATTGGGGTCAAGATATTACTCTACTTGGAAGAACTTAGCACCCTCATGATGCAGCCCAAATCGTGTTGCTTAAGACTAAAAAATATCAAAGACTTCTATAAATTCAACGTAAGAAACCTTACAACAAATATACCATACAAATTATAAATGCCACAAGCATGCCAATGTGAGATCAATAAAATTTGAATCTAAGACTAATTCCCTATAAATCCAAAAGCAAGTACCAGTTTTAAAGTTTCAACGCCTAGTAAGTCGTTTTTTTTATATGGAGTAATGTTTCGAAAGGAAAAAAGAAACTTACGCAGCACAATAAGCTATTGTTGCAACTGCCAAAAGAAAGCTGCAGATTACAACAAAAGCAGGGTTGTCACGTGCCCACTGGTTCTTGGTTTCTGAAAAAAAGGAAAAATAAACAAATTTTCTAGTTCATCAGATGATGGAAAGAATTTAATTACATCACACCTTTAACGTGTTAGAGGAACATGAAACTTAAAGACCCAAAAGGGAAAAGTTAAAAAAATGACACATTAGTTTTAAAGCTATAACCCAGTAAGGTAACTCTTATTATGTGTGCTTTTGATGTATTTCCAGTTTCTTTCATAGGGTGGGGGACAAAAAGAAACAGAAAAGTCGCCTAAGAGCTGAAAGCACATCTCAACTGCATTGATCCTCAGTTAACAACCTGATAGAGTACAACTCAGTTGAACATATAGAATACAATTTATTGTAGGTATAGGCCAAAGGATGATGGCACTAATCACAAAATAGCACATACAATGTAGAAAATGATATACACTTTTGAGATATCATTATCAGGATTCAGTAGTATAGGCATTACCACAAGATAACGTGAAAGTCATTTGAAAGACAACTGTATTTGCAGTCCAGTATATCTCAAGGAACTAAAGTAGCATTCTGTGATTGAAAACATTGCTGCTACAAATTAAGTACTGAACATGGACATAGAATTAAAAAAAATATATCAATTATAGAGCAATGAGCTTACATTTGTGACATTTTGTGTGCTGATAGCTGCATCCAACATAGAAAATTATATACAAAATAGAACAAAAATAATTAGAAAAACATTTCAATACTCAAAAGACTTTTCTTTCTGCAGATAATCCCTTTACTCCAAAATAAAAATGAATAATAATGAGCAGATCCAAGCAATAGCAAGTTGCCAGTACCAGATACAAAATACATCCAGATGTCACAATACTATGATCTCTACCCAAATAGAGAACATACTTGAAATGCAGTAATTCCATTTTCTGGAGCAAAAATGAATAAATAGCAAATGCTCAAAATTCTATTGAGATAAAGAGGATTAATAGCTCAAATTCCATCTCAAGACTCTGGAATTATGTAATGGAAAGTGGAAACAATGAGAACTAAAATATCAGTCAGCAGAAAACTAGTGATAATATAGGTACTTTTCTTCTATTCCAGGCATCATATGAATTAAGCAATCAGTAGTCGGAGGATGATGATAATACGGAACGATAGAAAAATAAGTTGAATTATGATAAAGGATCAATACTTACACGACCTTTGGTGCAGTACATAAGTGAAGCATTTGCCAGAATGCATATTCAATATCCATTTGTTGCCACTACACAAACCAACAAAGAAGCACAATCAGATAAAACAAACCATATACTGCAAAGGCGATGATGTAGGAATGTAATGATAATACCACCATACATTCTAAGCCAAGTTAATTGCATATTTTGTATGGCTGGAATTCAAGTTTTAGCATGATATTTCAAATATAAATACTTGAAAATTTTCATGTTATATGATTGAAGCAGTGGAAAATTAACAGCTTGCACAAAGCTATATCTGAAGCATACATTCAAATCTATGTGATATAAATGAAAAATATATCAAAAAAGGGAGAAGAAATTACATTAGACATAAAATCTGTTATGAGGAAAACTGCTCAAAGCATAATAAAACAATACCGTCAGTGCTCAAATTTGACTTGACAAAGACATACATCAAAGTCAAATTGTTCATTTTATTAGAAAATTACCACTTAATTAATAGGAATTCAATTTGAAATGGTCCAAAATGGATCCAAAAGACTTATTACACAAAAACCACCTAATTCTTTTCTCATTACTTCTCCCGAATTTATATTAGAATTTAAATCTGGATTTAACATTAATCACTTGTCTTTTATCATTTCCAAACCTCAAGTCTACTCCCTGATTCCAGATGCTACCCGCAACTAAATCTTTAAATAGGAATACTTAAAATAATAAATAAATATTAGAAGGTAAATCTATAAATTCCATTTATGCAAGAACAAGAGCAAGGAGACAACATCAAATAACAAAAAATGGACAAAGGAAGCAATGATTCCTAATTGCATCAAGATTCAAACATTTGGATAGAAATCAGATGGAAATAAAGATTAGATCCAGGGGGAGAGAGATTGAACCTTGACAATTCGACGGGTAGCATTAGGTTTATCAAGGATAACAATGGTGTTCTTTTAGTGAAAGATCATGATATTAAGAGGGTTTGGGGTAATTACTTCATCGGATTATTTAATGACGGTGTCTCTCCCTGTAGAGAAAATACCGATGATGGATCAGCCGACCATCATACTACGGCCAATGACTTCCCTACAAGTAGGATTGAGATTGAGGAAGTCAAAATGGCTCTTAGAAAGATGGGGAGGGACAAAGCTGTCGGTCCAGATCAAATTCCTATCACTGTGTGGTTGGCCCTAGGAGAAGATGGAGTTAAGTGGTTGACCAATATCTTTAATATTATTTTAGAGACTGCCAAGATGCCAGAGGAGTGGAGAGAGTCTACGGTGATACCAATCTATAAGAATAAAGGAGATCCCCAACGTTGTGGTAACTACAGATGTATTAAACTACTCAGTCATACCATGAATCTATGGGAAAGGGTGATAGAGGCTAGGTTGAGACAGTTTACTAGGATTTCGGAAAACCAATTTGGCTTTATGCCAGACAGGTCTACTACGGAGGCGATTCATCTACTTCGATGGCTTATGGAGAAATATAGGGAAAAAAATAGAGATCTTCACATGGCGTTCATTGACCTTGAGAAGGCGTATGATAGCGTTCCCCGCGATACGATATGGAAGACCTTGGAAACGAGACAGATCCCAACTGCTTATATCCGGGCGATTCGTGATATGTACTGTAGATCTACTACATACGTCAGGACTACAGTTGGCGACACCGAGGCTTTCCCGGTGGAAATCGGACTCCACCAGGGGTCTGCTCTTAGCCCTTACATCTTCGCCTTGATTATGGATGACATCTTTTGTGCGACACCAGACGGTGTTCCATGGTGTATGCTTTTCGCTGATGACATTGTCCTAGTTGCTGAAACAAAAACTGAACTGAATAGTAGACTGACTTCCTGGAAGACTGCTTTGGAAGAAAAAGGTCTAAGGATCAATATTGAAAAGACAGAGTATTTATGTTCAAACTTCAGTGGGAACCAAAACGATGAAGATCTAGAAGTATGCATAGAAGGACACGTTCTCCCCACAAGGGATTGTTTCAAGTACCTGGGGTCTATGATACATAAAGATGGGGGTATAGATGATGACGTTACACACCGTATAAAGGCGGGATGGCTAAAGTGGAGGGCTGCAACTGGAGTTTTGTGTGACAAGAAGGTGCCTCTAAAACTTAAGGGAAAATTTTATAGAATGACAATAAGACCAGCGCTGCTGTATGGATCAGAATGTTGGGCAATCAAGAATGATCATGTAAGGAGGATGGAGGCCGCAGAAATGAGAATGCTTCGATGGACATGTGGTAAAACTCTATGGGACATGACACCAAACTCTGCAATTAGGATGTCCTTGGGGGTGGTTCCTGTATCCGAAAAATTGAGAGAGGGAAGACTACGGTGGTTTGGGCATGTCCTTAGGCGACAAACGTCGGATACGGTTAGGAGGGTAGAGTCGATTACACTCGACGGTGCCAGAAAGAGAAGACGACCAAGGAGGAAGTGGGTAGACTGCTTGAGATCTGATCTGAAGGAATTATCCCTTACCGAGGACATGACCTCTGATAGAAAAGTATGGAGACTTAAGACCAGGGTAGTCGAGTAGTGTGGATCACAACCATAGGGTGTAGCATCTCTATCTCCTTTTAATGCCTTCGTAGTAATCTCCATGACTTCTACTTTTTATACGTTTCTGTTATTAGATTTTATGAAGGCTTAGAACTAGGATAACAGAGTAGTGTTGCCTTAGTTTAGGTTTTAAACCATTTGACTTTATTCCTTCTCGTAGCTTGCTATCGCTGACTCCTGTATATCCTTATCTTCATTTTTCCTCTTTTTATATTTAACCGGGACTTACATTTCTGTCTATAAGCAGAGATTTTTACGTAGGGATTTATTTGCAGGGATTTACTAACCATTACAGACGCAGATATGAAGACAGCATATGAAGACTATTTAACTATGTATTTATTGATTTATTTATGCAGGCATTGTATCTTATCTTTATTTTTAATTTTCTTACTGCCGGAGGTCTTCCATGGAAGCTGCTCTCAATCTGGCGTTGGGGGCAGCCTACTACCCCACCTCCCCCTTACCTCATTGCATATGGGAATAGGGTTTTATTGTTGTTGTTGTTGTTGTTGTTGTTGTTGTCTGTATACACTCAAAATTATTTCAATAAAATTTATTAATTGATTTAGTGATTAAAAAAATATTGTTCTATATTTATAGAATATATGTATTATTAATGATTAATTCTTTTAAGATATATTATTTTGTAATTACTTCGGATTATTTAAAAATAAAAAAAAAATATTTTAATAATGTATGATGATAAAAATAGCTACGAACTAACAAATATTATACCTTTAGGTAATATATAATTTGTGTTAATACTTCATTTAATTAAAACATTTTATTTCATCTACTAAATTATTAGTTTACTTATGTTCTAAATGTTTGATTTAATATACTTAGGTTATTGATGTAACACCTAAATTAGGGCCTAATTTTTTTTAAAAATTAATACTGGAGATTAAATTGCAATTTTAATTAAATTTGGGGACTAAAGTGAATTTTTAATTAAATTCAAATATAAATTAATGAAAGTATCAAAAATTGTAGGACATATGGTATAATTATACCATTTTCTAAAAATGTTGTGTTTAAAAACCCAAAATCATGAAACTTTCCATTTTGAAAAATTTAAGCCTCTTTTTCTCTCTCTCTATTCGACATTTCCTCTTTCAGTAAAAAAATCTTCGATTGATATTTTATCGTCAACCATTGTTTTGGTTTTGACATCTCTCGCACCATCGTGTTCCTTGTGTCGTCCTAAGTCCATCGATGTTCGCTTTATCTCCATTGTCGTCGGCGTGTAAAGGGGTGAGGAAGAATAAGTTTTCGACATTACAAAATTGAGCTCTCCGTCATTCACCATTGTGAACCGAGCTTGGTAAATATCTTAAAACCCTTTAAAAAGAGCATAAAAAAATTCATAATTTTTTCGAGCCCCGAGAGCCTTGCATACGCTCCCATGCGGCGCCCTTGCGTGTGGGGCTTATCCACCACCTAGTAGGCTTCTCGAAACGGGTCGACCCGACCCATCTACTGACCCGTCTACCCGACCCACCTGTCTATCTGACTTGTTCAGCCCAACCCGTCTGACCTAAACCCAAACTGGCCCAATCAAATTGAATCGATCAAGCTCGAACTGAACTGAACCGATCCAGTCCAAATAGAACCGAGTCAACCGTTGACTGTTGACCGTCGTTGACCACCATTGACCGTTGACCACCATTAACATTTTCTGAAAGCCTTCATCTTGATGTTTTTCGTTTTCCTGAGTCTGATTTCGTTGTCTATTTTGCCAAATTCTGACCTGCAAGCCTTGAATTGATCCCGTTAATACGAAAATGCTTAGTATTTTTAACATTTTTGTTTATTTATTTGAGATTTGATTATGTAATTGATTTAGGAATGTATTTTTTTGAAGGTACTCGTGTTTCTTTCAATCGAGGGTCGATTAGATACGGTGCTATCCGTCCGACAGATTCACACGATTCGCGTTCTTCGGGAGTTATTCGTAGGCTTCCGTAAATTATTTAAATAGATGTAATTAGTATTCATATTAGGATTTATGACGTAGATTTTTTATTCGTAGGATCTAACTCTGCCGTTGATCGTGATAGGCAGACCCAGCAGTAGGATACCTGATCAGACTACTCAGACCGGTACATGTATCTTTCCTGATGGTGTTACATTACTGTTTTGAATTACTTATCTGCATTGTTTTAATTTTCTGATGATATTGAATATTTTTATGACATGATACCTGATTTTTCTTAATATTATTTATCTGATATCTGATTTATCGTATATTTTTTATATGAACTTTTGTTACTATATTTCTGTATTTGATTTCTGAATATAGAATATTTTCATGTTTTAATGAATTAAACTATCGTTTTCACTCGAATACATACATGTTTATTACTGTCATGGGGGTATTATTGGAGGAAATATCTCATGCCTAGTCTATGACTTGTAAGACTTTACTGCAGGCTCATCTGCTTTGTGCACAGGATAAGTCATTACTACATGTCCTTATGCTATACGTATAAGTCCCTTACCAGGTGTACAGGTGGATGTATGGTTCCGGGGAACCTGTACATTTTGGTGATCAGATGGTGTAGTTTTCATAGTTTTAAAACATGTTTGATGAACTGATTTTTACTGAAATATTTTATTTGTATGTTTTTATACACCACAAGGAACACACTGAGCTTTTTAGCTCATTATGTAAATTTTTAACCTTTCTAGATAGTTGCAAACAATATACTAAAAGATTTGGCATCAGGAGAACCGATCACTCCTCATTTTTGTACCATTATATATCTCTATATGCTCCTTTTGTTATACTTTGGGGACACATGTTTTTGTTACTGTTTTGTTTTGTATATATTTTATACATTTTTTTTGATATATATATATATATATATATATATATATATATATATATATATATATATATATATATATATATATATATATATGTTTACCATATGAACCTTACTGATGGTTAGATTCAAATTATATTGTTGTATGTATTTTAACTATGTTTTAAATATAAGAACATCTAAATATGATATGTAACCATCTAAATTCGATCGTAACGTCTAGACCAGATCTAAGAGGTTACAATTGTAAATCAACAATTCATTTTCTTTTACACTCTAAGTTATTCTATATTTGATCTTTTTCTAATGTATATATTCTTAATTAGTAGTAATATTAATTAATTGTTGTTGCTCCTAATTTTTATACTAATTTCTATAAATATTATATTTTGTTTCGGCATTTTTGGGAATCTGATTTGATAAAATTGGAAGTCGTTATCACTTACACATTAAGCTAAAATATATATGTTATTTGTTAGTCTAATATTTTTTTTAATATTCATTTAGGGTTTAATTTGCTTTTTACGGAATCTTTCTTTTAATTTATTTCTAAAAAAATGTTAATTAATAATAATCATTAAATTTATTAATAAATAAAAGGGTAAAATATACAAATGATACTCCGACTATAGGGCATTACTTTGTTGAGTCTCCCTACTATTAAAAGTTACAAAATGATCCTCTGACTATTCATATGTTCCAAACTCATCATTTTCTATTAAAAAAGTGACGGTCATCTGAGCTAGACGTTTCTTGTTGATTGAGATATGATAAAATCATATTTTGATGATGTCTACTGGTACCGGCGTTGGTTTCAAGCACTGACTTGTCAACATAATGTTTCAAGCATTGACTCAATGGCATAATGTAAACAGAGAGTTGGTCCACAAAATATAGCTCAAACAGTTCTATGATCAAATTTTATCATATCCCAGTGAACGTGTTAAGGTCCAGCTCAAACGATCGTCAATTCTTTAATGTAAAAGGACGAGTTTGGAACATATGAATAATCATGTGACTATTTTATAACTTTTAATAGTTGGGGGACTCAACAAAGCAAAACCTTATATCAGAGACCATTTTATAACTTTTAATAATCAATGGACTCAAAAAAGTATCACCTTATAGTTGGAGGATCATTTGTCTATTTTATCCTAAAAAAATATAATAAAAACAATAATAAAAATATACAAAAATTAGAGTAAGCTAATTAAATTAACTGATTGTTTCTCATAGAACAATAGAATGCTCAAACTTACCACCAAAGAATAAAATAAAACTAAGAAAAGTGTTAAAAATCTAATCAAACAATTAAAAAATGATATATACAAACAAACATCATTTTGACAATGAATGACAAAACCATCAACTCTAACATAAAAATGCATGTAACAATAATGGCACATTAACAAATTTAGTTTTATTGCAATTCTATTGCGACCTATCATTGATGATTACGAATGTCTATCAATATAAGAGAACCAGCCTAAGAATCTAAATAGAGTTACAAAATAACCAAATAAATAGCAATAGAGATGATGTCAAATTCAACCTTAAAAAATTACTATAAAAATAAAAAAATATCAATAATTTGCATTTGAAAAGGAGAAGACTTATTAAAACAAGATAACATAAAATTTGAAATATGTAAAAAGTTAAATTGATGAAAAATAAAAAAAAAAGATTGAGAAAAAAATAACAAGGATCATAACAAAACATGGATAACAACAACTTAATCAAAGATCAATGATATCACTCTCTTAGACAATAACAAATAAGAAAAAAAATCTTTTTTGTCATAATGACAAAATTAGCCGCCCAACATTTGCACAAATGATCACTTTGTTCTCTATTTTGTTTTTAGAATATTTTAATCTTTGACGTTTCAATTTTTATCAAAGTAGCACAAACAGTAAACACATGTTTCTAACGTGATAGTTTTACACATGTTTAATTATTAATGTGACATGTGACATATCATCAAAATTATGAAGTGCCATATGTCATGTCATCCAAAATGATGGCATGACATGTGTCACCCAAAATAATGATATAACATGTATTATGTCATCCAAAGTGATGATATGATATGTGTCATATTATCTAAAGTGATGACGTAACATGTGTCACATAACTAATTAAGCACGTGAAAATATCATATCAGTAACTTGTATTGATTATTAGTCGACTAATGATTTTCATCCAACAAAGATTATTTTGACAAAAATTGAAATGTTGAGGGGGATAAAATGCTCCAAAAAAAATAGAAACTAAAATGACCATTTGTACAAACGTTGAGAGTTAATTTTATTATTATATCTTTTATAACTGTTTTTAAACATTTCTTTATCAACAAATACTCTTACTAATATTGATGTTGCAACATTAATATTTAAAAATTAAGATTTAAATATTTTAATTTATTATTAAATGTTATGTTTAAGTTTTTTAAGGTATTATGTCAGTTTACAATCATTATGATTATTATAGAGTTGAGTGACATTTAAATTGTGTGATCGATTGAAATCCTCAATAACTAGAAAAGTATTATATAGTTATAGTGTCTATTATTATTTTAATTTTGATATTTTATTTTTTAACTATGCAGAGAGTCACAAGAGTGTCTTGATTGATGAAAACATGATCCATAAATCATACCAAACTTATTGTAACTTATCTCATATATCAAATTTGAGTCTAGAGCTACAAGACCCAATTAATATGATAACCTCTTCTAAGTATTTTTAATAATTTTACCCTTCATATTATTGTAATGATTATTTTTAATGTAGTAATCATTGAACTCTCAAAAGTCTTCTTATACTTTACAATAATTTTTATTTTCATGATTAATCTGATTTTTTGGACGTGACAATAATTTTGGAAAAGTGAGTATTAACATCTCTATAGAGAAAAGATTTTCTCCTAGGTACATGATGAATCGTCAATTTCTTTACTTGCGATTCGTAACGCCTAAGAGGTGGACAAAGAATAAAAAAAGGGTTTGAGGTATTCCTTCAAGGCACACTTCAACAGTCAAGTCAGACAAATAAACTAATAAGAGATAAAATAAACAATGGTCGGAATATATAAAAAATGAGAGAAAAGTGAAAGAAAAAATAAAATGAAAAGGGTACGAGAACGAATGAGAGTGCTTCTTTATTTATAGGAGTTAGCGAGGCTGATTAGCTCCTCTTTTGTAAGTTGGGAGTTTATTCAATACATTCATCTCATATCAATATTGAAACTATTGTACCTCATCCAAATCTTTTCTATAAGATTAATATTTGTACATCAAGTTCTTTAGAGAACTCATGCATATTGAAAATCTTAGGAGAACATCTTCGGACATAAGAACTCAGGAGTTTTGCACTCCTTAAAAAGTCACAACCTCTTGACATAACCCTTCAACATGACTTTTGACAAGCACTATGTGATCCGTCAAGGCCAAAATTCACTCCCAATTAGTCATATTTACTGAGTTTATCAATCTATGAGTAGTCATTAAAACCCTATATCTAACACCATTACTAAGAGTCATTATAAAACCTCTTAGCCAAGATCGAGAGGGAGAGTTATAACCATCCTACCACTCTCTACCCATTTTATCTTCTCTTTCCTCTTAGAATTAGAAGATATTGACACCGACCAACTTTTTATAATCATCAGTTATGATTATTCACATACACCAGAAGGGGTGAATTGTCAACGATTGATATAAGCCCCGACCAATTGACTTTGCACTACTTCATAAGTATTCAATGCATCTGTTGAGTTAATCGATTGACTGAATCGGCCAAGAGGGGGGGGGGGAAATGGCAATAAAAAATTTGGTGGAAGCTTTTGCAGAAAATTGAAAGAAATTGCACAACGATTTAGAGTGGTTCGACTTTATCAACCAAAGTCTACGTCCACTACCTTATCTATCCACTCTAAGGATTTTCTAACAAATTCACTAATTTGTTCTTTCTTTTGAGGCCAAAGAGATAACCTTATAACTCCCTCAAGAATATACCCCAATTCTTGAGAACACACTTTTCTCAAAGAGAAATACAAATTTGCAAACTTACAAGAAAAATCTCACAAGGTAAATATGTTTGCACAATTCTAGAACAAAGAAAGAACACTCAAGAATAAATACAATTGAGCACAATAAGTGTTCTTGAAAGAAAAATGAATATTGAATGAAAAATAGGCTTGAAATGCTCAAACTTGAGGTTTGATGCTTTCTCTTTGATTATCCCTTGATTCTAATTGCTTGATGTTTCTTGTTGTTGATCAATGGCTTCTAAGCTTGCTTAAATACACCTTGAATCACTTTTGAACGTTGGAGATGATTAGAGAAAATAATATAGCCGTTTTAGTATGAAAACAATTAATAAAACAGTTTCGAGCGTGGGGGGAATCGGTACCCCCTGAGGGGGAATCGGTTCCCTCCGAGTATTCTGGATTTCTCGGAGCCAAACCATTCAGGGGGAATCGGTACCCCCTTGGGGGGGAATCAGTTCCCTCTGAGCAATCTAGAATTTTTGGCTTTGAAATGGTTCGAAATACTTTGTAAAATTATTTTGAAATTGTTTTAAGTTTAAAACTTAATTTTACACTTTGAGTAAGGATTAAAAATGATCTTTGAAAGATTTGGAGTAATGTTTTGATATTCGAATAATTCTATCGAATATACTTAGAAAACTTATTTGGAAAATCTTAAAATTCATTTAACTTAATTTTTTATATCGAAATATCAAAATATTTTCAACAATCTCCCCCTTTTTGATATAACAAAATATTTTAGTAATTTTAAGATTTTGAAGTCAAGTTTTGAAATTACTCCCCCTTACTTTAACACTAACACTTCTCCCATTTATCATTTTTAACTTCTCCCCCTTTTTGTTAAATCAAAAAGACATTTTAAAGAATTTAAACAAGGTTTTGAAATCATTTAGCTAATTGATTATATATAATATAAGCTGCTAAGATCACAAGCAAGAGAAACGTTAGCCATTAGTTTCATAATCAATATTCATAATTAATGTGAAATGGCAAATTTGGTCATATATCTAATCATGAAGTAAATGATGCAATAATGAATAAATTTAATCACACCAAATAGATAATTTCTAACCATTCATAAATCCAAACAAATTCAAAGTCAATCAATCCACAAATTCAAACATTCCAAAATATTCAAAATGTTAAAACAATAAGTTTGGAGTTCAAAGCAAAACATTGAATCACATATCCAGATCAAGAGGAGGAAAACGAGCTCGCATAGCGACCATTTCATTAGTGAGGTCATTAATACGTGCGTTGGTTGCTTCATTATTTGCACGTGTTTCCCGAAGAATTTCTAATTGTTGAGCTCCCATTGTAGATAAATGAGACTCTATAGAAGTAAAGCACGAATCCATAGTAGCGTATCGAAAATCGAATGTCTCCATAAAGGATTGGAAATATGGAGGCATTGAATGCGTTTGTTGTGCTTGCTCTTCGGGCTGCTTCTCGGGCTGCTCAGACTCATCTTCGGCTTCATCGATGTCTCGCATTAATTGCTCAAGCTCGAGATCTTCGTCAGCTTCGGGTGGAGCTTGTGAAGAACTAGCTCCCGGAGTATTTGCAGAAGATCGAACCCATTCACCGGTTTCCTTATCCTTAATCTATCCCGCTTTCGTTAAGGAAATAAGGTCAATTTGTTTTTTAAGGGGAAAAATGGCATCTAGACCAACTCTAAGCCCAGCTTTGGAAAACAGATTACTTAAAATGCAACCGTAAACAAGAGATGAACAGAGTTTTTTGTTAGGAATAAGATTTACGGTTTCAACAATTTCAGCAAAAATAATCTGAGGTAGGTTGATTTTAATATTGTTTTCGAAACAATGTAACCACCAAATATCTAAGGCTCTAAGAGTAGAATAACGACCTCCGGATGGTCGAAACCACCAAGAAATCATTAGATGAAGAAAACGTTCATGAAGGTTTAGGACACTTGCACTATCCTTTCTTTTATAACGAGATCCTAAAACTTGTTTTTCATTTGAAATACCATCATTATCTAATCCGAATGTATTGGCTATGTAAGCCGAGTCAATATATAAGAATTGTCCTAGAAGATAGGAACGAATTCCTATGGTTTCAGTTTCAGTTTGGTTTTTAACACAAACGACATTAGAATAGAAAATACGAACAAGTTGATGGTAAACGATGGGTTCAAGGTCAAAGAGTTTATCAAATTTCCACTCTTGTAAAAGAGGAAGATATTTAAAATTGATAGCTAACATAGCTTGACGAGAAGGAATACGTTCTTCCCGGATTTTGTAAGAGTCAAAATATTGATAATACCAAAAACGATGATTTCTAGGACCAGGATGATTGAAACATGAATTTTGGATAGTCAAGTTAGGATCAATGGGATTAGGATTAGAAATTGGAATAAAAGGAGGATTTGGAGGTGGATTTGGTTGATGGTGTGAACGACTAGATGAAGACCTAGCACGTTTAGGATTGGACATAGTTTAGGAAATCAGAATAGAATTGATAACCTGCAATTTAGAAAACACATGTATGCAATTCAATCAATCCCAAAACTCAATTGAGTCCTCAATATTTCAAAGTTCTCTAAATCAATCCTAATAGGCAAAGTTTTTGAAAAAACTTTTGAAAAATATGGTTTTGAGAAACAATATATGTATAGTTTTCATAATAACAACATAATTTAATCAAAACTCAATAATTTGAAAATTAATTTTTTTTGTTTCGAAAATTTTGAAAATTTTGAAAAAATCTTGTGTTTTTGATGAAATTAGTTGTAATATCTAGTTTCTAATCACTAAATAATCAATGCCCGATCAAAAATTCAACCTAGAACTAATTAAAACTAGTTCTATGTTCATAAATTGATAAAAAGAAGTTTTGGAAAAATACCTTGAATGATTTCGGATTTGAGTGAGATTAGATGAAGTTTGCACATTTTTGATGATTCCAACAGGTTTAGAGGATGATATTTGAAGTGAATTCTGATTAAAAACATTGATTTGAGGCAAAAATGGTGATTTGAGTGCTTAGAAGGAGAGAAACGGCGGAAGAAAGAAGGGGTTTTGAACAAAAATAAGGGTTCTGCCCGTGTTTAACCAGAACCCCAGGGGCGTATCGATTCCCCTGTGGGGGGAATCGGTTCCCCTTCAAAGGGGGAATCGGTTCCCTCAAGGGGGGATCGATTCCCTCTGCACCAAAATACTAAAATCCGATTTTAAACACCCAAAATGCTAAATTAATTTCCTCTAGTGGTATTGGCAACTCATATATTGAAAAATAATCATGTTCAAACAATTCAATTAATCTTTAAACGATATTTGAACATAAAATTAATTTTTCATCAAGAATCATAAACTCCCCCTAACTAATAGCAATGAATGCAATCAAAAATTGCTATTATAAGCATTTTTCATTTATTATTAAAAGTGCTGAAATTATTTTAAACACTCAGTGAAGATAGATTGGTCAAACCTAATTCTCTCCTAAGTGTCCAAAATCGTTCCTTGTCTAAAGGTTTTGTAAAGATATCCGCTAATTGGTGCAAAGTATCAACAAATTCTAGAACTACATCTTCCTTAGTGACATGGTCTCTAATGAAGTGATGTCTTATTTCAATGTGCTTAGTTCTAGAGTGTTGGATGGGATTTTTAGTGAGACAAATAGCACTAGTATTGTCACATTTGATAGGAATGGTACCTACTTCAATTCCATAATCAAAAAGTTGTTTCATCCATAAAACTTGTGCACAACAACTACCAACTGAAATGTATTCGGCTTCAATGGTAGATAATGCAACACAATTTTGTTTCTTTGAAAACCAAGAAATTAGCATATTTCCAAGGAATTGGCAAGTACCAGAGGTGCTTTTCCTATCTAATTTGCATCCTCCATAATCCGCATCAGAAAAAGCATGCAAGCTAAAGCTAGAGTCTCTAGGATACCAAAGTCCTAGACTAGGAGTGTCTTTAAGGTGTCTAAAGATTCTCTTAACAGCTAGTAAAATGTGATTCCTTAGGACATGATTGAAATCTAGCACATAAGCAAACACTAAACATAATATCCGGTCTACTTGCAGTTAGATAAAGTAGAGATCCAATCATTGACCTATATAATTTGACATCTACACATTTACCTCCTTCATCTAAGTCAAGCTTTGTTGAAGAGCTTATTGGAGTGTCATGAGGTTTCCCATTTTCCAGTCTAAACTTCTTGAGCATATCTTTGACGTACTTAGCTTGATTGATGAAGATGCCATCTTTTCTTTGCTTTGATTTGGAGTCCCAAGAAAAATGAGAGCTCCCCCATCATGCTCATCTCAAACTCACTTTGCATTAGCTTAGAAAATTCTTGGCAAAGAACATCATTAGTAGAACCAAATATTATATCATCAACATAAATTTGAACTACTAATAAATATTTACCTTTATGCTTCAAAAACAATGTAGTGTCAACCTTCCCTTTTGAAAAACCTTTTTCAATTAAAAAATTTGACAATCTTTCATACCAAGCTCTAGGAGCTTGCTTTAAACCATAAAGAGCTTTTGTCAATTTTAAAACATGATCCGGAAAATTTGAATCTTCAAAACCTGGAGGTTGTTCCACATACACTTCTTCTTTTATAAAACCATTTAAAAATGCACTTTTAACATCCATTTGATATAATTTAAATTCATTGAAACATGCAAATGCTAATAACATTCTAATTGCTTCCATCCTAGCTACGGGAGCGTATGTTTCATCATAGTTTATGCCCTCTTCTTGAGTATACCCTTGAGCAACAAGTCTAGCCTTGTTTCTCACTATATTACCACTCTCATCAAGCTTATTCCTAAATACCCATCTAGTACGTACAGTGGATTTATTACTAGGCCTTTCAACTAATATCCATACTTTACTTCTCTCAAATTGATTTAACTCTTCTTGCATAGCCATAATCCAATGTTCATCATTTAATGCTTCTTTAATATTCTTAGGCTCTATGCATGAGATAAATGCAACATAATTACAAATATTTCTAAGAGAAGATCGAGTTATTACCCCTTTTGATGGATCACCTATAATTTCACCATCCTTGACATAGTTGTACTCTCTTGGATAAGATACGTCCCTTTCTTCAATGGTTGGATTCTCAAGAGGATCATGAGTTTACTCATTTTTCGTTTCTTCCTTTGATGATGGTTCTCCAACGTCATGTCTAACGTCATTTGTATTTATAACACCTACATCATCATTCACACAAGAATCCTTCCTCGGAAGGGGATTATCATCGAAAACAACATGTATAGACTCTTCTACAACTAAAGTTATTTTATTAAATACACGATAGGCTTTAGAATTTAAGGAATAACCCAGAAAAATTCCTTCATCACTTTTAGCATCAAATTTGCCAAGGTTTTCTTTACCGTTGTTTAAAACGAAACATTTACATCCAAAAGGATGAAAATAACTAATGTTAGGCTTTTTATTTTTGAAAATTTCATATGGAGTTTTCTTTAAAATTGGCCTAATCATTACTCGATTTACAACATAACAAGCGGTATTTGTATCTTCCGCCCAAAAATATTTTGGTAAATTATTTTCACAAAGCATGGTTCTAGCCATTTCTTCTAAAGTTCGATTTTTCCTCTCAACAACTCCATTTTGTTGAGGGGTTTTAGGTGCTGAAAAATTATGGCTAATACCGTTAGAGTTACAAAATTCAGTAAATCCAAGATTTTCAAATTCAGTTCCATGATCACTCCTAACACTAGTTATAGAGTAACCTTTTTCATTTTGGATTACTTTTGAAAACGTGATGAATTGTTCTAACGCTTCATCTTTAGTTCTTAAAAATAGAACCCAAGTATATATAGAATAGTCATCTACCAAGACAAATGCATATTGTTTTCCACCCAAGCTAGTAGTTCTAGTTGGCCCAAAAAGATCTAAATGGATCAATTGTAAAACTCTACTAGTTGATACATCATTAATGGATTTAAAAGAAACTCGCTTTTGTTTTCCTTTATCACAAGCATCACAGATTTTATCATTATCAAATTTAAGCTTAGGCAACCCTCTTACTAGGTCTCCTTGAATTAACCGTTGCAAAACACTCATACTAGCATGTCCTAGTCTCATATGCTATAACCAACTATCATGTTCATCCTTAGCAACTAGGCATAAATTAGTCATATCAAAAGAATCTAAATGCACCATGTATATGTTTCCTATTCTATGACCAACAAGCATAATCCGATTAGATGCAATGTCAATGACTTTACATCCATTAATTTCAAATAAGACATTGAATCCTTTATCGCATAATTGACTAATACTCAATAGATTATGCTTTAATCCATTCACATATAAAACATTTTTAATTTGTATGGAAGAGGTATTACCTATTGTACCAATACCTTCAATGTGACCTTTTGAATTATCTCCAAAAGTCACTTCTCCTCCATTTTTGGCGTTAAGCTCAATGAACCGGCTTTTGTCTCCGGTCATGTGTCTTGAGCATCCACTATCAAGGTACCATGAATTTGAATTTGTTTCCCGTGCCTTGTAGCAATGCTCCTTTCCCTACAAACATAGATTAATTTTTGATTTTTGGTACCCAAATTCTTTTGGGTCCATATTCATTAGTTTCCAAAATCCTAGTCCCCTTAGGTATCCATTTGTGTAGGATATTTTTATCTTTAGTAGTAATGAGTTCTTTAGGAACCCACATACTTCTAACGATTTTTCCATTAGAGGTTCTTTGGGGACCTCTATGATTGTAGTTTCTAAAACTTTTTCTAACAAAGTTGGATTTTGAATTTCCACCTTTTTCAAAATGTTTTGTTCCAACTTTATCAAAAGAAGTTTTAAGATCATCAATTTTCTTTTGATGATCATCATTGATCTTTGAAAGTAAATTTTTCAAATCTAAAATTTTCTTTTCAAACTCTTCTAGTTTGATTTGCAAATCTTTTATTTTACTTTCAAGATCGTTGTTGGTTTTGGATATGAGTTTGTTTTCATTTCTCAATTTTGAAACATCATTTTTATATTTTAAAAATAATTTCTCATAATCCGAAGCCAACCCATTATATCCTCTAATAACTCATCATATGATAAATCATCAAAATCGGATGAGTTAGAGGTTACCTTAGAATCTTCCCCAAATACCATCAAGCACAAGTTAGCTACTTCTTGTTCCTCTTCATCGAAACTTTCTTCATCGCTCCATGTAGCCACATGAGCCTTGTGCTTATTCTTTGATTGACCCTTTTTATTCAATTGTGGGCAATCATATTTGACATGCCCTGGCTTTTTGCATTTGTAGCAAATGATTGGGTCCTTCTCTTTTGGTTCATTTTTTAGGCCTTCATTTCATTTGAATTTTCTTCCTCGATAAGGTCTCATCATTTTTCTGAACCGTTTGGCAAACAATGCCATTTCCTCATCATCGTCATCGTCATTCGAATCACTCTCATCTTTTGTGGATTTGAGAGCAACTCCAATGATTTTCTTCTTCTCCTTCTCCTTTGGTGTCTCGTCAATCTTGTCGAGGTCCACCTCATCTTCGAGCATCATTTCATGAGTGAGGAGTGACCCAATTAGCTCTTCAAGAGTTAAGGAAGTTAAGTCCTTAGACTCGATGATTGTCGTCTTCTTTGATTGCCATGATTTTGGGAGGGAGTAGACTAACTTCCTCATAAGCTTTTCATTTGAAATGATCTCTCCATATAATTTGAGACCATTGACAATCGTTGAAAATCTATCCGTCATAGCTTTGATATCTTCATTTGGTTTCATCTTGAAATTTTCATAGCTATGCGTTAGAATACTAATTTAAGATTTCTTTACCTCATCGGTACCTTCATGAGTGACTTGAAGTTTGTCCCACATTTCTTTGGCGGATGTACACGATGAAACTCTTCCGTATTCATCTGGTCCAAGAGCACAAAAAATGATATGGATGGCTTTGGAGTTGAGCTGGAACATTCTTGTCTCTCCTTCACTCCACAACCTTGGATGAGTGAGAGGTTTGATGTATCCTTCTTCTACAGCATTCCATGCTCCCATGTCACTTGCTTGAATGAAGTACATCATTCTATTCTTCCAATAGGCATAGTTAGCTCCATTGAAGAAAGGAGGCATGTTAACGGGCATCGAATCGAGACCGGAGTCGAAGTTTGAAGCGGAGGCCATTGATGACTTTGATTATCGATATAACTCTTCTCGAATCGACTCAAGAGGCGATTAAACCTTCAAATGAGTTAGGCTCTCATGCCAATTGTTGAATTAATCGATTGACTGAATCGGCCAAGAGGGGGGTGAATTGGCAATAAAAATTTTGGTGGAAGCTTTTGCAGAAAATTGAAAGAAATTGCACAGCGATTTAGAGTGGTTCGACTTTATCAACCAAAGTCTACGTCCACTACCTTAGCTATCCACACTAAGGATTTTCCAACAAATTCACTAATTTGTTCTTTCTTTTGATGCCAAAGAGATAACCTTACACCTCCCTCAAGAATATACCCCAATTCTTGAGAACATTCTTTTCTCAAAGTGAAATACAAATTTGCAAACTTACAAGAAAAACCTCACAAGGAAAATATGTTTGCACAATTCTAGAACAAAGAAAGAACACTCAAGAATAAATAAAATTGAGCACAATAAGTGTTCTTGAAAGCAAAATGAATATTGAATGAAAAATAGGCTTGAAATGCTCAAACTTGAGGTTTGATGCTTTCTCTTTGATTCTCTCTTGATTCTAATTGCTTGATGTTTCTTGTTGTTGATCAATGTCTTCTAAGCTTGCTTAAATACACCTTGAATCACTTCTGAACGTTGGGGATGATTAGAGAAAATAATATAGCCGTTTTAGTGTGAAAACAATTAATAAAACAGTTTGGAGCATGGGGGAATCGGTACCCCCTATGGGGAATCGGTTCCCTAAGTGTAAAATTTAAATATTTTGACCGTTATACAAAGGGGGAATCGGTACCCCCTGGGGGGGAATCGGTTCCCTACGAGCATTCTGGTTTTCTCGAAGCCAAACCATTCAGGGGGAATCGGTACCCCCTTGGGGGGGAATCGGTTCCCTCTGAGCAATCTGGAATTTTTGGCTTTGAAATGGTTCGAAATACTTTATAAAATTATTTTGAAATTGTTTTAAGTTTAAAACTTAATTTTACACTTTGAGTAAGGATTAAAAATGATCTTTGAAAGATTTGGAGTAATGTTTTGATATTTGAATAATTCTATCTATCTATCAAATATACTTAGAAAAATTATTTGGAAAATCTTAAAATTCATTTAACTTAATTTTTTATATCGAAATATCAAAATGTTTTCAACAGCATCTTTCACAAATTCATCTGTGGGAAAATGAAACTCAACTTTCAAGACAAAAAAGGTAATATCACTCTAAATCCTAATTGGTACCATCATCATTGTCACTTATAGATACAATTAGAGGGAATGATAAATTTAAATTTATAATTTTTCCAAATTATGACACAATTTAATAATAAATGACTACCTTCAATCCTAAGAGTCTTGTATTCTAATGAATTACCACCTGTCAGGAGTGAGCGGTTTGTCTCCACTTTCTCCTCTCATTTCTTCATCGTCCTCGCGATGCTTGATAACTCCGTAAAAATATTATGTTTTATGTCTTTCTACTCAAGTTATTGTATGTCTAAAAGTCGTTGTCATAGCATTTTAGTTGCACTTAGGTCATATTTGCATGAGGTGGATAAGTTTTGCCTAGGCAAGATTTATTTGGCTCAACTAATGCTGCTGAGGAGGAAGGTTCTGTGTTGGATTTGTTGATGCAGGAAATAACTAAGAAATAATTTATTTTTTGAGACAAAAACTATTTCCCATGGCTAGAGGAACATAAGAAGACAATAGTGAGGAAAAAAATTTATCTTGCCAAGGAAAGATCTATCTTGCAGATCTGTCGTGGCTCAACAACTACTTCATTCTCACGTACAATCATGGCCTTCAAGAAAATTGACCACTTCCAACCGCCTTTCCATTCATAACATGAGTAAGTCAACGAGGGTATTTAGGAAATTTCTAATGACACAAAACCCTATAAGTTCCCACTATAAATACCTCATTATAGTCGCCCAGAAGAGAGGAAAGCAAGGAGAGGATTTACCTGAGGCTTGGAGTAAGCGGCTGCAACACATTATTTTCCACTGTTCCCTCACTCGACCATCTTTGGTGCCCTCTATAGTCGGACTTCACGGGAGTAGCGGCTAGGCCCTCGAGAGAGGTTGGCCACTGGAGCAAGCATGGTGGTGGTCAGAATATCACGACAGAGCTCTATTTGGGAGTGTTTCTTCATAAGTTCTTAATTTCTAATTCATTTAAAGGGTTTGTACTTAATGTTTACTCTTGGATGATATTTTTCGTACCATGAACTGCTTTACTTGGTGTTGGTTATGGTTTTGATGAAACATTTTTTGTTGTTATTGAATGAAGAAGTTTGTTTATGCTTAATATTATTTTGTTCATTGTTTTAATATTTTACCTTGACACTGTAAGAGTTTTTGAGAGATTGTCTGGTGCCTAGACAAAACATTCCTAGACTTTGTAAGAGCTTTTGAGAGATTTACATTCTTCTAGGAATAGATGTCTAATATCGAGAGAGTTAGGGAAGATTTACGTGAACAATGAGATTGATCCAGGATGGTGAGGTTCTAATTTGCTTTAGAGATAAGGAGAGAGTTTCATTCGACTAAAAGGGGTAACTACTTGAGTAAGATAAACAACGATTACAATTTACGCTGAGGGTATTGCCGTAACAACAGTTTGAAAAACCAAGGGTTTTTGTTCACGCTGAGTAGTATTACTGTAACAACCGTTCTTGAATACTCCAGTAATCCTATCGGGTAACTTAAGCATAGCACACTAAGTAATTCTAGGCATAGAATAACTTTTCATCTTAGCAAAACCAACGTAAATGCTCTGTAAAGAAGTCTATCTGTGTGAGGTTTCTCTGAATATATTGAACCCAACACTTTTAATTACCTTAATAATTTTGATTTGTTTACTTTTGCAATTTTTCTTTACCTCGACTAAACTTTTCTGCACACCAACGTCACAATATTTCTTGCCTAGACAGTACTTTCCCATTCGTTTATTTCCTTTGGTACTACTTGTTTTTTTTTCCGACAAGAATTTCAGGACTAGTTCGTGATACCTAGTTCTAGCTATAGAAAAACATCAATAATTCCCACCAATCCCTGAGGAGACGATAACTCTACTTACTATTATATTACTTATATCAATTGTGTATACTTGCACATATCTGCTTGCCTCAGCATATACATTCACAAGCGATCAAGTTTTTGGCGCCGTTGCCGGGGATTGGCAACTTGAGGAATTTTGATAATTTATGCCATAGAAAATATTTATTTCTTGTCACAATTTATTTATTTAGTTTAACTTGTTTATTTTCTTATTTTCATTTGAAGGTTTTTTTTCGTTGTATGACCCTGAGATCTGCTGGTGAACCATTAAAACCATTCGACCCTGAGATTGAACAATCATTCAGACAAAGGCAACGTAACCAACGTGCTAGAGATTATATGAATCAACTGCAATATCAAGCTGACAATAATATGGGAGATCAGGCATATCCCGATGTCGCGAAAAATAATCTTCCTAGAGATGCTGCAAGATCACGAGCAATACGAGATCACTTGAATTCAATTCTTGACGATCTCAACCTTCGAATCGTGGCACCTATAATACAGGCAACCCATTTTGAACTTAAACCGGTGATGTTCAACATACTAAACTCCATCGGTCAATTTGGTGTCTCGCCTAATTAGGATGCTAGACAACATGTCCGTGCCTTCCTTGAAGTGTGCGATTCGTTCAGGTAACAAGGAGTGCATGAAGATGTGTTGAAGCTTAAATTGTTCCCTTATTCTCTATGTTGTCGAGCAAGATCTTGGCTTAGTGGAGTCCCTTCTTGATCAATAGAATCTTGGGCTGACTTTGCAAAAGTTTTACGCTTCACTACAACACGCCCAACATGCATACCAAGCTCCGCAATGACATTTCAAGTTTTCTCCAAGGCGATGAGGAATCTATGTGCTAGTATTGGGAAAGATATAAAAGATTGCTTCGTAAGTGCACTAACCATAGATTCCATGACTGGACTCAAGTCGTGATGTTTTACAATGGAGTCAATGCACCTACTCACATGATTTTAGATGCGTCGACAAATGGCATTTTTCTCGACAAATCACTTGAGGAAGCCTTTTATATCCTCAATCGAATAGCCAATGATAACTATCAATTCCCATCTCCAAGACTTGGAACCGGCAGAAAAATATCTGAGGCTTATGAACTTGATAGTAAGGATTCAGCTTCTGCCCAACTTTTTACTATAACTAATATGCTTAAAAATTTGAACCGTTTTAGTGAGGTGAAAGAAGTCAAGGCAACTAACTTAGCATGCAGTTTATGCTGAGGAAGCCATTATGAGAGTGAATGCCCAGAAAACCAGGAGTCTATCAATTTCATGGACAACTTCAATAGAAGCAACAACAACAACCCTTATTCCAATACATACAATCCTGGATGGCGACAACATCCAAATTTTTCGTGGGTAATCAAGGGACTAACAATAACAATTATGCAGATAATTTTAACAGGCCACAACAAAACATTTTTGAATACTCAAGTTCACAGCATCAACAGATGACATGGCAAGGTAATAATAAAAGTAACACTTCTTCTTCAAATTCTAACACTCTTGAAGCTTCATTTCAGGAATTTATGGCCTCAACAAAAGATTTCATGGCTTCAACAAAGACTTTGATACACGAACACTCATCAATAATCAATAATAAAGGAAATCTATTGCAAAGCCAAGTAGCTCTATTATAAAGATATATCTCATCGTTGAGGGCATTGGAGAATCAAGTGGAACAAATCGCTACGGCATTACATTCACGCCCACAAGGAAGACTCCCTAGTGACACTCAGGTTACTACGCCTCTTGGAAAAGAGTAATGCATTGCGCTAACGTTGAGGAGTGGTACTTAGATTAATCTTAAGGATAAGCTTGGAGGAAAGCAACCAGAAAATTTTAGCCAAAGCACCACACATAAAGAACCTGAAAATCAAGCTGAGATTGTTGAACATGCATAACTAGCTAAGGAGAAGGAAAGAAACGAGGGTTCGACAAGTCAACACAATAATGGTGAAAAATTATTTGCCAAAGGAAAAGTTGTTTCACCACCTATAGCGGATGAAGTTAGACCTCTACCACCTTTCCCTCAGTGGTTGAAGAAACATAATGACGATAATCAGTTCAGAAAGTTTGTTGATGTCCTTGATCAGCTGCATATTAATGTTCCATTACTTGAAGCCATAGAGCAGATGCCTTCCTATGCCAAATTTCTAAAAGATATTGTCACAAAGAATAGAAAAGATAGAAAGAATAGATATTGTTTCCACAACAACAGAATATTATTCGGCAATGAGTAAACTTCCGCCAAAGCAAAAAGATTCTGGCAGCTTTATTATACCATGTTCCATTGGTGATAGATATGTTGGAAGAACTCTTTTTGACTTAGGGTTAAGTGTAAATCTGATTCCCAATTCCATATTTTTGAAGCTTGGAATGGGTAATGCTCGACTAACCATTATGATTTTACAACTAGTGGATCGATCACATGTTTGTCCCGAGGGTAGAATTAAAGATGTAATTGTTAAAGTGGACAAGTTTATCTTTCTAGTTGATTTCCTCATTTTAGACTGTGAAGCCGATGAAAATACCCCTATTATCCTTGGACGTTCATTCTTAGTTACAGGGTGTATTCTAATAGATTGTGAGAAGGGAGAGTTCACGATGAGGATGGTTGATCAAAGCGTCACGATCAATGTCTTCAACATTCTTAAATATGTTGATGATTTTGATGAATGCCATTACATTGAATATATTGACTCATTGGAGGAAGTTGGAACATAAAATTTTAGTGAAGTCAATTTTTTACATATTGATGAGTATGATAAATTTTGCCAAGACAAAATTCTCCGGAAGGAATACTGTAATTTTTTTTGCCAAGACGATGTTTTACAATATGAAGAACACAATACTTGTTGCCATGGTAAAATTTTTCTGAATGAAGCATACAAAAATATTTGCCTAGGTGAAAGTTTCTCAATTGAAGTAGATGAAAGAAATACTAGAGCAGAGCACGTACAGAGTCTGAGGAATATTCATTGAAAGAAGAAAATTCTAGTTTACTTCAAGATAGACTAGGTAAGATATTCGAACACCTTAATTTCAATGAATTTATTTCACTAAAACCTTCACTACAACATGCACCTACTTTAAAACTTAAACCGTTTATATCACATTTGAAATACACTTATTTAGGTAGTGATGAAACTTTATCGTTTATAATTTCTGCTAGTCTAACCCCCGAGCAATAGGAAAGTTTGTTGAATGTTTTGTCACAACACAGAAAATCTCTCAGGTGGACCATGGCAGATTTAAAGGGAATCTGCCCTACAATATGCATGCACAAGATCCAATTAAAAGATAACCATAACAATTATGTGGAACCACAAAGGAGACTTAACCCGATAATGAAAAAAGTGGTGATGAAGGAAATCATAAAATGGCTGGATATTGGAGTGATTTATCCCATATCCGATAGTTCATGGGCCAGTCCAATGCAATGTGTGCCAAAGAAGGGTGGCATAACGTGGTTAAGAATGAGAATAATAAGATTTTGACTACAAGAACCGTTACGGGATGGCGAATATCCATGGATTATAGGAAGCTCAACAAGGCAACAAAGAAATACCACTTCTCCCTCTCTTTCAGTGATCAAATGCTAGATAGGTTAGCAGGCAAGGCATTTTACTGTTTCCTTGATGGATATTCTGGATATAATCAGATCGCCATAGCACCTGACGATCAGGAGAATACCACATTCACTTGCCCTTATGGTACATATATCTTTAGAAGAATGTCGTTCGAACTATGTAATACTCCGACAACTTTTCAGAGGTGTATGATGGCCATTTTCTCATATATGGTGGAAGACTTCATGGAAATATTTATGGATGACTTCTACGTCTCGGGCGATAACTTGATCGATGCCTCGATAATTTATCTAAAGTACTGAAGTGATACGAGGAGTCAACCTTGTGCTAAATTGGGAAAATTTCATTTTATGGTGACCGATGGAATTATGTAGGGACACAAAATTTCTCGCCAATGCATGGAAGTGGATAAAGAAAAAGTGGATGTAATCGAGAATTTACCTCCACCCACCACTGTAAAAGGCATAGGAAGTTTTCTAGGATATGCAGAATTCTACAGGAGGTTCATTAAAGATTTTTCAAAGATTTCTAAGCCTCAGTGTCTGCTGCTTCAACAAAATCAATCGTTCGTGTTCAACAATGAATACACCAATGCATTCACTGATCTGAAGAAAAAATTTGCTTCGGCACCAATTGTTGTACTACCTGACTGGGATGCTCCTTTTGAGCTGATGTGCGATACAAGTGACTATGCGATAGGGGCAATGCTAGGGCAAAGAAAAGGTAAAATCTTCCATGTCATATATTATGTTAGTCGTAACCTTAATGATGCACAACTTAATTATACCACCACTGAAAAAGAATTTCTTACAGTGGTATTTGCTTTTGATAAGTTTAGGTCATATCTTATAGGAACTAAGGTTATCGTACATATTGATCACTCTGTCATTAAGTAAATAAAAAAGATGCAAAGCCTAGGCTTATTAGATGGATATTAGTACTCTAAGAATTTCTATTTAGATGTAAATGATATAAAGGGTACTAAAAACCAAGTAGCATATCACTTGTCAAGGCTAGATAATAAAAACATTTGTCATGACATGAAGGATATTCAAAAGGATTCCCTGATGATAAAATTTTATTTTTCATGGATGTGCCATGGTACGCTGATATAGTTAACTTTCTTGTTAGTGGTATTATGCCTCCAGATTTATCTAGCCAGGGCAGAAAAAATTTCTGACATGATGTAAACCACTATTACTGGGATGAACCATTCCTATTCAAGTAATGTGGCGACCAAATAATCTGCAGGTACGTCCCTGAAGAATATAAGGAGATTTTATTTTATTGCCATTCATCCCCATGTGGAGGGCACTTTTGTGGGATGAGGACTGCTACAAAGGTCCTTCAATCCTACTTCCATTGGCCCACCTTATTCAAGGATGCACATGAATTCTATAAGTCATATGATCGTTGTCAGTGCACTGGTACCATATTAAAGAGAAATGAGATGCCATGGCAAAAATATTTTGGAAGTTGAGCTCTGTGAAGTATGAGTAATCGATTTTATGGGACCTTGCCCCTCGTCCTTTGGTGATATGTGCATACTCTTGGTGGTAGACTATGTTTCCAAATGGATTGAAGTTGTGTCCACATCTCATAATGACTCCAATACTGTTGAAATTCTTACATAAGAATATATTCACACATTTTGGAGCACCACGAGCAATTATCAATGATGAAGGTACTCACTTTGACGACAAATCAATTGCCAATACGCTGAAAAGATATGGGGTGCATCAAAGAATTGTTACAGCATACCATCCACAGACTAATGGGTAGACTGAGGTTTCTAATAGCGACATCAAACAGATTCTTGAGAAAGTGGCCAACCCAAAATGCAAAGATTGGTCGCCAAATCTTGATGAGGCACTGTAGGCCTAACGAACAACATTCAAAACGCCACTTGGAATGTCACCATTCAAGCTAGTATATGGCAAGGCATGCCATTTTCTCGTGGAATTGGAACAAAAAGCATTTTGGGCCATTAAGAAACTCAATATGGACGTGCAACTAACTGGAGAAAGAAGATTATTGGAGCTGAATGAAATGGATGAATTTAGAGCTCAGGCGTATAAAATTCCACCTCTACAAAGAAAAGAAGAAAAGATGGAATGACAGAAAAATTTTGCCTAGGCAATTTTTTTCTGGACAACAAGTATTGCTCTACAATTCACGACTCAAACTATTCCCAGGCAAGCTAAAATCTAGATGGTCAGGACCATTCATCGTACATCAAGTCATAGCCATGGAGCAATAGAAATTAAGAACTTGGACAATGGGTCAACCTTTAAGTTGAATGGTCAATGACTGAAGGTATATAATGGAGCACCCATCTTGCATGATAAATCGGCATCGTTACCTCACGATGCACAAAAGTTTGCCCTTCTTTCCTGAACAATTTGGTTGCCTAGCAACAAAAATTTTCACTATGTATATAAATAATCTATGTTATTTTATTCTGCACAAGTTATTTATTTTTATTTTATTATATATTTTTGTTTCTTTTTGTATTTAGGGTATACGTGGCAGTTAAGGAATGAAGCTCGTGCATGACAGGGAGAAAACCCTAATCAAATTGTTTTTGACAGCACTTTTAAGGAAAAAGCCTCCATTGCCGCTGTAAAAATCCTCTGTTCATCCCTACAATCTGTCACAACAAACACCATGGCCAGATCCAAGAAGAATCCATGCGCTTCTACATCCTTTGTCGCGACTTCAAGATTTGAGCGTTTCCAAACTGCCGAGGCTGAGGCGAAGTATAAAACCCTACAGAAACGAAAAGTTTATTTGGAGGACGGCTTTGTATTCCCGTAGGCTAGCAAAGAACCCTTTATACCGGAGGTATTGGACATATTACAAAACATAAATGAGAGAAATTTACCCGGCATCCAAAGGTAGTGGCGCCGGTAATGGTCCGAGAGTTTTACGCCCACTTAGGTGACCCATCCCAACACACTATGTATGTGAGAGATAAATCTATCCGGTTCACCCCCTCGGCCTTAAACCGCTATTTCAAGCTCGGCAAGGTGGAGGATCAACATAAAACAATCATCGCCGAGGCAGATCAAGAAACATATGGTAGTGTGCTGGAAGATTTATGTTTCGGTGGGGAAGTTTGAAGAGAATGCGCCCAACTATAAGTGTGTGGACCACGAGCCCTTAAGCCAGTTACCAAGTTGTGGAATCATTTTGAAAGGCAAGTTGATGCCTACTTCACACAACACGATAGTATTGGTGAGGTGATTGATTCTACTGCACTCTATCATCTACGAGCGCATGATTGATGCCAGGGAGATATTTTTAACAATTCATGAGTGTGTAAAGAGGACCCGAGGTAACCTTCTTTTTTCCAATTTGATAATTGCTTGTACAGGAAGAAAAAGTCCCTAAGGAGTCTTTCGAGGACTTTATCAAGTCGAAGGAAGGCATCACTAAAAAAAAGGTGCCCGAACTTATGAGCTTTGATGACAATGCTCCACATGGGGATTGGAGCGAGGAGAAAATCAATTTTCACAGCAAGAATGGCAGTCGTGGTCATATCTACTAGAGAGATGCGAGAATAGTTGGAGCGTCTGGAAGGTCACATACAGACTTCTTCAGCTATACAAGGCACGTGATGCACAACTGAATATTTTCTTCAATGAGATGCTCCGATTACCAATGAGGACCTGTCGCCTTTTCCGAATTAAATCCTGCAACACACAACACCTTCAGGCGACAACACATTTCATGCCTCGGCACAAAATGTTCAACCCGAGTTCCCCGTGGATGTCAATCCTCTTTCCACACATGTCTCCCCTATATAAATTGAACTCTTTGCTGTTTTGAATAGTGTTGAATTGTAAATAAATTCCTCGGCATAACTGTAGAGGGACACTCCTCTGTGTGATGGCATGACCTGTAAAATCCCTTAAATAAATGGTTGTCTCGACATATGAGTTAATGAAAGCAGTCACATGATGACTCTGCCTGACTAGCTTAGGCTGGAAGGTATGCTCCCTTGCACCTAGAGTGTAGGATGGTAGTTGTGATAAACTGACTCCCTTGGAAGTATGCTCTAAATAAAGTTAAAGACGTGTTGAATAAATATGAGCAAAACTATGCTTGATAAATAATTTGATACCTTGGCAAAACAGAAGTGCTTACTTAGGAATTTTCTAACCACATTAAGGCATAGATTGCAATATAATCACGCACACACACTTACAAAGAGTCTTAAATTAGGAAAGGTACTTGACTTATTGTACAGTCTACCATGTTGAGGCTAAACTTTTGCTGAGGGCTAAAATTTTAAACCACGTGATTGTCCTAGCTTTTTTTGCTTTGTCATGGCAATTTATTTTTCTACTGCTTATTATCCATTTCTTGAGGATAAGCAATAACTTAAGTTTGGGGGTGTGATAACTCCGTAAAAAGACTATGTTTTATGTCTTTCTGCTTAAGTTATTGTGTGTTTAAAAGTCATTGTCATAGCATTTTAGTTGCATTTAGTTGTACTTAGGTTTACATGAGGTGGATAAGTTTTGCCTAGGCAAGATTTATTTGGCTTAACTGGTGCTGCTAAGAAGGAAGGTTATGTGTTGGTTGTTTTGATGCAAGAAATAACTAAGGAAGAATTTATTTGTCGAGATAAAAATATTTCCCAGGGCTAGAGGAACATAAGAAGACGATAGTGAGGAACAAATTTATCTTACCGAGGTAAGATTTATCTTGTAGATCTGACGTGGCTCAATAACTGCTGACTTCATTTACCCAATTTCATTCTTACGTGCAATAATGCCCTTTAAGAAAATTGACCACTTCCAGCCGTCTTTCCATTCATAACATGAGTAAGTCAACGAGGTATTTAGAGAATTTTCAAGGACACAAAACCCTAGAAATTCCCACTATAAATACCTTATTATAGCTACCCAGAAGAAAGAGAAGCAAGGAGAGGATTTACCCAAGGCTTGGAATAAGCGGCTGCAGCACCTTATTTTCCACTGTTTCCCCACTCGACCGTCTTTGGTGCCCTTCATAGCCGGACTTCACCGGAGTATCGATTAGGCGCTCGAGAGAGGCTGGCTGCTAGAGCAGGCGTGGTGGTGGTTAGAATGTCATTGCATAGCTATGTTTGGGAGTGTTTCTTCTTAAGTTCTTAATTTCCAACTCGTTTAAATGGCTTGTACTTAATGTTTTCTCTTGGATGATATTTGTCGCACCATGAACTTCTTTACTTGGTGTTGGTTATGGTTTTGATGAAACGTTGTTTGTTGTTATTGAATGAAGAAGTTTGTTTATGCTTAATATTGTTTTTTCATTATTTTAATATTTTGCCTTGACATTGTAAGAGCTTTTGAGAGATTGTTTGATGCCTAGACAAAACATTCCTAGACTTTGTAAGAGTTTTCGAGAGATTACCATTCTTCTAGGAATAGATGCCTAATATCGAGAGAGTTAAGGAAGATCTACGTGAACAATGGGGCTGATCCGGGATGGTGAGGTCCTAATCCACCTTAGAGATAATGAGAGGGTTTTATTTGACTAAAAGGGGTAACTACTTGAGTAGAATAGACAAATATTGTAGTTTATGCTGAGGGGTATTGCCGCTACAACTATTTGACAAACCAAGGGTTGTAGTTCACGCCGAGTAATATTGTTGTAACAATAGCTCTTGAATACTCTAGTAATCATGTCGGGCAACTTAAGCATAGCACACTAAGTTATTCTAGACATAGAATAACTTTTCGTCTTAGCAAAACCAACCTAAGTGCTCCGTAAAGAAGTCTATATGTGTGAGGTTTCTCTGAATATATTGAACCCAACACTTTTAATTGCCTTAATAATTTTGATTCAATTACTTTTGTAATTTTTCCTTGCCTTGACGAAACTTTTCTGCACACCATATGTCACAATATTCTTGCCTAGACAATATTTTCCCATTCATTTATTTCCTTTGGTACTACTTGTTTTTGTTTCGACGAGAATTTCAGGACTAGTTCGTGATACCTAGTTCTAGCTATAGCAAAACATCATTAATTCTCACCAATCCGTGAGGAGACGATAACTCTACTTACTACTATATTACATGTATCGATTAAGTATACTTGCACATATTTGCTTGTCTTAGCATATACATTCACAAGCAATCAATGCTCTTCTCCACCATTTTGACAAACAAATCCAAACATAAAATTAAAAAAGATTCACCAAGAGAATGCGACGATGGAAAAGTATAATATGAACAAAAGGACTTAGGTATATTAACCCAAATCACTCTTAAATAGTAAAAAAACATGTCCCCAATGATCAAAACAACATACCTTTTCATTACACCAAGCATAAGGTGTCATGTATTTAAGCATGCAATCATTCAACAAACAATCATTACGATATATTTTTTTTAAAAATAGCATATTAAATAAAAGTAACACTTATAGAAATAAATCTAGTGTCAAGTCACTATATGTCATTTTCTCGATTAAGGGGGACAATTGTTATACATTTTCCAAATCTCATCTGTAAAATTAATTTCAACACATCTCCTTTATACATCAACGTCTTTGGATAACTCTTCCAAAGTGAGAACCCCAAGAGAACATATCAATTACATAAAGACTCATAAGTTTTGAACTAGTTAGGAAGTCACAATCTCTTGACAAGATCATTTGACATGACCTTTAGCAGGTACCACTTAATCTGTCAAGTCCAAAATCTATTATCAATTATTTATATCTACTAGACAGCCAATCTATGAGTATCCATCATGACCCTATATCTGATACCACTACTAAGGTTCGTTATAAAACCTCATGACCAAGATTGTTTGTGAGAGAGAGTTAGAATTATTCTTTCACGCTCCACCCATTTTCTCTTCTCTTTACTCATGGAAACAGAGGATATTGACATAAACTAACCATTGTATAGTCACCAATTGCGACTACCACTTAAACAATAATAGACAAACCACTAAAGACCAACACAATCTATTTATCCCATCAACAAGAATATCTAACGAAACTTTCAAAACTAGTAATGATGGTTGTACTAGGAACAAGTTCAACTCGATCCAATCCCTAAATTTCATTATGACGCTTGACATCCGTATAAAGTTTGAGATTAAGGAAGGGAAAAAATCATATAAAAAGTTCCATACAACCTTGTTGAGCTACACTATTAAGGGTAAAAAGATTCCTCAATACAAACACTAAAGACACCGCTTCTTCTTTTGACATAAAATCATATAACATATTAGAATCCACCAAGAAGCCCTGACCATTCGACTCTGCACTAGTTCATAGGTATTTGACTCATCTTTCAAAAATTCATGAGTGGGAAAACAAAACTCAACTTCCAAGATAAAAAAAAGAAGGTAAAATCACTCTGGACCCCATCGGTACCATCACCATAGTCACTTACAGATGCGAACTAGAGGGAATGGTAAATTCAAATGCGTAGTTTTCCTACATTATGAAACAACTTAGTAACAATTTCCTACCCTCGATCCTAAGTCTTATTTTGAAGGAATCACCACATGTTGGGAGTGGGCGATTTGTCTCTATTTTCTCCTCTAATTTCTTCACCGCCATCGCGATACTCTTCTCTACCATTTTGGCAAACAAATCCAAACAAAAAATTAATAAAGATTCACCAAGAGAATACGACAATGCAAAAGTATAATATGAACAATAGGACTTAGACATATTATCTCAAATCCCTCTTAAATAGTAAAAAAACATGTCATCAATGGTCAAAACAACATGTCTTTTCATTACACCAAGCACAAGTTGTCATGTATTTAAGCATACAATCATTCAACAAACAATCATTACGACATTTTCTAAAAAAATAACATATTAGATACAAGTAACACTTTATAAATAAGTCTCAGATCAAGTCACTGTATGTCATTTTCTCGACTAAGAGGGACAAGTGTTATACATTTATCAAATCTCATTTGTAAAATTAATTTTCGCACATATCCTTTATACATCAAGGTCTTTGGAGAACTTCTCCAAAGTGAGAACCCTAAGAGAGCATATCAAGTGCATAGAGACTCATAAGTTTTGTACTCATCAAGAAGTCACGGTCTCCTGACTTGATCCTTTGATATGACCTTTAGTAGGTACTACGTAATCTGTTAGGGCCAAAATCTACTGTCAATTATTTGTATCTACTGAGTTTATCAACCTATTAGTAGCCATCATGACCTTATATCTGATACCACTATTAAGGGTCACTATAAAACCTCTCGACCAAGACTGGGAGAGAAAGAGAGAGTTAAAACCATTATGTCACTCTTCACCCATTTTCTCTTCTCTTTCCTCATGGAAACAGAGTATCTTGACATAAGCCAACCATCATATAATCATCGATTGCGATTATCTGTCTAATCAAGAAGAGATAAACCGCTAACAGTCGACACAATCTATTTATTCCATCAACAAAAATCTCTAACGAAACTTTCAAAACTAGTAATGATGATTATACTAGGAATGAGTTCATCGCTCGATCCAATCCCTAAATTTCATTGTCACGCTTAACGTCCTTAAGAAGTCTAAGATTGAGGAACCCTAACATAGATCATAGTTAGGTAATAATCTAACCTAAAAAATACAACACAAAAGTTAAGTGACAATAGAGAGAGTTGAAGCAATAATAGGCTGGATGAGCCCATCTTCGAGAAAAGGCTTAAAGCCCATTTTAATCAGCACATGATCCGGCCTGTTTTGCTGTTCTTCGGATTGTTCACTTTCTCCATTTCTGTTCCTCAGAATTTTTCTCCCTCTTCCTTTTCTCTAAAATCAATTGCAGAAGAAACAAAAAACAAGCGATCGCCCGCCCCATGGGAGATTCCAACCTTTCAATTCGCACATCAGTTCATAAAGCGCTTGGTGGTGGCCGAGGTCTTCTTCTCTCTTCTTCGTTTTCTATATATATTTTCGCAGCAGCCTCTGCGTTTCATTTCTCAATAGATCTGTTTCACTTCCATTTTGCTTCCACGATTAATTATTAGATGAATGTTCCCGGTTTTTTTTTCTTTTCGGAATAGTAATATTTCATAGGCTAATTATATTGTTCAACAACTCATTATTTGGTTTACATGATTCTGATTATTTTGGATAGGTCTTTATTTTATTTTTTATGGTTTTTGGGTATGGGTTTAATATTATTTATGCATTTCTGGTAGTTGCTGATTTACTATTGTGGAGAAGATGGTGTGGTGGAGCTATGATGTTAGTCTCGGCAACGACGATGTATTACTTATTCGAAATAGCTGGTTATAATTTCTTACCTTTCGTGGCCAACGTTTTGTTGCTCTTTGTTGTTATTCTCTTCTTCTGGGCCAAATCTGCTTCACTTCTCAACAGGTTTCTCCCATTGTTAAAGCTCTTTTAATCTTTCCTTTACTATCTGGTTACCGATTTCATCCTTTGGTGGAAAATACTCGTACCCAGAAAAAAGGGTAAAAGGTGTTTCTTCTTTGTTTGGAGAACAAATGTATGAGGATTTATTAGGAGAAAATTGAAGCGATTCTGCTTTCATATGCAGACCTTTGCCCCCAATTCCTGATATGGAATTTCTGAGAGAACTATTGGAATGGTTTCTGATGAGTTACACGGATGGATTAATTGTGTATTGGCAATTGCACATGACATTACAATTGGCAAGAATTTGAAACTTTTTATTAAGGTTAAGATTTTAATTTATATCAGTTTATTCGATTGATATACAACTTTATTTGTCCTTGACTGGAAAACTTTAAATGTTTGTTGCTAAGGTTGCCGTGGGCTTGTGGTTTGTATCATTCATTGGTAGTCTCGTCAACTTCCTCACTCTGGTCTATATTGGTGAGTTATGTGACCCTCTTCGGTTCTATAACACTGATGGTTCCAACTTTATTCAAAAGTGCTTATTGGTCAGATGTGTTCTGCAGGGGTTATTTTCATTCTATCGGTTCCGTTGGTATATGATAAGTTCCAGCATCAAATCGATGAAAAACTTTCTGTAGCAGAAAGAACCATTCAAGCACAGGTCAGGAAAATTGATGAAACAGTCTTAAGTAAGCTTCCATTTTCCTCAAACAAGGAAAAGAAGATGCAGTAGGTAAGTTTAATTCCTTCTCTCTGCCCCTTGTTTGCATTGCTTAGGTTTAGATGACTAAGATGGAAGCATATTTTACATTGTTTGTGTTGCATTAATTTAGATATGCAACTCTTTTATTATTTTGTGTTGAAAGTTGAAACTGATTTTTGCCCATACCACATGGAAAGTATTACTCCTGTTACAGCACATTTTGTGACCAATGTACCTGCTCTAGAAAAGTATTGCAACAGCCAAATCATAGAATTTGTGTCCTAATGATTTAATAGCCCGACATTCCATCCCTCAAGCATGGCATGCTGGCTAGATTGGTTTCTTTTGTGTTGTTTAGGTTTATGCCTTATTTAATTGGGGCTGTTCATGGTTTGGTGGTGTTCACCCTTTTGCTATTCTTTTCATATTACTTGATTTCAGCTATTCTCTGCATGTGATTTTGATCCTGTTTTTCCTGTGATGCCCTATTTAAAATGCATTTATTTTTCTAATTTGGAATTGGTTTCTGCAATTAGATTTTGTTCTAATGAGTAAATGAATGTCTTTTATACCTCACTAAAAGTGTATAAAACAGTCTCTAATGCCTAATTGAAAGTTTTGGATTTTAGGGAATTAAGTATGAAAACGGATAAGCAAAAAGATTGTAGTATATTATCCTTGCAGAAATGAGCCCTCGTAATTTTCTTTATACTGAAATAAAAGGGCATTATCCAACCAAACATCACAAAACAAGACATGTATCTTTCACTGATTAAAAGTTCTTATGTGCCGAATCTCAGTATTCTGATCTTCATAATTTTCCTTGTTATATGTGGTATTTAGGATGTGTTACTTAATGTCCCCATGAGCAAACCTAGCACAAAAGTCAGTTTACCCATTCAGAAAACCTATTCAAGAAAGCTTTGATGAAAACATGACTTACTAATACAAAAATGTAGGCCATATATGCCTATAAAAGGTCCTGTTTGATGGCCAGCTGAGTTGAGATTTTACAAAATTAATGCGGCTAATAACATTTAACCTGGAGTTAGTTTGTGGTCATAATTCATAAATGATAAGTTCTGAATGTCTTTTCCATCCGGTAATTTTGTTTACATTGCTTCTGTAATCTGGATAACAAGTGACAATCCTCTTATTTCATTGTCTCAAAATTGAATATTAGCTACAAGTCATGTAATGGGTCTAATGCCCGACAATTGTGTAGTTTGAACACACTAGTCGGCTCCGCTCGCCTCTTATCTGTTTATTATCATTCTCTCCCTCTTACTCACATATTTTATGCAGGTGGTTAAGTGTGACGAGGCATATAGGATTGGGTTTTCAAGATTTGAAGCTGTTGGTTTCTTTTTGCTCGATGCTCTCAATTTTCCCTGTACTAGTCGAGTCTCTTTAGGAGCTGCTGTTCTAACCTTGACAACCTATTTTGTGGAGAGAAGATTCATTTTCCTCTTTCATTTTTCCCATATGAGAACCCAATATTCTTGATTTTCAAGTCTTGGCCTGCAGTTCATACAGTTGTGGTTATATTTTGTCTACATATATTCATTTGGGTTCCTCCAGTGACAGGAAAAGCTTGTTAATACATTTCTGCGTGAGCTTTTTGATCATCTCAGTCTTAGTGAAGGAGATGCATAGTTTCCCGTATGGTGTTTGTTTTCTCCTCAAATATATATAATCAGTTCTAATATATATAATCAGTGGTAAATTCAGAAATATTTTTTAGAGTATATATATATATATATATTAATAACATATTTTTTTTTGTATATAGGTGAACACATAAATTTTAGGTGGGTATAATCATTAAAATAAATATATCTAAAGAAAATTTGGACTTCAGGACAAACATTTGTCCATTCTAATACATGAGTGAATCTGCCATTGGACATTGGGGATGTAAAAAGCTAACCTGACTTGTAAAACTGACTGAAACTGACTTGAGTCAAAACTGTTTGCGACTTGAGATGGTGATGATCGAAAACCTATTTGAGTCTAAACTGTTGTTAATCTTAACCCGAGTTGGACCCGAAAATTTATGACATGCACCCGACCTGAGAACGACCTTAACCCGAATTCAACATGATAATATGACAATCGAACCAACCTAATATGAACCTAAACCCGAGAATAACCCGACAAATAATTGATATTACATGATCTGTTATCAACTTGACTTGTTATAAACCTAATATGTAACTAACTCAACCTATAAATGATCCTACCTGTTATTAAACTGAACTGATATTTACTTGACTTGATATTTACTTGACGTGTAAGTTATAGTTGATAAAGTTAGAAAATTATAATTTTCTAATATTACAATGTAACATAATACTTCTTCACAATTTATAATGCATTATTAACTATGATAATTGAATTAATGTATTTACTTTTTGTACTTATAAATTGTATCCTATAAATATATTTAAAAAATTTATTAAATTAATGTTGGTATTAATAATAAATGTAAAATGAATTAGTAATTATCATCATTATATTACTAAATTTACTTTAAATTACTAAATTGACTTTATATATTTATTATGATCATAATATTAAAAAAAGTAATCATGACTATTAAATTAATTTTATTAAATGATTCATGAATCATTTTTATGTAATAATTAATAACTTAAATATAATTTATCTTAATTTTTAATTTATATATTAAACATGATTCTAGTTATTGATAATATTAGAATATGAGATTAAAAATTTAATAACTTTATAAATATTGAAACTAACAAAATGTATAAATGTACAAATAATTTATTACAACTCAATACATCACAATTACAATTAAATGAAGTAAATAAACTTACGTTGAAATTTAAGCTCTCAAATCTTATAGCAAAAATTTTACAAGGCTGAAAACATGACTTTGCTACTAGAAATTTCTTCATCGAGCTTCTGTTTATCTCAAAATATCTAAATGATGCCAACATGATTAAATTATGGGCATCATTTTAGCTTTAAAAGCCAAAGTAACACCAACATAATTTAACCATGGGTAACTAATTAGATAAGAATTTACAACAATTTAGTTCTATCAAACCAACAACAACAATTTACAAGGCAACAGTCAGCCAACAAGTAGCAATTCATCATTTATACCAAAACTAATCAACATTCAAACGATTTCTAATCAGCATTCAGACGAATTCCAATCAACATTCAGACCAAGTTCAGTCAGCATTTATGCCAATCCAATCAATGGTAATGTAACACCCATAACATGTATAATTATACCTATATAAATTATAGATGTCACCTGAATTTCTAAAAGCATTTTCAAAATTTAAAGTGATTTAAAATTTCTTTTCTTAAAATGATATGATATTATAAAAATATCTTATTATATCAAATTATCATATACTATTAAAAACATATATTAATATGGATTTATGTTATCTATATTGAAATAAAGTAAAACAGTTTAGTTTAACCATTACAAACCAGTTGCAAAATAATTTAACAGAGCAACTAGGACATTAATAATTACATGCCACTAACAAAGTCAAAATTCCATTATAGGATGTCTTACTGATATTGTAGTGTATTCCTGGATGCTCGGAGTGCCCTGTTCTCTTTACTTTATCCTTGACTTTTTACCTACGCATGAAAATCATATACTTAGTGAGGCAATTTAAAATAATAAACAGTGCAATACAACTCATGCATGAATTTCAATGTCATAAACAAATGCCATAAGATCATGTTACCTACATATCCAATATTTTACCATAATCAAAATAATATAAAATTTCTTACCAATATACTTACCATTTATCCCATAAGCTCGTAAGCTTATTTTACCAATATACTTATCGTTTATCCCAAAAGCTCGTAAGCTTATTTTACAAATATACTTACCATTTATCCCATAAGCTCGTAAGCTTATTTTACCAATATACTTACCATTATTTTATAAGCTCATAAGCTTATTTGCAGGTTTACCATTTATTAACCAATAAACCATAGATCATAGATCATAAACAATAAACCATAGACAATATCCCAATATAAAACCCTGAGGACCCTGGGTACACGAGTCAAATATATGCATCGTAATGCAATCCCGAGTATGACACATAAGGTCATGTCCACCATTTGTACTAGATATCCTTAAGTACAATCTCGAATATGACACATAAGGTCGTGCCCACCATATACACTAATTATACTTTAGTGTAATCCCGAATATGCAGCCTGCTACTAGACTCTATGGCATGCCAAAATACCCCGTCCCTCAATGACTTACTTAGGCATATAGTCTAATTCATTTGATCCATCCATGGCAAAGTATATTATCCATATTTAACATTGGGCAGTTCATACCCGAAATAATATTCATGGTAAAATATCACATTATTCATGATCAATGCATTATAATTTCACACTATGACATATCAATGTCATATCAAAGTTATAAAAATGACATAATATCATGCTGATATAAACAAGGTATACTTATCACAAGTCTTCCTGGTGATGTATAAAACATCTATGTACAATGTCATGCATGTATTGCACTCACCTTGACACTTTATAAATTCCAAAATATGTGCCTCACTATGTTCTCGATCTGTATAAATCACAAATTCATAATGATATATATTTTAGTATTGTACTAACATAAACATATCCCAAAATAACTCCATAATATACTTGAAACTCATTTTCTACCAAATATTTAACACTTAATAATTCCTTTTTAACATTGGCACCAACTTTTCCAATTTATACAAAATAGTCCTTCACCATTTTGTCACTTAGATTCTTAATACAAAAAATTCCAGCATTGAAATTATTACCATTCAAATGCTTTTACAAAGGTACAATTACATTTAAGTACCCCAACTATACGAATGTTGTACTTAAATCACCAATCTTTTCAAACTTCCAAAATAGTCATATTTCACATCTAAACACTCATTTCAATTCCAAAACAACATTTTCCTGTGTAGTCCATCAACTATTAAACAATTATACAACTATTAACAACTTTTCAAAATTGTCAATTTGGTCCCCCAACTTTGCAAAAATTATAGAATGCTCCTCGAATTTTTCTAAGGCTTGTAGAATACTTTCTACATCATTTTCAGACCTTATATAATTTTCCATAATTTTTCTCATCCTTTAAGACCAAGGCCTAATGGTTTAAAGTTCCAAAACTAGGTTTTTCATGATTTTCTCGATTTTGATTCAATTCAAGCATGAAATCAACTTTCTATCAACCTTATAACATCTCTACAATCAAATCCCTTATCAACTCTCATCAGAAAACAAAGTTTCTCCAACTTATATTTGGCCAAATTTTATAGAATTATTTCTAGGGAGATTGAACATGTTCTAATCATCATACAAACTTGAATATGAATCTACAACCTCAAAAACATCAAGATTCATCATCAATTTCATGATCCCTTATATGAACACAAACTGTAGAATTTGGGATCTTTGAAATCCAGCAAGAATAGAAAGAAATATTGGTTCCAAATGATAGCGTTTTTCGCGTAGGTCATTTTCCTATTTCACGACATAACTCCAATTCTAAAGGAATTGGCTCAAAAATGAAAAACAAATATTTTTCCCTTACCTTGGTGTAGCTCGCGTCCATGGAGAAGAGATGAACACTTTGGCATGAAATTTCAGATATTTTTCATGCTTATCTATCATTAAATTATCATTTAATGAATATTAAATTCATTAAATTGATAAAATACCAATTTACCCTTAATAAATTCATAATTACCATAAAACCAAGATACCTATCCTTATCACCTTCCAATCAGAGAAATATCAGCCTTATCATCTTTCAAATAGTCAAAGATGAACAAATAATATCTTAGTTTACCTATTTGCCCTTGCCTTTTTCCAAAAATTACAATTCAATTACTTTAATCAAACGGTCCAAATTAAACATAAAATTAAACTCTTAAATATTATTTTCCAACATTTAAAAACGTGAAAATAATATATTTATTTCCTTATTTTCGTGAGAAATTTGTAACTTTTTAAAACTACATTTTGGTCCCTAAACTTTTCAAAGTTTATACTTTGGTCACCAAACTTTCAAAATCTTATAATTTGATCACTAAACTAAATCCATTTATGGAATAAAATTCTTTTTGGGAAAATTACCACTTATTTCCTTAAACTTTTCCTAATTTCTACTTTAACCATCAAACTTTCAAAATTTGCATTTTGGTCATTATCTAAATTTTTGGGGTATTACAATTCTCCCCTCCTTAAATAAAATTCGTCCTCGAATTTTAAGACTTTATGTTTTTTTTCAAAAGTACTTTGACTAGAGGAATCATCTTGCTACGTATTTCTTTAATTTATCGAGTTAAAATTCGAACTAATTCTTCTTTATAAGTCAAATCTGGTCGAATCTCAATTTCCTCTGATGCAATGACATGTGAAGGATCTGATTGATACTTTCTAAGCATCGACACATGAAAAACATTGTGTACTTTGTCCAACTCTGGAGTAATGCTAACTGGTAAGCCACCGGTCCTACACACTTTAAGATCTCATAAGGTCCAATGAATCTTGGACTTAGTTTCCCTTTGCGCCTAAAACGCAAAAATCTTTTTCCAAGGCGATACTTTAAGAAAAAACTTTATCGCCTTTATGAAATTCAATATCTTTTCGCTTCAAGTCTACATAAGACTTTTGCAGATCAAATGCCATCTTGAGATTATCTTTACTTTATCCTCAACCTCTTTCAATAAATCTGGGCCAACAAGATTTCGATCTTTTAACTCGAACCAATTTAATGGTATTTATCATTTTCTCCCATATAAAGCTTCATATGGAGCCATCTTTTTGCTCAACTGATAAATGTTATTGTAAATAAATTCTTATAGAGACAAATAATTTTCTTTTCTCATGATTCTTTTAACTCAATCACACATGCTCTCAGAATATATTCTAATATCTTAATAGTACTTTCTGACTTACCATCCGTTTGTGGATGAAAGGTTGTACTGAAATTAAATCATGTACTCTAAACTTTATGTAAATATTTCCAAAATCTTAAAGTGAACTTTGGATCCCTGTCGGATATAATGCATACTGGTACTCCTTGTAGTCGAACTATCTCGTTGATATACAACTCTATATATTTATCCAATGCATAGTCCATTCACATCAGAATGAAATGTGCCGATTTAGATAACCGGACACTATCACCTAAATGGAATCCTTTTTATTTGATGTCAAAGGTAGTCCAGTAACAAAATCCATAGTGACTCTTTACCACTTGCACTCTAGAATAGAAATCAGTTGCAACAATTCTGAAAGCACTTGATTCTCAGCTTTTACTTGTTGACATGTCAAATATGTAGCAACAAACTCAGTAATGTTTCTTTTCATACTCAGCCACCAAAATGACTCTTTACATCCTGATACATTTTGTTCCCACTTGGATACATAGTCAGTGGAATCTAATGTGCCTAAAAAAGAATATCTTTCTTCAACTCATCATCATGAGGAATACAAATTCTTCCTCAATAAAATAGACACCTATCACACTTGACTTCAAAGTCTTTAGTCTCACCTTTTTCACAAGTGAAATATTTTTTTAAGCATCTATCATTTTTTTCTTCTACTTGTTTTTTCTTGTTTTTTTTATTTTTTCCTTCTTCTTCTTTTTTTCTATTTTATTTTTTCTATTTTTCTATTTTTTCATCTTTTGTTTCTTTTTTTCTTGTTTTAATAAACTCTTATGCCTTCTGCCGAGACTACATGAAAAATAAAAAACAACTTCTGACAGCCAAAACTCACACTTCGAAAGTTTGGCATATAACTTTTGCCCTTATGTATCTCGGGCACATTACGAAAATAAGCAGCATGCTCTATCTTTGTCTTCGAGTATAACAGAATTTCATTAATACAGACTACCTCAGATTAATCCAAGTTAAATTGAAATACTCGATTCATCAAATCCATGAATGCTGCCAGAGCATTTATCAAACCAAACGGCATTACTACAAACTCGTATTGTTCATACCGCTTTTTGAAAACTATCTTTGGAACATCTTCCTTAATCTAATCAAACAAGTCATCAATCCTCAGAAGAGGATACTTGTTCTTGATAGTTACTTTGTTTAACTATCGATAATCTATGCATAATCGCATAGATCCATTTTTTATAAACAACACCGGTTCACCCCAAGGTGAAATACTCGGTCTAAAGAATCCTCGATTTAGCAGCTCTTGCAATTGGTTCTTTATTATCTTGACTCAATTGCAACCATTCGATACGAACCCATAGATACAGGATTAATGCCTTGATAACCATTAATATTGAATTCCACCTCTCAATATGGAGGTAACCCAAATAATAAATATAAAAAAACATATAGAAATTCCCGAGTTATGGAAATATCATATGATCTTACTTCAGATACTTGAGTATCTATCACCTTAGCTAGAAAAGTTATGTATCCTTTTTACACCATCTTAATCAAAACCATTGTTGATATTACGTTAGTGATGATTTCACTTTTTCATCAATCATTAAAATTCTTAACTTCTCTGCATTTTTCTAAATTAATCTCTTCTTGCGACCATTAACCCAACCTTAATGCAGAGAAAACCAACTCATGATCAAAATAATCTAAACCTCATTAATGATAATCTCATAAGATTCACCGGTAACATAAGCTCCTAAATCTTTATCGAACATTTACTATTTGTTCGACTAAAACTTGTATCATGACCCATAGGTCTTCCGCCATAATAACACTTTTTATGAAGTTGAATTGAATATCTCCACTTTAGAATTCCTTAATTCATTCTTAAGGAAATCTGTATAACTTTTTCATATCCAAAGAAAATATTCTCGAGCAGATGAAACATTTTCCATCTCAAATAAAGTCTAAATGTCCACATCGTTCAATAATAAAACTTGATTAATTTGTAGCAATAACTTCATAGCAGTTAATGCTAAAATCACACTATCAAGCAAATTTACTATTTTTCCTCTCACTACGAACTTGACACTTTTCAAGTTCTTGAGAATCAATCTCAATCTAAACAATAATTCATTGCAGCATGATATGGTTAGACAATCCATTTTCGCATATTTACCTTCACAGGTAACTCTGTCCAATTTTATGGACTTGATATCTATTCTCAATCCAACTCATAACCATTTGATTCACTAATAACTCAACTTTATTTAAACTTTTAGCAGACAACTTATTACCACTTATTTATTTCCTCTTACTCAAATCAACAATGCTTTAAATAATTTAATGCTTAGCTTAAATATTTCTTACTTATTTAAGCTTACCTAGAGGAACCTCAGAATCATCACTAGATTCAGAAATCTCCTCTGGATCCTCATCCGATTCGACCTTTCTTGTAATCCATTTAAACTTTTTTAATGGATTCTTCCAATTCAGAAACTTTGTTAAATGTTGGGGCATTTCTTCAATAGAATGGAGGAAAATCCCTAACATCACTCACCCTTCTAAGGCGTGATACTGAAGTAATGTCAGATTCTTTTGGGTTAATTTCAATCTCGACCTTCTTTTCAACATTATTAACTTTCTAACCTTTGTCTTTCATTTCTGACATCTGAACATAGTCAAAATCATCTTACATTAGTAAAGAGTAACTTTACCCCCAAATAAGAATCATCATAGTATATATACAACTATCAGTAACTTTTGACATCCTAGTGGCATGTATACACTTTTTAACTCAAACAAACTCGGTTTAGTCCTAGAATTGGCTAAACCTGTAGCACTCATGCCAATAAATATAACACCCATAACCTGTATAATTATACCTATACATATTAAAGATGTTACCTGAATTTCTATAAACATTTTTAAAATTTAAAGTGATTTAAAAAAAATTCTTAAAATGATAAATGATATTATAAAAATATCATATTATATCAAATTATCATATACTATTTAAATATATATTAATATGGATTTATGTTATCCATATTGAAACAAAGTAAAACAATTTAGTTTAACCATTACAAACCAGTTGCAAAATAATTTAACAGAGCAACTAGGACATTAATAATTACATGCCACTAACAAAGTCAAAATTCCATCATAGGATATCTTACTGATATTGTAGTGTATTCCTGTATGCTCGGAGTGCCCTGTACTCTTTACTCTATCCTTGACTTTTTACCTACGCGTGAAAATCATCACACACTAAGTATATTCTTAGTGAGGCAATTTAAAATAATAAACAGTGCAATACAACTCATGCATGAATTTCAATGTCATAAACAAATGCCATAAGATCATGTTACTTGCATATCCTATATTTTACCATGATCAAAATAATATAAAATTTCTTACCAATATACTTACCATTTATCCCATAAGCTCGTAAGCTTATTTTACCAATATACTTACCATTTATCCCATAAGCTAGTAAGCTTATTTTATCAATATACTTACCATTATTCTATAAGCTCGTAAGCTTATTTGCAGAGTTACCATTTATTAACCAATAAACCATAAACCATATATCATAAACAATAAACCATAGACAATAGCCCAATATAAAACCCTAAGGACCCTGGGTACACGAGTCAAATATATGCACCGTAATACGATCCCGAGTATGACACATAAGGTCATGTCCACCATCTGTACTAGGTATCCTTAAGTACAGTCCCGAATATGACACATAAGACCATACCCACCATATGCACTAATTATACTTTAGTGTAATCCCGAATATGCAACTTGCTGCTGGACTCTATGGCATGCCAACTATACCTTGTCCCTCAATGACTTACTTGGGCATATAGTCTAATTCATTTGATCCATCCATGGCAAAGTATATTATCAATATTTAACATTGGGTTGGTCATACCCGAAATAATATTCATGGAAAAATATCACATTATTCATGATCAATGCATTATAATTTCACACTATGACATATCAATGTCATATCGAAGTTACAAAAATGACATAATATCATGCAGATATAAACAAGGTAGACTTATCGCAAGTCTTCCTGGTGATGTATAAAACATATATGTACATGAGGTATAAAAACATCTATGTACAATGTCATGCATGTATTGCATTCACCTTGACACTTTATAAATTCCAAAATATATGCCTCACTATGTTCCACAATAAACCCTTTTTATACTTGACTACTTCAATCACAAATCAATCACAATCTGTATAAATCACAAATTCATAATGATACATATGTTAGTATTGTACTAACATAAACATATCCCAAAATAACTCTATAATATACTTGAAACTCATTTTTTACCAAATATTTAACACTTAATAATTCTTTTTTAACATTGGCACCAACTTTTCCAATTTATACAAAATGGTCCTTCACCATTTTATCACTTAGATTCTTAATACCAAAATTTCCAGGATTGAAATTATTACCATTCAAATGCTTTTACAAAGTTACAATTACATTTAAGTACCCCAACTATACGAATGTTGTACTTAAATCACCAATCTTTTCAAACTTCTAAAATAGTCATATTTCACATCTAAACACTCATTTCAATTCCAAAATAGCATTTTCCAGTGTAGTCCATCAACTATTACACAATTATACAACGATTCAAAACTTTTCCAAAATTGTTGGATTGGTCCACTAACTTTTCAAAAATTACATAATGGTCTCTAAATTTTTCTAAGGCTTGTAGAATACTTTCTACATCATTTCCAGACCTTATATAATTTTTCCATAATTTTTCTTATCCTTTAAGACCAAGGCCTAATGGTTTAAAGTTCCAAAACTAGGTTTTTCATGATTTAACTCGATTTTGATTCGATTCAAGCATGAAATCAACTTTCAATCAACCTTATAACATCTCTACAATAAAATCCCTTATCAACTCTCATCAGAACAAAAAGTTTCTCCAACTTATATTTGGCCAAATTTTATAGAATTATTTCTAGGAAGATTGAACATGTTCTAATCATCATACAAACTTGAATATGAATCTACAACCTCGAATATGAATCTACAACCTCAAAAACATCAAGATTCATCATCAATTTCATGATCTCTTATATGAACACAAACTGTAGAATTTGGGATCTTTGAAATCCAGCAAGATTAGAAAGCAATATTGGTTCCAAATGATAGCGTTTTTCGCGTAGGTCACTTTCCTATTTCACGGCATAACTCCAATTCTAAAGGAATTAACTCAAAAATGAAAAACTAATATTTTTCCCTTACCTTGGTATAGCTCGCGTCCATGGAGAAGAGATTAACACTTTGGCATGAAATTTCAGATATTTGTCATGCTTATCTATCATTAAATTATCATTTAATGAATATTAAATTCATTAAATTGATAAAATATCAATTTACCCTTAATAAATCTTCATAATTACCATAAAACCAAGATACCTATCCTTATCACCTTCCAATCAGAGAAATATCAGCCTTATCATCTTTCAAATAGTCAAAGATGAACAAATAATATCTTAGTTTACCGATTTGCCCTTGTCTTTTTCCAAATATTACAATTCAGTCCCTTTAATCAAACAGTCTAAATGAAACATAAAATTAAACCCTTAAATATTATTTTCCAACATTTAAAAAATGTGAAAATAATATATTTATTTCCTTATTTTCGTGACCAATTTTTAACTTTTTAAAATTGCATTTTGATCCCTAAACTTTTCAAAGTTTATAATTTGGTCACCAAATTTTCAAAATCTTATAATTTGATCACTAAACTAAATCCATTTATGGAATAAAATTATTTTTGGGAAAATTACCACTTAATTCCTTAAACATTTCCCAATTTTCTACTTTGACCATCAAACTTTCAAAATTTGCATTTCGGTCATTATCTAAATTTTTGAGGTATTACAAGTAAAGCCAAGGGGAATACAAGGACTAACAATGCCAAACATTTTCGACTTTACCAAACCTACAGAAGTTAAAACAATGGTAAATCATTCTGTTGGGATTTTCGGAAGCTCGAATCGACAGTCGAAACGGTTTGCAAAGAGGGGTCGGAATGGTTTTGTGTTTAGGGAGTAAGGAGATTGAAAGATAGAAAATTGTACAACGATTTATAGTGGTTCGACTTTCTCAACCAAAGTCTACATCCATTACCTTAGCTCCTCACCAAGGATTTTCCACAAATTCACTAATTTGTTCTTTATTTTGAGGACAAAGAGATAACCTTTCAACTCCTTAGTTTTTCCGGGCTAAACTAGAACCTTTCCCTAGCTTTTACACGGGATAAGCTAGAACCTTTCCCCTTTACAAAAGGATAAAATATGTAAACAATAAAACCTCTCTAAGGTAGGTTTTTACAAGATTAAGCTCACAAGAACAAAATATTTACAAGAGAAAGTTGAAATAAGAATGAAAAACTCTTCTCTTGTGTTTGATTGCTTGGAAAGCCGTTCTCTCTATTCTTCAAGTGTCCTTAGCTTGTATTTTATAGATTGGAATGTGTTTGATGTCATATATAACCGATGGGGATGTTTTGGAGCCGTTTGGGGATGATTTTTCTACTCAAAAAGGCTGCCCATAACATGGTGCATCGGTGCACTATCATGGTGCATCGATACCCCTTTATTAAATTCAAATAAACTAGCTGTTACTAGCCGTTGCAGCCTTCATGCATGGATGCACAGTAGGATGCATCGATGCACAACCTTGATGCATCGATGCACATCAGGATGCATCGATGCACTAAGTGCATTCGAAATGGAGTGCATTGATGCACTGTAGGGATGCATGGATGCACTGCAGGGGTGCATGGATGTACTTTGACACCCTTTAGCATTTTGGCTCAAATCCGAATTTAATGGACTTTGAATTATTTTTGAAACCTTTTAAAACGTTGAATAAATTCAATTCAGTCCAAAAACATTTTGTAAATTCAATTCAAGTCCAAAAACCATTTTTCCTTAAATTGTTATATCAAAACATAGTTCAACAATCTCCCCCTTTTTTATATAACAAAACATTTGAAAAATTGTTTTTGGCAAAACTCCCCCTTAATAAATTGTTTAATGAAAAAGATATCAATTGTTAACAATTGTTGGAAAATGTATGAAAATGTTAAGCTCCCCCTTTTTCATTTAGAAATTGAATTTTTCAAACCAAACTTCTCCCCCTTTTTGTTATATCAAAAATAATTTGATCTTTGAAGTTCAAAATAACTTTGGAGAGTAAGTGGTAAATTTGACATTTAAAAATCATTTGAAAAATCAAAGCTCTCCCTCAATAAATGCATTCTAATCAAAATTTAGCTTTAAGAACTTGGCACTTAAAAAGAAATTGAATTTCTTCAAAGAATAACAAATGTGTTAGTAGCACATGAAATTCAATATATCCAAGACTAAAATACTTTATGCAATACCAATTGTTTAAAATTAAGTGCATTTGCATAAAGTTTCAAAAAATGTTATGCATTTTGAAAATTTTGATATCAATTGTTAGAGAGATATCATTTTCATTTAAACCATATGCATAATCATTTAAATTTAGGTCAAAAATTTAAAATTTGTAAATTCAAAACATTTGAAAAGTTGATATCAATTGTTAGAGAGATATCATTTGCATTTAGAACCAATTTTGACCAAAATTTTATTACGATGAACTAAAAAATTATGAAAAATTATTAAAACTTTAAAATTGTTCATCATAAACATCTTTTCAACATACATGAGATTAAAACAATAATGCATAATCATTTAAAACCAAAACTCATGCATGCTTAGAATCAAATGAGCAACCAAATAACCAAAATTAAAAACATTAAGCTTAGAGGTTATCCATTCCTTTTTCATGTGTGGCTAGAGCATCTTGAATATCATCATTTTCATCACTATTGCTCCCACACACCTACAAGAGACATTTAAGTAGATTTTGGTTTCCAAATTGTTTTGGATCCTTGAACGTTAGTTTCAATGCCCCTTGTTCCTTTCGAAACCCATACTTGCCTAATTTTAAAGCGTTTTCCTTTCTTCAAAGGACAAGTATGTTCCTTATGACCATGATAATGACAATGTGAGCATATTGTCATTATTGAACTAAATGAATTATTTAAAATGATTTCTTTTTCTTTTGTTAAGCATTCAAGCTTAACTTTTAAATCAAGATTTTCTTTTTTCAAAACTTTTAATTTTTATTTTTGAAAGCTCTAAATCCTTTTTCAAAATTTCATTTTGGCTTTCAAAATCTATTTTTGTTTTCAAAAGAAAATCGTTTTCGATTTTAAATTTTGAAATCATTTTCTTATATTTGGAATTCATGGTCTTAAATCCCAAATACAACTTATTATAAGCATCTTGTAACTCATCAAAAGAATAAGAATTTAATTCATTTGAGCTAGAAGATACATCGGGCTCTTCAAGAGCCATTAAAAACACCACCTTTGTTGGTTCTTCTTTCTTGTTTCCATGGATTTTCTCGAGCTTATTCCAAATCTCCTTAGCATTCGAACAAGAAGTAACTCCTTAATAGATATCTATACCAAATGCACAAAACAACATGTGCATGGCCTTGGCATTTTGTTAAGCTTTCTTCCATTCTTGGTCACTCCACTTCTTCTCCTTCTTCTTTGGAGAAGAGTATCCGCTCCAATCATCTCCCATGCATCAAGATCATTGGCTTGGATAAATAACTTCCTTAATTTCTTCCAATGACTATAGTTCACTCCATTGAAGTATGGAGGCTTGTCGGTTGGTAGGGAGTCTTCCATGTGAAACGAGCCGAAGGTGGAAGCCATCTTCTCGGTTGTGTCAGGAATTAGTAGAGCTTCTTCTAGGATCGTCTCAAGGTGGTTAAACCTTCTAACAAGTTAGCCTCTGATGCCAATTGTTGGGATTTTCAGAAACTCGAATCGACAACCGGAATGGTTTGCAAAGAGGGGTCGGAATGGTTTTATGTTTAGGGAGTAAGGAGATTGAAAGATAGAAAATTGTACAACGATAGAAAATTGCACAACGATTTAGAGTGGTTCGACTTTCTCAACCAAAGTCTACATCCACTACCTTAGCTCCTCACCAAGGATTTTCCAACAAATTCACTAATTTGTTCTTTCTTTTGAGGACAAAGAGATAACCTTACAACTCCCTAGTTTTTCCGGGCTAAACTAGAACCTTTCCCTAGCTTTTACACAGGATAAGCTAGAACATTTCCCCTTTACAAAAGGATAAAATAAGTAAACAAGAAAACCTCTCTAAGATAGGTGTTTACAAGATTGAGCTCACAAGAACAAAATATTTACAAGAGAAAGTTGAAATAAGAATGAAAAACTCTTCTCTTGTGTTTGATTGCTTGGATAGTTCTTCTCTCTATTCTTCAAGTGTCCTTAGCTTGTATTTATAGCTTGGAATGTGTTTGATATCATATGTAACTGTTGGGGATGTTTTGGAGACGTTTGGGGATGATTTTTCTACTCAAAATGGCTGCCCATAACATGGTGCATCGGTGCACTATCATGGTGCATCGATACCCCTTCATTAAATTCAAATAAACTAGTTGTTACTAGCCGTTGCAGCCTTCATGCATGGATGCACAACAAGATGCATCGATGCACAACCTTGATGCATCGATGCGCATCAGGATGCATCGATTCACTAAGTGCATTCGACATGGAGTGCATGGATGCACTGCATGGTGCATCGATGCACTAGTGCAGGTGCATGGATGCACTAGTGCAGGTGCATGGATGCACTAGTCCAGGTGCATGGATGCACTGCAGGGATGCATGGATGCACTTTGACACCCTTTAGCATTTTGGCTCAAATCCGAATTTAATGGAGTTTGAATTATTTTTGAAACCTTTTAAAACTTTGAATAAATTCAATTCAGTCCAAAAACATTTTTTAAATTCAATTCAAGTCCAAAAACCATTTTTCCTTAAATTGTTATATCAAAACATAGTTCAACACATTCATTTATATGCTTGCTAAAATTTACGAAAATTAATCAAAAAGCAATAAATGTAAAAACAGTAGCATGCTTGCTGAAATTCATGAAAATTAATGAAAAAGCAGTAAATGTAGAAGCAGTAGCACCCTACAATAAATCATTTCAAGTATTAATGAAAATTATGAAATAAACACAATAAAGAAATTACCATAAAAGAGAATAATTAAGAAAGAATTATTCACAAATTCATTCAAATGTGCTTGTTGTAAATGTAAAAGCAGTATCACCTTGCAAAAGAAAAAAAATCATTAATAAACAATTTAATGAAACAAACATAAGAAAAATAAAGTAAATCAAATATTTACCTTTACAGGGAAGAATCAGTAGGTACAATAAGATACTCTTTATCTCTTTCTTCTGGTTCAAAACCATACAACCAATTTCGAGTTGTAACAAAAATCTCAACATTTTTAAGTAAAATTTTGACTCTCAACATGTTCAAAATACGACCCCTCATGCTAAAGGAAGATTCAGAAGCAACTGAAGTAATTGGAATGGCCAATATCTCTCTCGCCATGGAGATAGTACCGAATAATAAGCATTTTGTGATTTCCAATACTCCAAAATGTCAAACTCATCATCTTTTTTACAGGGAAAAAAAGACAAATTAATGTAGGAATTAAAATCTAATTTTTCAGTCCTTGAAGCATCTAAATTAACATCAAAATTCTGAAAAGACAAATAAAATAAAGTAGTTAGAATTGTGAAAATAAAAACAAATTAAAATAATTAAGATTATAAAAAATCGACCTGAAATATATCATATTTTTTAAATGTTCGAGGTCGATTGGAAGAACTTGACCCACTTGTCTCTAGAGTTGTGTTACTTTGGACAGAAGAAGAAGAAGAATTAGAAAGTGCAGATTTTGAATTATATATATATATACATATATATATAAATTAACAAACTCATTATATATGACATTTACCCTTTGTTGAACCTTTTCTTCTACATAAAGAACACTATAAAACTCCTTCAAGAGTTGTAATTTATATTGAGGATCAAGCAAAACAGCAATAGACATAATCAATGAGTGATCAGACCAATATTTCTCATATAATTCAAGCATGGGTCCTGCCATTGTAGAAATGCCTTGACAAGGATCACTGTGAGCATCACACAATAACTTTTCAATTGCAACAACATTAGCCAAATACAAGTTAGAGGTGGTGTACTTAGATCCAGAGAACATAGTAGTAATTTCATAAAATGACTTAAGAAAATCACAAATTGTTTGAATAGTTTCCCAGTCATATTCAATAATAACATCCAAGTCATTTTCCCTATTCACAAACAAATTAATGGCTAATTTAGCATCAAGTTCCCTATGAATCATTAAGTAAGTAGAATTCCATCAAATAGGAACATCTAGTAATAATTTACCACAAAAAGAAGATTCACAGTCTTTAACAGCTAATTCAAAGGCACAAAGTCGAGAATCAGAAGAATCAATAAACTTAATAATTCCTCCTAACTTAAAAATAGAATAATCAATTACCTTCAAACCTTTCTGAACTATCAAGTTCAAAACGTAGGAATCACACCTTACATGAAAATATTTACCATTTCATGGAAAAAGAGAAATATCACACCTTACAATTCACAATATCTATTTTGATAAAAGAAATTACCATATTAGGATTTTCAGCCAAAAATCCTTATAAGCTTGGCATTTATCAGTATGTCTTTTAGGGTTAGATGTACCAATATAAGAAGCAGCTTAATACCTTTTGATTTTATAATACTTACATTGGGCATAAAGACCACCTTCGGGAGACTTGATAAAAGTATAATGGTCCCAAACAGGAGAAATTCTTTTCCCAAATTCTGATGAAGCCTTCCTTTTAGAGTAAATAATGTCATCAACTTCTATAGTTGTTGATCATTGAAATCCTCTTTAAACAAAAAAATAAATAATCATTTGTTAGAATAGTAAATATAAACAAAAAACAAATAAATAACATAAAACAAAAAACAATATCCTTCACATTAACATTAAAAATCAATTAATATCCTTCACATCAATAAACAAAAACAAAAAACAATATAAGAATAAGCTAATAATAACCTTCACATTAACATAAGAATCAACTAATATCCTTCACATCAACAAATAAAAACATAAAACAATATAAGAATCAACTAATTCAAAGTCCTTCACATTTACATAAAAAACAACTAATAAAAAAATAAAAACAAAAAACAAATAAAAAAACAAAAAATGGAAAATAAGATTCAACTTATAAAAAAACAAAAAAACAAATAGAAAACAGAAAATAAAAAATAAAAAACAAATATTATTTATATTCCTGCGTGACTTTGTGTTCTACTTGAGATTTTATTAATTTTAGTTGAATTCCTAGTTCTTGGATAGCTTTTGTGTAATGTTATTGTTTTATGTCAATTGATAAGTTTTGGAAGCGACTGTTTCAAAGGCTTAAACTTCTCGTAGTATCATATATTAAATCACTAATATTTGATATGCCAAATTTTATTAATTTAGAGCATTTTCATTGTTTTATTAATTTATGTTTTCTATTTTTTTAATAAGATTAAACTATCTAATTAAATCAATTGAATCAATAGGACAATCAAGTTAAACCAAACTGACTCGCAAAACACCTTAAATCGGATCTCATAACAGCTCATAATTACATTTTAACATAACAACTCGGATTTACAAATGAATAATACAAAACAAATAATAAATAACATATAACATAAAACGAAAAGAAATAAAAAACATAAAATAAATAATAAAAACAAAAAATATATAAAAAAATATAAAAAAAACAAAAAAAATTAACACATATAAAAACATAAAACAAAAACAAAATAAAAAATAAAACATTTTAGTTTTTACCTCCTTATGTTGGTTGATCATTTTGATTTCTTTGTAGGTCTCCTGCATGAGAAAAAAATAGTTAATTATTTGTTAGAATCCTAAAAAATAGAAAATGAAATAAAAAGTCTTTTTACCTGGGAAATTTTTCTCATACGAATGAGAATCCATCGAACCCTAAAAAATAAAAGGATTCGATTAAAAAAATGAAAGTAGCCAAGAATAGAAGATGAAGAGTCAAGAAGATAAATAGTCACGAACAATAGGTAAAGTGTCAGAAAACTTTTAGGATTAACAATTGTTTTTTCTGGGTTTTATGAAGAATAAAACTATAGAAAATGATGTGTCAAGAAGATAAGGAGTCGAGAAGGTGGAGGATTCCAGAAAATTTGTTTTCGGATGAACAATGCTTATTTTCTGGGTTAGATCTAAAAAAATAAGAAAGGAATGATTTTTGATGTTGTTTTGGATCGAAAAAATAATGAAGAACTGATGAAGGAATTTATGTTTTGATCCAAAAACACACAAAAAAAATGAAAGTTTTTGTTTTTTGGATCAAACATGCTTTTTCTGGAAGAACATATGAAGAACATGGATGAGTTTTAGGGGTTTGATTTTAAAAAAATTGAAATCTGGAAAAAATATGTTTTTCTAGAGAGGGGAGAGGTTTTTCGAGAGAAATAATTTAGAGAGAGAGAATTGAGAAAACGAGAAAATTAAAATTGAAAATCAATAAAAAAAATGTTATTTATATTACATTTTAATTCGATCTTTTAGGCCCACGCTTATATGGAGATGATAATCTTGTCTCTTAAGTTTAAATTATTTCAACTTAATCCTTTATCTTATTTTAATTGCTTTTAATTTCAGCTTGAAATTTTTTATTTATTTAATTTAGTCCTACGCATATATACTTTATACTTATATATATATATACATACTTATAATTTATACATAGTATATATAATTTATAATTATATATAGTATATAAATATAAACTATATAGTTTATATATAATTTATATAGTTTATTAGTTTATATATATAGTTCATATGTAAACTATATAATTTATTTAGTTTTTATATATAGTTTATATACTACTATGTATAAACTATATAGTTTATATATAAACTATATATAATTATATAAATTAACCCTAAACCATATATACTATATACATAAACTATATAATTTATACATAGTAGTATATAAGTATAAACTATATAGTTTATATATTTGTAGTATATATAGTTTATATTTATATTATTATATACTATATATAAACTATAATATATATATATATATATATATATATATAAACTATATAGTTTATTAATATAAATTATATAATTTATTAATATAAACTATATATAAACCATATAATTTATACTTATATACTATTATGTATAAACTATATATATTATGTATAAATTATATAGTTTATATATATAATGTATTATTATATAGTTTATATATATAAATATATATATATATATATTATAATTGGTTCAATTTTTTCAACTTTTGAAATGAATGCAATTTAGTCTATTTTATATATTTTCTTCATATTTTACAGTTATTTCGATTTGATCCCTTTGTGTTTCTTAATTTATATAAATTTTTATTTGTAATTTCATATTTATTCAATTTAGGCCTTAAAATTATATTTTCATAACAAATTGGCCCGTACTTATTACTTATTTATATTTTTGTAATTGGCCCATAACTTTTTAAATGGATATAATTTAGTACTTTTTTATATTAATTTCAACCTCACATTTTCAAATTATTTCTATGTTGTCCCTCATCAATACTTGTTGTTTAATTTATTTAATTTTTTACTTGTAATTTCATATTGGTTCAATTTAATCCTTAAAATTATATTTTTATCAAAATTGATCCATAATTATTTATATTTTTAGTAATTTACTCTAAATCATATACAATTACAAATTGCAATTCAACGTCCACAAAAGACAAAATAATTAATCCAAAAATAAAAATGACCCGACCTGAAGTCAATTCGTATCTGGTAAAGATCCGACCTGAATTTTATCTGCCAATGATACGACCCAATCTGAACGAGATCTGACTGAAGTCCATCCGAACATGAATTAACATGGTGTTTAACTATTCCGGACCTGAACCGTTTTGACCTCAACTGATATCAATCTGAACTGAAATTAACCCGACCTGAACTCGAACTGAATCTGATGTCAAATCAACCTGAAAAATGACTCGAACTGATTTAACATGAACTCGACCTGATCCGTGTCCAACCATCAAAATGACCTGACAAAACATGTATCCAATTTTCCCTGACCTGATAGGATCCGATTGAAACTTGAACGATTACTTGATTTTACATCCCTATTGGACATAATACGCACATGGAACTCATAGGAATCTGAAACTTGTATGTGTATAAATGTAACCCCTAAATCCAGTATATGTTACACGACCATATCTAGCGAATTACGATAAATTTTTCCAAATCATTTTTAATAATGTAAAACCATATTACGAATAAACTTCTTTAAAAATACAGTTGATAATATTAAAATTCAATTTCAATAAATTAAAGTCGTAGAAATTGAATAAAATAAAATATTCCAAAATCACTATCGAAGTAATTATAACATCAGTAACAATAGCAACATACATCATAAAAACAAGTATCTTCAAAATATTGGCACATGTCACCCAAAATAAATGCAACTTGGAAGATAAAAACATTATAACAAAAGTATTGTACGAATGTGTCAATCCTCTAAGTGCCAAGTTCAGAACACCTATAAAAAGGTATCTGAAAGAGAAAACATTAGGAAAGTGAACTAGAGAACTCAGTGTGTTCCAACAGTGCAGAAATAAAACATATAGTTAAGATTTCAAAATCAATTCATCAATAAGGTCATGAAATATCGGTAGAGTTTCCAAAACCAGTTCAATTCCAAATTTAGAAAACATCAATAGTGTTTTTAGCGTAAAAATACAAAATCACTCTCCAACCAAACACCATATATAGTTCCCCAGAATTGCATCCATAAAAACTTACCTTATACCCATTGGGTATAAGAGCCAACCTTAAAGAGCACCTTGGGGCCTGAGAGCCTATCCAAGAAAGTTCTCGGAGCCTACCCAAGGGTCGCCTTAGGTCCGTAAGGAATTACCAGCTAGATCGGTTTGAACCTATATAAGGAATTACCAGTTTGACCGAAGCTGAACCTGCAGAGACTTCTTACTAGATCCCAGAGTACCCCGAAGAAAAACATTTTTCAAAAAGTAACCAGTGGTAGCAGGAAATCAGATTCAGACATATTTATTTATCAGTAAAAACATTAACTAGAGAAGAGGTGTCAAACAAGCATGATTTTAAAATACAATAAATCAGGAATCATACTTAAATTAGATAAATCATACGATAGTCAAATCAGAGCAACCAATTCATTTCGTATCAGAGAAAATGATCATGTGCACATGGTATTTCAAACAGATAATTAAAACAGTTATATGGCACACAAGGAACACACCTTGCAAAAAGAATCAGTCCAGGAGATCTATCGAGTACCGGCTTCACTATGCCCTTCTGTTGTACGTGAACCTAGGTTATATTAGAAAAGAGTTATACTCGGAGTAAATATACTACACTGAATATTTAACAGGGTTAAAGAACTATACAAGTATTCAAGGGCTCACACAAACAAGCAAATCGGGAGAAACCGAGTTGAGCAGTTGAACGGTTAGGGGATCCACAAGTACCTTAATTTACGACATCATAAATTAGTCCTTGACCGTAGATTAAATTAGATGAACGTAAAATAAATACTTAAATTACATATGCATATTCGAGTTTGACGATCAATTCGGAGGATTTCATATTCAAATTTGGCAAAACAGACTTCGGATACGAACTCAGAACGTTGAAAAACATAAAATATGACTTTTCAAAAAATTTGACTTTCGGTCAAAGTTAACGGTCAACAATCAAAGTCAAAGTCAACAAGCAAATCAACATTCAGGTCAAAGTCAACAAGTTGACTCCACTCGAGTTGAATCAATCAGGTTTACTCAGCGAGTTAACTTATCTTGATTGGATCGAGTTGACTCAAGTCAGTTCGAGCTGACTCGGTTTGATCCGACTTGACTCATATCGGTTCAGACCGACCGGACCGGTCCAGAGGGTTTTACGGGTGAGGACGAGCCTTACACGCACGTAGTGGCACGTGGTGAAATGTGACGAGGACGATGGGGTCAGGGGTGGCCGTCGATTACTCCAACACATCTAATCAACATTATCAAGCCATATTAATACCCAAAATAAGCTAAAACAATCCGAAATTAAAACAAAAACTCAAAACACTTACCCCATCGATGGCCAAACGAAACTGGAGACGTAGAGGTGACCCACTGCTCAGGTTTTGAGTTGACGAAAGTAGGGAGTGCAGTGATGGCGGTGGTGAGGCAAACCAGTGTCTTAATTGGCCAGAATAAAGGAAAATCGGTAGCGAAACAATGGTTTCCTCATTGTATATTCGAACGTCAAATTGTGACGAACGGTGGCGTTGCTCGACAAGGGAATAAAGGGGTTTTGATCAGCGGTTGCTGCCGAGTCTGATTATGACGACGATGCACTTCACCACCAACCGGAGGGGGTTGAGAGGAGATCGATGTACGGTAAGGGGGTTTACATTTAGGGTTGGTTACTCGACACAGGGGGTTGAAAAACAAATGGGTTAACACCCCAAATAAATAACATAAAATAAAATTTTAATACCTCCAATCAACAATAGTAGCCTAGCTTGGTTTGTAAGGGCATGGTTGGCCACTCCATGGGTTAGGGGTTTAAATCTCTCTAACCACCCTTTATTTTATTTTTTGTGTTAGGTAGGTTATGGAAAAATTATGAGACTAGTCCCTAAATTCTCTATATATTCAAAATTGAACTAAAAAACTTTAAAATTATTCATTTTGGTCCTTTAATTAAATAAAATAAATTAATTGTATTATATATAAAATTTGGGGTGTGACCATTGGAGGATAACCGTTCCACAACCTATGCAATTTACCAAAACATTGATGAGGTGACGGTATAACGATGCCAATATTCCAACATGTTTGAGGTCATTAACGCATTATTAAAATAAATTCATGTTCTAATCTCTAGATATTAGAACGTATGAACCCATATATATATATATAGGAGATGGTGCGACTAACAAGATGCTTTGGGTTGGTGTTGCGTGAAGGGTGGTTCATGTTAATATAGTGGAGGTGGTGGAGTGTTTAAAAAAATGGAAATTAGAAAACTTTTGGAGTAAATTAAATATAAAATAATTGTTCAATGACATATTTGATATTTTAGTGACCAATTTTTTTACTTTTGAAATTTAGTACAAAAAATTTACTGAAATATTAGTGATCATTTGTATAGTTTACCCTTTTTAATTTTATAAATTCATTGTGTCACGTCAGTAATTCGTTAAAGGCATAATGGTAGTTAACCTTCAATGACTACATCTTAATTAAATGAAAATGTAAGTGATCAAATGTAACACCCCCGACCCATATCCAACCCGGATACGAATCCGAGGTGTCACATTGACTTTTCAAATCATTTACTTTTACAAGATAGTTGAAAATTTAAAATTCACATTAAAATAGACTGAATAATTTACATTAAATACAATCACATGGTTTTACAAAAGCGATCAGAACATATACGATTTAAACATTTAATTGCATGCCAACTAAATTAATATAACAAAATACATACAGTTCAAATCGTTTCTGATATGATTTTCAAGTAGAGTAATTTGTCTTGACTTGCTTTAGTCTCCTTGCTTCTTTATACCTACGAGTGAAACACTCACACACTAAGTCATTGACTTAGTGAGACATATAAAATGTATAATAAAGCATTTCATACAATCATGTAAAGAAACTAGAAAACACATTATATAACAAAAACACAAGTGCATATATATATATATATATATATATATATATATATATATATATATATATATATATATATATATATATATATATATATATATATCCTCAACATCATCATCGTTATCATCATCATCAATATCATTATCAACATCATTATCATTGTCACTATTATTATCATTATCACAGTTCATTATATATTTTCTTTTAATAGCCCATGGTACATTATTGAGAACTTAAGGTATATGAGTGCATTGAGGTTGTGCTCAAATGTTGTCACCACAGCTCGTATATATTGCACCGAAGTGTCGCATAGAAATTGCATTGAAGTGCCACATAGAAATGTCCCAAAGGACCACATAGTATTATATCGAAGGACCACGTAGAACCCTCGACTCTTAGCATGCTAATTATACCCTTAGCTATCATATCACATACTTATGGGCTTTACCTTTTATACCATTTTACATAGCTTATCACATAGGCATGTATTCACATATAACAGTTTCACTTTTCACATATTCATATAATCACGTAGTTCAGTATCACATAGACATATAATCACATAAGTCCTTGTCACCTAGCTTATATCACATGTTCATATAATCACTTATGTTAATATCACATAGCTTATATCACATTCTCAAGTAATCACATAGGTTAATGTTATTTAGCTTATCTCACTTTTTCATTTAATCATATAGGTCAATTATACTAGTTCACATAGGTTATCACACAGACATGTATTCACATAGCTCATAATCACATAACTTATATCATTTTCTCATATATCTACATAGATCATGTAACACGTAGTATAACATATAACACATAGCTCATATATAACAATGCATGTAACATATATACATATGCATGTACTCATGTACACATAGAAATCATATGAATAATATACTTGTATTCATAAAAGCATGCAATCTAACATTGGACATAGACTCGTCGCAAGTCTTATTTCCCATATCACCATATATTATAATAGTATGCACTCACCTTAGCCTCACTTAGTTAAATCAAAACACTTAGCACTCTAGATCGATCTTACAACTTTGAATCGTCCGGATATTGCCTTCGTTCAGTATCTACACAAATATACGATCTAAATAAATATCGGAATTCATAATACTATAAATCAATCACCAATAACTTAAGTTAAACGAATCACTTAATTCACCATTTCACTTTGAATAGTATTGGTACCCAAGATCCAGTATCGATACTTCTACACTATGGTATCGATACAATACTTCAGTATCGATACCCTTTCTCGATTTTGGAATTTCATCTCTCAAAATGGTACCAATACTTATACATTAGTATCGATACCATTGGTATCGATACCCTTCCTTTGGTATTGATACAAAACTACTGATTTGTACAATTTCACCTTATGGTATCAATACTGGAAGAACAATATCGATAATCAAACCCATATCTCCCCTATTTTTGCTTGGAAGTATATGTACCATTCATCTAGTACTGATACCCCTTGCCCAGAACTTATTCCTTTTAACCCAAAAATTTGCCAAAACTTACTTAACTTCCACTATTTTAACTCATTTCAAATCATTAAACTAAAATATACTTATCAAAACTAACTTATATCACTTAAATATTCCTTAACATCCAAAATCCCACTTCAATACTTGAATCTAAAAATCACACCATATTTTCGAACATGTTCTTAATCCATTATAATACTTCTAACTTCTTAATTAGACCCTTGACAAGTCAAATATGACTTCAAATTCCATTTACAAACTCTTTCTCAACAATTCCCTTAAAAACCCCTTATATTAAATCTCCCATAACTTGTAAATCTTTTAGTTTTTACTTCTCTTTAAAATTCCTTAAGCTTTCCTAACACCCCAAGAATCAAAACCAACTTAAAAATTCAAGAAATAACAAACTTAGAGTTTTCTTACCTTACTCAAGCACTCACATAGAGAAGAGGAAGAAGAGATAAAGAAAGGATTCTAGATTTCTCTGTAAATCTTCCTTTCCTTCCACGTGTATATAATACGCCACTAACAAATTTTAAATTCATTAATTACCAAAAGTCCAACATGCCTCGTCCTCTTTTAATCTTTGTTAAACAATCCTTCACAAAAATATTCCAAATAAATCCCTAAACTTTTAAATTTTTCAAAATTGGCCACAAAGTTTCAAAAACTTACATTTTAGCCACTAACTCTGTTTTTGGGATATTACATTAAATATTATGTTTATCTAAATTCAGTGAGAAAAAATGTATAAAATTTAAACGAAAGTGATTAATCATGTAGTATACCCAATAAAAAATAGCATAATATATATAAGAATAACAGGGGTAGTTTAGTGAAACAAATAATGTGAGTTTCCAAATTTGTAGTAAAAATTATAAAATTGACGAGGCACACTTTAAATTCATCTATATTTGACAGAAATGGATCATACAAAAAGTTAATGTTTTTGTAATAATTTGAGACGATAAACCTAAAATATTATGGAAAATATTTATTGTTTAGAAACTTTTAAGTAAAAATAAAAAAATATCAAATAATAAATATATGTTAAAGGTGATTATAAAGTAGTATATGTCCTAAATACTCTAAACTATTTGACAATAACAACTCAAGCACCCTTGCAATCGTTAATGCTTAAACCCTTAACCTCTAAAAATAACAATGATTCTTTTAATTACTGAGGTAAGTTAGTTCGTGCATTAACCTCAACTACTTAAAATCGTAAACGAGGAAGACTATAAATACTCTCTCGCAGGTCTTATCCCAACCAATGTAAGATGATTCCCTCGTAGCAAATGAGTTTGGAAAACATGGGAAAGGCATAAGGAATAATTGTTTAAATATTAGTGAATGAATATATAAATAATCCGTAATGAAAATGAAAAATTCTTCTCTTAACAAATAACAAATGAATGAATCTTGAGGAAATTCATAACATGTGGTTAATCTGTTGGCCAACTACATTTCGTTATAGATTAATAATTTTAGTCAATACAAATCATTATGTTGTAAGCCCTCTAGAAAGATGATTCAATATCTTCTATAGAAGATGACTAAATTTTCACTCTTACTTAGGCGATTTTATTAAGTCTATCTCAATATAGACTACTCGAATCATGGCTATAAAATCATTAAGAGTATTTTAGTAAGCTTATGGCCTCTCAAATTTATATTCGGTGAATTTATCAAGTTCATCTCAAAAGACTCATCCAACTTCTAAATATGAATTCATTAAGAGTAGAAAAACTCAATTTCCCATGTCAATAAATTCATCAAGTTAATCTCAATAGGACCAACAAAAAGCCATGAGATATGAATTCATTAAGAATAGAAAACTCAACCTCTTATGTCGGTGAATTCTTCAAGATCATCTCAACAAAACCACCAAAAATCCTAGGATATACACTCATTCAAAGCAAAGACTTAACCTTATGCATGTACATAGTTTACCATAGGGACATGTAAAAATGCATATCATGGGTCATTGTTTTGTTTGACCTAGGGATTCAAATTGCAGTTGCGGTCGCGTTGTGTTTATCGCGGTCGCAAACGTAACGGATGCTATCGCAGTCACTACGAGTATCACGGACGTGATTTTTTAAAAATTCGTACAACTTATTATAAAATATAGTAATTATAATTATAATTATAGAAAATCACTTTTAATGATTTTTAGATTATTTTGTAACACTTATAGACTTTTATTAATACATAAACACAATTTTTACCATCATTAATTATTTTTTTATAAATTTCTTAAGAATATTATATTAACTCATAACAAATAAAAAATAGAAAATATTGAGTTCAACATAGAATAGGGTTGCATAAAGTTTTTAATGCAACAATTGGATGTTACTAAAGAAATAATTTTTTATTGAAATCTTAAAACTACAAAAGAATGAATTACTTATGCATTTGGGATGTTGAGTGTCATCATTTTAATGAAATACATAGAATCAATTTGTATAATTATTTATATGTCTTAAGAATATTATATTAACTCGTAACAAACAAAACTGTAAACAACGACAAAAAACCGTAAAAGGCAAAGAAAAACATGTCACAAATACATATATAAATGTGTCATAAAGACAGAGAACATGTCACAAATGCATAATTATTCTTATTAAAATAACTAAAAGAAAAGATAATCGACGGGCGGCAACCAATATTAAAACCTGTGTCACCACCGGTTAAACAAAATTACAAAAAAAAAATGAATTGATCAATAAAATTGACAAAAATTATAAAGAAAAAAGGATAAGAGATGAATTAATATCTAGGTTTAAGATTACTATTATGATAATAAAAAAATTGTACGCGACTAACATTCATTTAGAATAACGAAATATGGGATATCTCACAGAAGTCGTGACCTAGAAATGGTACAATTATGGCGGATTCAGTACCATAAATCACTTCACCATCGTCACACAAACTAAATTTCATGTACTCAAAATAAGAAATATCATCGGTTGTAATTTGAGTGTAGCTAATTATACAAGAAAATTAATAGTTTATGTATTAAACACGTAATTTACTTATTATATTTTAAGGCATCTTCAGTTCTAAAAGTCATGAAATCTTGATCTTAATTTATTTTGGTTTAATTTTCTTTTAAGATATTTCTATTTTAAAATTAATGAAATTAAAATCGAATTTCCTTAGTTATTAGGATTTAATTATTTTTAAGACTTTATATATTTTTTTCTTTTAAAAAAACTGTCGGATTTTAGGATTTTATTAGAAAAGACTAAACTAAAACAAATAAAGACCTCCAACTGTAACCCATTACATCTTATCTAAAGAAACCCTACACTAGTCAACAAAATAAAATAGAAAACTAAAACTTATCCGGTCGTTTCATCTTCTTGTTCCTTTCGAAATGTGCCATTGAAAAACTTACAAGAAAGCTTTAAATTTTTGTTGAACTGGAAGTGCTCTGAACCTCCATCTTATCCATAAAGATTATGTAATCGGCGTCTATCCTCCTCTGCTTGTTTTGCCGGCATATATGGAATTTCTTCAACCCATAACAAATCTTCTTCTTCATCCCTTTTTCCTGATGCGAGCAAGTGCGCAACTTGATTCCCCTCTCTCGGTGTAAACCTAATTTCACATGTATATAATTCTTTTATATATGAATTGCTATTTTTTTTGAAGTAAATGTATTGTTGGTGATGTTTGGTGTTGTAACGGGGATTAACGGGAAAAACGGTCCGTTATAACCGCGATCGACCGTTACCTGTTAAATTGCAGCCGTTATGGGTGTGATTTTGTTTCACACCGTGATTTCGGTTGATATCGGCAACGAGGGCCGTCGATACCGTGATATAACGGCCGTTGTACCGTTACACAACCGTTTTTTGAATCCCTGGTTTAACCTCATGAAACTTATAAAATTAAGTTGAATATCAACCATAAATTTTCCAACCAACATAGACTCATTTCCCTTGAAGAATCATAACCATTTTCCTTATGATCTTTTTAAGGGGTTAACAAAGTTTTCTTTAGTTATCTTGTATTCTAAAATAAATACTCTATCTTTATTTCATAAACTCGTATTTTGTTTATATATGTCTTCTCTTATTATCACATGCATAATTTTTAACCATATAGATGATAGTTTATGAGTCACGAAAAAGTATAGAGGGTATAGGATTTTTCTTGGATTTAGATAATGCATTGAAAAAAATTGGCTCATTTAGGGGTGATGGGAAAATTATAAGCTTGTAATCACATTTTTTATTTCTATTATTATTATTATTATATTTAAATATATATTTGTTTTGAACCCAATCACCATGCAAAATAAAACCCAAAAATGTTATATGTATTTATTTCAAACCCAATCGTATTAAATTGCAAAGATTTGTGGGCCTGCTCACATATTGTGAAGCATATCTTCCAGATTTAGCCCAACTCAGAAAACCTCTGCAGGCTAAACTGAAGAGAGACATCAGGTGGGCTTGGACCAATGAAGATGTAAAGTATTTAGACTTCATCAAATACAAGATCCAGAAACTACAACTAAAGCTATATCATCCGTCACTAGATGATGTAAAGATTTTAGAAACTGACGCAAGCTACGACAGCTGGAGCGCAGTCCTAAAAGCAAGATGCCAATTGCATGGTTGAGAAGCTGGAAACGTGGAGAAATTGTGTCGATACGCTTCAGGAACGTTTAGCTCTGCCGAACAGAACTACCATAGCAATGAGAAAGAATACCTAGCAGTGAAGTAAGGAATCTCTAAGTTCCTCGTCTATATAATGGTTAAATTACATAACTGACACCGTTTGTTTTTTATTTTACTTTTCTAACACCGTTTGACTAATATTTTCAAAACTAGCACCCTTTCTGCTGAGTTGGCAAAGGCGCATCCCCGGGGACGCGCTTTACCCGTGTTTTCGCTGAGTTGGATGCCACGTGTGAAAGGCGCGTCCCCGGGGACGCGCCTTTGCCATATCAGCAGACACGTGTGGAAGGCGCATCCCCGGGGACGCGTCTTCCATTAAATGTCATAAATACCCCCATCCGTTTTTCCTAACTACCCCTCCTCCTCCTCTATATAAACCCCCTCAACCCTCACTCATTCTTCACACCAAAATTAGCTTCTCTTCTCTTATATAACTCAAATTCTCCAACTATTTGAGTTTTAAATTTGTTATTAGTGGTAAGAAATTTATTTTATGTTAGTATTTTTTAAATAGTTATTATTTTTTATATTATATATTTATGTAAATATTATTTTTTTATTAAATAATATTTATATATTATTATTTATTTAGAATTATTAATTTTTTTTGCTAATTATATTGTTTTGTCTACAGTTATAATGGAAAACGAAATGCTGTTGCGATTGGATATTGATCATATCTCCAGACATTTTAGCGATATGGTAATTTTTTATAATTAATGTTAATATTTAATTTATTTTTATTTTAAAGTTATTATGAATTTATATTAATTTTTACTTCTTATAATATATTATTAGGATGCTGATCGTATTTTAGAAACTTTTATTAAAAATCCACGTATACCGACACCGGAACGTATTTTGCCATATTTGGCTTCTGCTGGGTTCGGGTATATTGCAACAATTATAGGCGTTGCAAACTCGAACCTGTCCTAATTTCTGCACTGATTGAGAGGTGGAGGCCCGAGACACACACTTTTCACCTTCCATGTGGAGAGGCAACAATTACATTGGAGGATGTCTCTATGCATCTGGGGCTTCCCGTCGACGGAAATATGATGTGTGGTATGGCGGATGGTGATTGGCAATCAATGTGCATTGATTATCTTGGAGCTGCTCCGCCAGAGTTTAATGGAGGTAGAATAGCTTTATCTTGGTTGAAAGCTAATTTTGAGGTTTTAAATGAAAACGCTTCAGAGGATCAAGCAAAGGCATGTGCTCGGGCATATATTCTACGAATAATTGGAGGAATATTGATGCCCGACAAATCTCGCAACCAGGTGCATTGTATGTGGTTGCGGCATCTGATCGATTTTGATGAAGCTGGAAGATATAGTTGGGGTGCTGCAGTTTTTGCATTTCTCTTTAGAGAAATGTGTCGGGCGACGAATTATAAGAAAACTGCTATCGGTGGATGTCTTCTGCTTCTACAATCATGGGCGTGGTTCCGCATGCCTTTCTTATGCCCGATCGTGAATGAACCATACGTATTCCCCTTATTGTTGAGGTAATTTTCGAACTAAATTTTGATTTAAATATTTTCAATTAAATAGGGTGATATTTAGTTATATTATATTTCATAGGTGGTCGATGAAAGAAAGGACCATAAAAGTATACCTACTGGGTTAGAGGAAATTCGTTTACTTATTGATACGAAAGCTGGGTCTTATGTATGTTTTTAAATTTGTTTAATTATTAATATTTTAATTTAAAATATTAGATATAATTAGAATATTTTATTTATTTGAATTGTATATTTATATTTCAGTTTCAGTGGATACTTTATGCGAGCGATGAAGTGAAAGCTTGCATCCCACCCCACCTTAGTGGGTCATTAGAGGTATGGATATCGGTTATACCTCTTATATTTATGCTATTATTGAGTGGCATCCAGTTGATCGCGTGCTCCGTCAGTATGGTTGTACGCATATATTCCTGGAGCTCCTAGAAATTTAGACGACGTGCATAACATAGATAGACGGGGAAAGAAGATGTTAACTGGGTGGTGAGACACAGAGATTGGATTGCGCTTTGGGAGAACCGATATACACTGTTGGCCCCTCGACAATATACGCTGAAACTGGTCATATGGTTACGGATAACTAAATGGACTGGTTTAATGAAAATGGGAAGCGTTTCTACTTTCGGTGGAAGCACGAGGGGTTAACATTCCTAGGCGCCGAGAAAGACGTCAACCGTCTCAATATCATCGTCCCCCGATGCGTGGACGGAGAGAAGGTGCTACCGGTTCTGCATCAGTCCCACCACAACATCCTTATTCGTCGATGCCGCAGGGGACATGCCCCCCTCCACTTCATATGCCAAGCCCACCAGTTTATATGCCATCTCCGCAGGGTTACATTCCGAGCCGCAGGTTACATTCCTAGCCCGCCAGGTTACATGCCTAGCCCGCCAGGTTACATGCCTAGCCCGCAGGGTTTTATACCATATGGAGGTGCATATACGACTATGTTTAATGATCCAGCATATGCTTCATGCATCTTATTTGGCTGGTGGTGCTTCTCCGCAGACACCTCAATCTTCATCTGGATCACATACATCGATGCCAATGTTTCCACAGTTTCCACAGTTCCCGGGGAGCGGTGGATTGTTACTAGCACTCCTCCAGGGTCGTTATTTATACAGGCCCTTCAGCCCCTTCAGCGTCATCTACACCAAATGAAGAAATGCTGCTGATGATGATAGTGAAGATGAGGAGACTGAAGAACAAGTTCCACGAAGAAATCCTCCACGAAATAGGCAACCACCGCCATGTGGAACTCATTCGAGAAGACGACATCGGTGATCCAGTTATATTTAATGTTATTTAAATAATTAAATTTCAGAATTTGAGTTTCCGTATACCAACTTTCACAAGTTTTCAAGGTATATGAATTTGAGTTTCCGCCCATAGGAAACGAAAGAGACCCAAATGAGATTCAAACTTGGCTTACAATTGTACCAGATCCATTGCTATTGAGGGACTCAGGTCGTCCAAAATCTACTAGAATACATTGTGATATGGATATTCGGGAGAAGTCAACAGAACAAAAACGATGTGGGCATTGTAGAAACATCGGGCACAATAGAAAAAAATGTTCAGCTCTGTTATCATCATATAACCGTTAACTCTTATGTAATTAAATTTTTTAAATGAATGTTTTTATTTCTAATAATTTAATGTTATTGCATTTATATAATTTGTCAATGTATGTACACCTAAATAATTTTTTTTAACTTTTAAATACATAATATATTTAATATATTTATTTAATATAATATTTAATATTATTAGTTATAATTTTTTTTAAAATATAATAATAATTTCACCTTCTAAGTAGAGAAAAATATTAAATTAAACAAATTAAAAGTTATTAAAAAATTTATGTATACGATGACACATTTCATGTTCTGATTGGAGGATTAAATTTATTAAATTAAATTTTCAATAAGACTAATTTATAAAATATGTAAGTCTTGAAGATTAAATATGTAATTATACTAATTTATTAACTTATGCATCAATATTTTCGTTAAATATTGATATGAGATGACTATATTGATAACATTTAAATAATTAACTGATAAAATTAATAGATCGATAATTAAAATCAAAAATACTCGAAACTTGATACTTCTTACATTATAATCGAAACATTTTACATAATATATTATTAATTTATAATAATAAAATAAACTATTTATTATAAAACAAAATACGTGTCTGCTGAGTTGACAAAGGCGCGTCCCGGGGACGCGCCTTTCACACGTGGCATCCAACTCAGCGAAAAACACGGGTAAAGCGCGCCCCCGGGGACGCGCCTTTGCCAACTCAGCAGAAAGGGTGCTAATTCTGAAAATATTGATCAAACGATATCAAAAAAATAAAATTAAAATCAAACGGTGTCAGTTATGTAAAAACCCCAGGACAGCCTTAGCCAACAAAAGCTTCAGGGGTTTTCTCAAATATAAGATTACCCAAGACAGAAACAATAGGCTTCTAAGGTGGCAGCAGTTCTTCTCGCAGTTCGAGTTTGAAGTGGAGCATATCAAAGGAGCAGCAGATAATTCCCTTCTAGACGCATTGACGAGGGAATTCAAGATCAGTCTCTAATGGAGTCTCATCTCCTAAAGAGAGTCCGAGAGCTGACAGAAAAAGCCTCAAGAATAGATAAGATTCTTGATAGCAGGAAAGCAGCTCTACAGGCAATCAAAATACAGATAGATCCTCTTGAAGGAGAAATCCAGGCTCTTCAAGAAGAAAGAGAAATAGTCCTTGCAGACATCAAGGAAACAAAGGAACACCTCACTGCTGATAGAAATGATTTTCCTTCTATAGCCGGAGTTCAAAAGTCGCTTGCTTCTGAAGCAGAAATAAAATTAGCTACTGATAAAGAAAAAGATGAAAAGTTTAAAGAAGAGATAAAACATGAATTTGAGAGAATTCATAATAGGATAAATGATCTTTATCTCTTTGAGTTTACCAAACAACAGTTTGAGCATTTGCAAAGTTCTTTACAGAAATTACAGGAACCAAAAGAGAACGAGACAGAAAAACTCATTCTAGAAGAATTAAAACAGTTAAGAGAAGAAATCAGAGAGCTCAAACCTCTAGAATGATAGACATATTTTAGGTTAATTTATTTTGAGTTGTTATTGAGGGTTATAAAATGCCAAGTTTAGTTTGTAATTGATACAAATGATAGTTACAATAAAAATATTTTTAATTCTTTCCTTTTTACTTATTTCCTGAACCTAAATCTAAACACTCACAACTTCTCTAACTTAAGCCTCCGGCCTTTCGTCACTCTCAGCCTCTATGGCTGCTTTCTCATACAAAGTCTTCAGGAAGACAAATCCAAGAACCTACAGAGATTTGAAAGCATGGAAGAAAAATTAGGAGATTTACTTGGGTATTTTGGGTTAATTACGCCTACATTTTAGTCACTGGTTGGTTTTTTTTATTTTATTACGATTTTGATGTGATAGTTGTAATTTATTTATTTTAGTCACTGTTTTATCTATGATTTACTTACTATTTTTATATTTATTACAACTCAGTCCCTACCTATTAAAATATTAATAATTAATATTAATACGATTTTTTGACGACTCATCCTGAGATACGATCTATATTATTGTTAATTTACTAATTTACTAACTTCTAAAAAAATATTCTAATAAACTTACAACGTCGTGACGACTCGTATTGGAGTATGATTCGTTATATTATGGTTTAGGTAAAATATTAAAAGTAACCTCTAATTTTTAATTTTATTCGATCGATTAATTTCTATTATTCACATTTATGCCTTTTAAATTTTTATTATTTTAATTTCTACCTTAAATTATTGATGTTTACATTTTAGTTCATTAATTTTCAATTTTAATTACTTCTTGTTTGACTTTATATTTTGTTTTATTTTGATCTAGTCACTATGCCTACCCTTTAATTTTAAATCTGTATTTTTAAATTATTTTAATTTAGTCCTTTTATGTACTAAAGTTGCTTTCAGGTTTTGTTGTTAATATCGCTTCCTTGTAATTTAATCCTTGGTAGCTTATTTAGATTTTAGATTAAACCCTTAGATTTAGTTTTACAATATTTTGGTCATAATTCTAGATTATTCTCTTTAGAATTAGTCCCTTATTTTAGGAGAATTTTTAATTTGGTCATCGCTTTTGCTCGAGCTTTCATTTTAATTATTCAATTCAATAATTGGTTAAAATTGACTAGGTTAATAATTAGAGCCTCCATTTTAAGTTTAATTTCATACTTAGCCCTTTAATTTAGGAGAATTGTCAATATGATCCTCGCTTTTGTTTGAGGTTCCATTTTAATCATTCGAATCAATAATTGATTAAAATTGACTAGGTTAATAATTAGAACCTCCATTTTAAGCTTAATTTCATACTTAATCTTTTAATTTAGGGAAATTTTTAATTTGGTCCTCGCTCTTGCTCAAGATTCCATTTTAATTATTCACATTAATAATTGATTAAAATTGACTAAGTTAATAATTAGAACCTTTATTTTAGGTTTAATCTCATTCTTCTCCCTTTAATTAAGGGGAATTTTTAGTTTGATCATCGTTTTTGCTCGATATTTCATTTTAATTATTTGAATCAATAATTGATTAAAATTGATTATGTTAATAATTAGAGCATCCACTTTAAGTTTAATTTCATATTTAGTCTTTTAATCTATGAGAATTCTTATTTTGGTCCTTGCTTATGCTCGATGTTCCATTTTGATTATTCGACTCAATAATTTATTAAAAATGATTTGGGTTAATAATATAACCTACATTTTTAGGTTTAATTTTTAGGTTTTTTAAATTTCATAATTTGACACTTTAAGTTAGAGGGAAACTTTAATTAATCAATCTAGTGTAATTAGGTTCAATAACCGATTGTTTGATTGCATTTCGTTTCAAAAAAAAAAGGGAAATGTTCATTTATTAGGGGATTAGCAATGTATCTCCCGCTTTTGCTCGGGGTGACTACTATTGATTCCCGAAGTAAATCAACATCCTTTTTAAATCCCCACATCATGATTTCTAAATTATTAAGGCAATGTTCATTCATTGTGGTTGATAACGAAGCTTCTGCTTTTGCTTGGGAGTGGTCGTTATTAGTCTTGGTAAATCTACATCCTTTTTAAAATATGCATACATAGTGATTTTTAAGTTAAATAGAATTTCAAACTTAAAATTTTTAATTTTAAAATATAGGATAATAAACTAGGTACCAATTTTGGGCGTTGTGGGGATGCTAATCCTTCACCACGCATAGTTGACTCTTGAACTTGATTTCTAATTTAGTAGACCAAAACTTGGTATTTTTGATAAAATAAAATGTTTTATTAAAATTACCTGATTTTAGGTGTTTGAATATCACCTTAAAAATGATTTGGGACAACTCCAATCTTTACATAAATTCTAAAATGTTGGATCGGTCTTTCTGCCAAAAAGTAGGTTACGACAGCTTGATGACTCTCTTGGGAAATTTTATTTTTAAAACAAAAAGATACTCAAGCCACGAATCAATTACCCTATATTTTAAAAGTTTAAAATTTTGAGTTCGAGTTTATTTAGGGTCTGTTTGTTTCCCGTAATTCGAATTACGGAATTGGTTTTCCCCGAATTCCAGTGTTTGTTTCACGTAATTCGTTTTCCGGAAAATATTTTCCCGTGTTTGTTTCACGTAATTCGTTTTCCGGAAAACGTTTTCCCGTGTTTGTTTCACGTAATTCGTTTTCCGGAATGTAATTCATTTTCCTAGTAACAAGATTTCCTTTGTGTTTTCTGTAAAATGACTTACGGATTCATTTTCCGTAAGTCATTTTCCGAACTTTTCACTTCAAAGCAAAAATACTCAAAATAATTTTATTTTATGAATTTAATATTAATAAAATATTTTAATATCATTTCATCAAAATATTAATTATTAAAATTTAAAATATATTTATTAATATTTATAATAATATTATATTATATTTTTAATATTATATAAATAATCAATTATATTATAATAATAAAGATATTTTTTATTTTAATACTATATAATAAATTTTTATATATTTAATAATGAATAATATTATTTATATATTTCAATAATATTTTAGTAAAGATATTTAAAATATACTAATTAATATTTTTAAAATATAATATAGCATTATTACTTTAATAAATAATGTTTAAATAATATTATTTATTATATTTAATATTTGTAATAAATAATTTTTAAAAAACTCTTCAACTAGTGAAAAAAATGTTTAAATAACATCTTCCAAACATCATAAAACGTTTTTCAGATGTTTTCCAGAAATGCAATTCATTTTCCAGAATTCAAATTCCAGTAATTCATTTTTCAGTAATTCAAATTCCAGTAATTCAAACTCCAGTAATTCATTTTCCGGAAAACCAATTACAGCCAAACAAACATACCCTTAATTCATGATTTACTGTTTTTAGAAAATCGAAAAAATTTATCTCTGGTTAATGCTTTCACTTATTTGAATATAAATAGGATTGTTGCATATCATAACTCTACACTTGAGCTTTGTCCCGTTTCACCAAAGTAGTGAAAAATGTCACACCACAGAGGAATACTCTTTTTCCTTGTGTACGTTTGGCATAGTACCTATGGAAAGCATTCTTTATGTCTCTCGGGATATAATTTTCCTTGATAATCATCTAGTGATGTGATTTCCTGGACATAATTCGATCAGAAAAGTTTATAATGGGCCAAGATCGAAGTTCTTATTTACCTTAGCAGGTTGTAAGGACAATTTGGAAACCTTTTTTTAGAACCGAACTTCATATAGAGAATTTAGTAAACCCTCCTGTCTAGAGCCATGTGGATACCCTAAGAGAACTAGAATGTATACAGTTAGGATTGTTAATTTTCTTGTTTGTTTTATTTACTATGTTCATGGTTTATTTACTAGTTGAATTTTATTTATTTAATTTATCTTAATTTGATTATTATTTTAATTTTATTGACTTTTTTCTTTGTTTTGTTTCTTGTTTTACATGTTTTTAATTTTATTTGCATAAGCATCATATGACATAGAAGACATTGATCCCTAAATTATCTAGTCGCATTAGAAGGTTCTTGAAACGACAATGGCTTCTGATGGGTTTGATAGAGTTTCAGAGACTCTTCCGTGGTCCAATGGAAGCAACTTTAGTTTGGATACAGTCTGGCTGCTAGTGAGGGATCCAATCTCTCTGAGAAAGTCTTATTAAGCATCAGACAAAATAATTGGTCAAAGCTTATGCAAATATGGGAAGGGTGAGATGAGAGCGAGAAAAAGCTATTACAATTAGCTTATGGAGACATAATCGAGTTGCTAAAGGTTTCGATTGATGCCGCAATCATCCGAGCCATGGTAGAATGCTGGAATGTTGCTTACCGATGTTTTACTTATGGCAAAGTGGACATGACTCTGACAATTGACGAATACATCGCCCTATTGAACATACCCAATACTTGATAAATACAAGGTATATGTAAAGGCAGTCAGACCTAAAGGTTTCGTAACAAAAATTATGTTGCTCATAGGAGAGGGAATTTCTTGGGTGACTTTGAAGAATGTAATTCATGAACAACCACCGTCAAATGGAATGAGAGATTTATTTACTCTAGAATTATATGGTTTGGTTTTTTCCTAAAGTTCTTGGCCACGTTGGTGTAGTCGTGATAAACATATTTGAAGTTTTGGAGAAGAAAGTGAATCATGCTCCACCTATTCTGGCAGAGACATTTTGATCCCTAAATGAGTGCAAACGATCTAGTGGAGGATTATTCTTGGGATGTATGTCATTGCTTATAGTCTGGTGGTTAAACCACTATTGGGTGGTTAGAAAGGGATGTGCACGAAGTTTTCAAGCAATCTATTCTCCTATGAAATATTTTCTCGTGCATTGTGAGTTTTATAATCATCGTAGAAAGAAAAACTGGATTGAGGCTTTGAGGAATTTAAGCGATGTTGAAGTCGCTTGGAGGGTGTATTGGCTACCAAAAGATGATGTCATATACAGATGTGAGGATTACGACTATGTCATTTTGCATGGACTTTGGGGTGCAATTGGTTATGCTCCTCTGATGGTGATAAGGCAATTCAATACTTGGTAGTTTATTCCATCCACTCGTGGTCTAATTACTTCTAAATTTTCTTTCTCCACACTAAATTATCGAAAACAAATTTCCAAAATTTTTATTGCTTGGAAAACTCCTCACCGATTTGATTTCAAGTTAATCGAACCATCATTCACACCATAGTATGAATTGCATAGAAATAGCCGAGTAAATGAAAATGTCCCAAAACCTAGTTAAGAGAGTCATTCAACTATGGCTGAACGGTTAAGGAGGGTTCTGACCAAAGGTTAGCTACTAAGAGAAGAGCTAAGGACGATGGGTACCGAGTGGGGAAAAGATCAAAGAAAGTTCAACGATGAAAGATTCATGATGAAGCTCAAAGTATAAAAATGAGAAGGAGTCATAAAACAATTAATGAAAGAAAAAAAGGTCTAAGAAAGCTTTGAAGTTGTGGATAGGGAATATAGAGAGTTACACAAGAATCTAAAAGCTCGAAACTTGCACCACACAGCCAAATATTTGAAGATTAATCTGGATAGAGCTAAGAGGCATGTCAGGAGGAGCAACGAAGACAAGAAACGAGCTGGTATTCGAATCAAAGAGCTAACTGAACAACATGATGGGGCTAAACATAAGTTGAATCAAAGAAGAGCACTTGTAGAAGAGCCCGAGGTGAAAGTCCTTTATTTAGAAGAATCTTTCTAAGGGCAATGCAATGATAATAGTTTAAGCCTTCTAGAAGAAAATGAAGCATTAAAAAAAAGATAGTTGAGTTCGAAGGGGCCGAGTTGATCCACATGTCACCTAGAAAGATGGCTCAAGATGAAAATGAGTCTTTAAAGATCATGGTTACTGAGTTAGAGAGAAGTATTCAGGGATGCAATGAGTACATTCATTACCTCGAAGAGAACACACCTTTGACTGACAAGGAAGCAAGGGGACATGCTTTGTCATGTTAGAGAGGTAGTTAGAGCTCAACATGATTAAATGGGAAGGGCAGTAGCTAAAGCTCACCAGGTTGCTCAACAAATCTAATGATGAACTCACTCAACAATTGAAGAATCTAAATGAGGGAGTGAAGTTTGTCGAAGTGGTTGAGTCATTTTATGGTTTGGCACTAAAGAACTAAGTATGGTCCCCAACCTAATCCTTCCGCCAAAGTTCAAGTCACTAGACTTTGAAAAATATGATGGGACCACATGTACCTCATTCCACATAACCATGTTTTACCGAAGAATGACTGGCCACGTAGATAACAAGAAGATGTTAATTCATTGCTTCCAAGACAGTTTATCTGGATTTACTTCCAAATGGTACAATTAGCTGACTAGGTCTCATATATTAAGTCATGGAGAGATCTAGAAAAGGCGTTCCTAGAACAGTATCACCATGTCACAGACTTAGTTCTTGACAGATAGATTCTCCAAAATATGGAGAAAAAGCATAATGAGACTTTTCGTTAGAATGTAATGCTAATAATAATAATGCAATAGCACAATGCAAGCATACACTATTGTATCAAAGTAATAAAGTGGAAGTTGTTAAGCTTCTGATATCGAACCCACAGAGAGCTAAAAATTTATAGAAGAGTTGTGTCAAAGAATAATAGATAAAATATTGTAATGAATGAAAAAGAGTCAACAACAAGATAATGAAATTACAATGATAAATGTCAGGTAGTGCTACAACATTCAGGAGTGCAACATATCAATAATTAAATAGATATGAATACTATTTGGCATTTTCTACTCAACATCTACTCAACACAGTGTATTCATGTGTCTCACAAAGATTAACATCATTTAATTAACAATAATCAATCTTCACTGATTCAATTTAATTACAAAATTAACAATGCTCGACAATTGGAAGTATATATTTCTATATATCCAATGTTGCCCTTAAAAAACTCCAAAGCTGCACAAAAGTAGTATAAAAAATCCATAAAATCTATCTCCAAAAATTATAGAAATCACATACATAAAGATAACTTCATCTCTAAAATTATCTCATAAGTACTGCAACCCATGAAAATAAAGTTCAAATATAAAAACAAAACAAAAACATTTAATTAAACACCTTATGTTCAAGAACCAAATATCATCCAAAATGGAATAACATTCAACTAAACAACCATCACTTCCTTATCTCAAGAAAAGGATGGAAATAAAGTTGAATCCTCTTGATCGTCTTTGCTACACGGCGTCGCTCCCTTGTTGTTGCTGCACTCCTCCACGGTGAGTTTAGGCTTCCATAGAAGGTGGTATAATAGAAAATAAAAGGAGGCTATGGAAGAATTAGGGTTCCAAGAGATGAAGAAAATGTATTTATAGCCTCATAGGGTCAAACTTTCCACCAATAAAAAAGTTTCGTTCTTTTCTAAATTTCATTTTATTTAAATTCAAATTTCAGCCTTATCTTCAACAGTTAATATAATTTAAATTCCAACCTTATCTTCAGCTGCTAATCAATTTGAATTTTAAATTGAAGTGGAAATGGATTCGAAGTTGAAGTGTAATAATTAAATGTATGATTGAAGTTATATTTTAAGTGTTATGGTTAACATTAAAAATTTAAAATGGATTTAGTATCGAATAAGTATCGATAGAATTTTTATGAATTTTATTACTAGATTGCACCTCTCTTAGTAAAATACTAATATATGCTTTGGAATGTATGTGATGTATAAATGATGAACATGAAGATCGAGATCAAAGAAAGTTTAAAGCTAAAGAAAAAGTTTAAGAGTGAAGCTAGAAACACTAAGTAAGGTTACTAGTGAGACATTCTCATGTGAGTTCATTTTACTTATTTTATATGACGCGAGGAAGACTTGCGATAAGTCATACTCAAATGATTTGAAAAGAAGTTGATTTCAAGTCGTTTTATTATATATTTTATGTTATTTTCTAAATGATTTCTTATGAATGATTTCGGGTATGAATTGTCCAATGCATTTTTATATTATATTTTGATATATTCGTATTTATGAATACTTTGATATTTAAATGATATGTCAATGTGATGGAAAAACCCATTGTATGCGTATTGAGATTTACATTGTATGATACTTGATTTTGTCAATATTTAAAAGATTATGATGAGTGAGTGATATATGATACTTGATTGTGAAGATGTTTGAAGAGATTCTAATAAGTGAAAGATAAAGGATTTAATGAAATGCCCATTGTAAATGCATTGAGAGCCATAGGTATGGAGGTGGAGCATCTGGTACAAGTCTGACGTCACGTATGTGACGGTGGTGCCACTAGCAGTTGCATTATGTTTATAGCATGTCTCTAATGTCTATGTAACGGTGGTGCCATTATATGATTCTAAGCACGAGTCTGGCATCTATATGATGGTGGTGCGTTGGTACTTAGCACGTCTATGAAGTCTGAGTGACAGTGGTGCTAAACTGGAATACATTTTATGACACGAGTCTAACGTCTGTGTAACGGTGGTGCTTGCATGTAAGTGATAATGATGTGATGCATTCCTTAATTCTGGCACATTGATGTTGTGTTCTATAGCACTTGTGCTTTATATGTGTATGTTACTAGCAGCTACAATATATTTTTAGCACATCTCTGACGTATATGTGACAGTGATGTTATTATATGATTTTGAGCACGAATCTAACGTCTGTGTGACGATGGTGCGTTGGTACTTAGCACGTCTATGATGTCTAAGTGACAGTGGTGCTAAACTACCATGAATACATTTTATGACACGAGTTTGACATCTATGTGACGGTGGTGCCTGCACGTATGTGAAGAAAGTGTGATGTTTTCCTTATAAGTGGCACATTGATATTGTGTTCTACAATACTTGTGCCTTATAAGTGCATGCTCATTTGACTCGCATACCTTACATTCTCAATGGTTTACATTGGGCTATGAAATGAAAAAGTGAAAAATATATACTATGAGATGAAAGTGAATAGTACAGGTTAAAAAATGAAATAAATGAATTATACATGCCATGAAATAAATGAAGTGAATGGAACATACTATGATATGATATGAATGAAATGAAAAGCTTAGTTTGAATTAAGTTAAAATGAAATAGTCTAAACGACGTGAATTGAAAATGATGTTGCTTTGGGAACTCTATTTTGACTTTAAGGGTCTGTTTGTTTCCCGTAATTGGAATTACGGAATTGGTTTTCCCCGAATTCCCGTGTTTGTTTCACGTAATTCGTTTTCCGGAAAATGTTTTCCCGTGTTTGTTTCACGTAATTCGTTTTCCGGAAAACGTTTTCCCGTGTTTGTTTCACGTAATTCGTTTTCCGGAATGTAATTCATTTTCCTAGTAACAGAATTTCCTTTGTGTTTTCTGTAAAATGACTTACGGATTCATTTTCCGTAAGTCATTTTCCGAACTTTTCACTTCAAAGCAAAAATACTCAAAATAATTTTATTTTATGAATTAATATTAATAAAATATTTTAATATTTTCATCAAAATATTAATTATTAAAATATTAAAATATATTTATTAATATTTATAATAATATATATTTTTAATATTATATAAAATAATCAATTATATTATAATAATATAAGATATTATATTTTTATTTTAATAATATATAATAATTTTTTTATATATTTAATAATGAATAATATTATTTATATATTTCAATAATATTTTAGTAAAGATATTAAAATATACTAATTAATATTTTTAAAATATAATATAGTACTATTACTTTAATAAATAATTAATATAATTTATAAAATTTTATTTCACTAAAATATACCGAAAAAATGTTTAAATAACATCTTCCAAACATCATAAAACGTTTTCCAGAAATATAATTCATTTTCCAGAAATGTAATTCATTTTCCAGAAATGTAATTCATTTTACATAAATGTAATTCATTTTCCAGAATTCAAATTCCAGTAATTCATTTTCCAATAATTCAAATTCCAGTAATTCAAATTCCAGTAATTTATTTTCTGAAAAACCAATTACAGCTAAACAAACAGATCCTAAGTGAATACTTAATATGTGTTGATTTTCACATGTAGGAAAAGAAGAGTGTTCAGAGTAAGGACCTAGACATAACATCAACTTTTGAAGATCAAATCCAATCCAAAAATCAATATTATGTTTTTTTAAAAATGGGTGTCCAATCGTATTACACCAAATGTACATATATTTCACCAAACCATTAAAACAACTCATACACAACATAAATATAATTCAAACCCCAAAACTAGCATTAAAGGGCCTTTACCACTTGGTGCCGCTTCTGCTCCCTTCCACCTCAGCCGCTCCATCAGTGGTCCCAGCAGGCCACATCGAAGCCACTGCAGCACACCAGTAGTCCCAGCAGCCTCCCTTTGCGCACCAACAAGCCACGACAACCCCGTTGGTGGTCCCTTGCCCATAGTAGTGCGAAATCAACACCAAATTAGCCATGTAAAACAAGAAAAAACGAAAAGAATCAGCAAAAAAAAATGAAATCCTTTTCGTTTTTACACTTGTAACCTCTGAAATGGGTTATAAAAAACCCCAAAATTTTCGTCGTAACGGGTTAGCTACTCTGAAATCAAAGAAAACCGAGATAAAACATTTCCCTTTTCAAAGAAATCATTGGTCATTTTTTTATTTCGTTTTTCTGTGTGTATGTAGATTTTCGAAACAAAATAGACGAGTAAAAAAGGGGTAAACATTTACCTATCTCATCGAGCTCCTCGTCTGAGTTTGGGTCGCCGAAGAGCCAGGAGGCGAAGTGTCGGGGAAACTTGAGGCGTTTGGGGTCTCAATTTTAGCGGTATTGGCCCCAAATCGAGGCTTTAAGTCTTCGTGTGGGGAATTTTAGGGGTTTATATGGCTTGGATTTAGAGTCCGACCACCGATGGTGGTGTTCGGAGAGTGAAGTCGGCCGATTATAACGAATCTAGGACTCTAGATGGCTCTCGGTCGAAGGAAAAAGGTCGGGCTAGGAGAGAAACGTAGGTTTGGTTTCGTTTTATGGGATGTTTTGACTCCCCCGTTGGTTCAACGTCGATCAGAGCTTGAGAGAGGCCACTGATGTACAGTGGCCGACATATGCTTTTAGGAGGCTTTCGGTCGAGCTCTAAAAGGGAGGGGGAGAGCCTTGAGAGAAAATGGGGTATGAAGGTTTTGTTTTTTTGTTTTTAGTTAGATTTAAAAAAATGGCAAAATATTAAGATATATACTTAGGTTTTATGGGTTAATTACGCCTAGGTGACTCTAGTTTAGGAGTGTTTTTCCATTTTAGTTACTGCTTGGTTCCATTTTTATTTTATTACGATTTTGATGTGATAGTTACAATTTATTCGTTTTAGTCACTGTTTTATTTATGATTTGCTTACTGTTTTTATATTTTATTACATTTCAGTTATTGACTATTAAACTATTGATATTAAATGTTAATACAACATTGTGATGACCTGCTCTGGAGTATGATCTGCATTATTATGGTCCGGCTATAACTTACTAATTTACTAACTTTTCACTTCTAACAAATATTTGAATTAACTTACAACCTCTCGACGACCAGCCTGGGGTATTTATGGTCTGGGTAAATTATTAAAAATAACCCAAACTTTTAATGGTATTCAATTAGCTAGTTTCTATTATTTACATTATGTCTTTTAAATTTCTGCTTAAATTATTGATGTTTACATTATATTCCATTAATTTCCAATTGTAATTACGTGCCATTTTGACTTTATATTCTGTTTTATTTTAATTTAGTCATTATGTCTACCTTTGATTTTAAATTTGCATTTTCAAGTTATTTTAATTTAGTCCTTTTATATACTTAAGTTGCTTTCATTTTTTTCTTAATTTTACTTTCTTGTAATTTAGTCCTTGGTAGCTTATTTAGGTTTTAGATTAAACCCTTAGATTTAAATTTATAGTATTTTGGTCTTACTTATAGATTATTCTCTTTAGAATTAGTCCCTTAATTTAAGATAATTTTTAATTCCATGCTCACTCTTGCTCGAGATTCCATTTTAATTATTCGATTCAAAATTTGATTAAAATTGACTAGGTTAATAATTAGAGCCTCATTTTAGGCTTAATTTCATACTTAGTCCTTTAATTTAGGAGAATTTTTAATTTAGTCCTTGCTTTTGCTCGATGTTCCATTCTAATTATTTGAATAAAAAATTAATTAAAATTGACTACGCTAATAATTAGAGCCTCATTTTAGACTTAATTTCATATTTAGTCCTTTAATTTAGGAGAATTTTTAATTTAGTCCTCACTTTTGCTCGAGGTTTCATTTTAATTATTTGCATCAATAATTGATTTAAAATTGACTTGGTTCATAATTAGAGCCTCCATTTTAGGCTTAATTGTATACTTAGTCCTTTAATTTAGGGGAATTTTTAGTTTGGTCCTCGCTTTTGCTTTCGGTTCCATTTTAATTAATCGAATTAATAATTGATTAGATTAATAATTAGAGCCTACACTTTAAGCTTAATTACATATTTAGTCTTTTAATATATGAGAATTCTTAATTTAGTCCTCACTTATGCTCGAGGTTCCATTTTGACTATTCGACTCAATAATTTATTAAAAATGATTTGGGTTAAAATTAAAGCCTACATTTTTAGGTTTAATCTTTTAGGTTTTTTAAATTTCATAATTTGATACTTTAAGTTAAAAAGAAGCCTTAATTAATTCCTTTAATGTAATTAGGTTCAATAATCGATTGTTTGATTGTATTTCGTTTTCAAAATAGGGCAATGTTAATTTATTAGGGGGTTAGTAATGTATCTTCCGCTTTTTCCCGAGGGTGACCACTATTGATTCCTGAAGTAAATCAACATCTTTTTTAAAACCCTACATCATGATTTCAAAATTATGAAGGCAATGTTCAATTATTACGGTTGATAACGAAGTTTCTGCTTTTTTGCTTGGGGTGGTCGTTATTAGTCTTGGTAAATCGATATCTTTCTAAAATATGCATACATATTGATTTTTAAGTTAAATAAAATTTCGAACTCAAAATTTCCAATTTTTAAATATAGGAAAATCGACTATGTATCAATTTTGGACACTGTGAGAGTGTTAATCCTTATCCATGCGTAATTGACTCACGAACCTGATTTCTAATTTCGCAAACCAAAACTTGATATTTTTTATAAAATAAAATATTTTATTAAAATTACATGATTTTAGGTGTTCCTATCTCACCTTAAAAATGATCTATGGTGACTTCCATCTTTTCATAAAAACTTATTTATTTTCCAAAACATCATATCAGTCTTTCTGCAAAAAAACCGGTTACGACAATGTTAAGATAGGATATTTGTTATAGTGTCTAAGAAAAAATTACCTTAGATAAAGTGACGAGAAAATAATTTGCTGAGATGCTAAGCCTAACGAAATAATAATACAGAAGACTTTTTGTGATCTAGGCGTCTATCCAAAGACGTCAAATGATACATATATTTTTCAAAAATATTGTAACAAACACTCTATCTCAACGAATATTTTTTTCCAACACCTCAAATGAGCTTATCGTTTTTCCAACACATTATTTAAGAATTTTTACACATATTATCGCTTGATTGGATGTAAATTTTATTAAATTGAATTAAAATTATCCAACAATGTATTATTGGGTTAATCATCCAAAACTCAAAGCTTTAATGGTTGAAGCCAGCCAAAGAGAGGATCAAACACTGCAAATCCAATAATCAATCATTGTTAAGAATATATAAAATCTTAAAAGGCGATCTGCTAAAGCATGTGAAATGAAAGAGAATGACAGAAAAAGAAAAAGAAAGTAAACTGTGTCGTGCACTTTAATCTTTTTGACATAGACAAAACCAACAATGATAAAAAAATAGCGCCAGGCAGTTAATATGTTTTCTAAATTAAAATATACAAATGTTGCTCAAATTATACTATATAATTTTATTGAGTCTATTATTATTAATTATTATAAAATAATTTTTTGGTTTGTTGAGTTTTTTTATTATTAAAAATTAAAAAATGATTACATAATTATTTATATGTTTTAAATTCATCATTTTTCTTTAAAAAATTAATGATCGTCTTAGCTAAACGTTAACATGTTAATTGAGTTATAATAAAAGAACGTTAACCTGTTAATTAAGATATGATAAAATCATACGTCAATGATGTATATTGGCACTGTCGTTGCTTTCAAGCATTGGCTCAATGACGTAATGTTTTAAGTAAATGGAGAGTCCATCCAAAAATGCAACTCAAATGATTATACGATTATATTTTATCATATCTCAATCAACATGTTAACGTCAAATTTGAACGGTCACTAATATATTAACGAAAAAAAGACGAGTTTAGAATATATAAATAGTCGAATAATCATTTTATAATTTTTAATAATCAAATGATTCAACAAAATAATATCTTATTTGTGTATTTTACCCTTTTTTTAATATACTTTATTTTTGTTATTTTGATATATACTAATAATAAACTATTTTTATTAAATAAATTTTAAATCATTTACGAGATTTAATTTAAATAAAATTTTAAAAATAAAATTTATATATTTTAAATAAATAATAATTTTGTTTCACTGCTCTTTCTCCTCTAGATTTACATTTACATTAATTATTTTTTATTTTATATAAACTATTTTAAACTCATAATAATATTGATATTTTTCTTTTTATGTTATCAGTTACTAAATAGCTACAAACTCTATGCTGCTAGGGGTGTTCATTCGGTTAAAACGGTGGTCGATCGAACCGAATTACCATTAACTGAATTAACCAAAAAAATTTTATTTAACCGAACCGAATAAATTTCAGTTAATTCTATTAATTTTCTAATTAACCGAAATTTTTAAATTTTTCTAATTTATATAAAAATTGAACATTTTTTAATTCAAAAAATAATTTACAATTAATTTAAATAATATATAGTTATAAAATCAAATTTTATATGGATTTTTTTAATTAATTAATATTGATTTAGGTTTAAAAGATATTGGATATTAAATTATTAATTGAGTTTTAAATGGTTTGGGCTGAGCCCATATGTTATATATAATATATTTAAAATTTAAAATTTAATTACGATTAATTCGGTTAATTAACTGATTTCGAACCAAAGTAACCGTTAACCGAATTTTAAAAAATTATTAATCGTTCTTCGATCGAACTAGTTCAGTGACCGACCGAATTAATCGAACTAATTCAATTTAATCAGTTAATTTGATTAAAACCGAAAAATAAATACCCCTACCTACGAAAGTCATTGTAGACTTTTATGTATGAAAACTCATCGCTGCACGTTTCAACGGACAGGGCAAAAGGGCATGATTTTACCAAAACAATCAATAAAAATAATTAATTACTAAAATAACACTCTTCGATGATTATTTATTAAAATAAAACTTGTTTATATCACGTAATAAGAAAGGGTGTTATGTACTAAGCGTTTTCTTTATACAACAACAACAACAACAACAAAACCCAATTCTCGTATGCAATGGGGTAAGGGGGAGGTAGGATAGTAGGCTGCCCCCAACACCAGATTGAGAGTAGCTTCTGTGGAAGACCTCCGGCAGTCAGAAAATTAAAAATATAGATAAAATGCAATGCATATATAAATAAATACATAAATATATAGTTGAACAGTATTCATATGCAGTCATGTTGAGTTAATCGATTGACGGAATTGGCCAAGTGGGGTGAATTGGCAATTAAAAATTTGGTGGAAGCTTTTGCAGAAAATTGAAAGTAATTGCACAGCGATTTAGAGTGGTTCGACTTTCTCAATCAAAGTCTACGTCCACTACCTTAGCTATCCACACTAAGGATTTTCCAACAAATTCACTAATTTGTTCTTTTTTTTTAGGCCAAAGAGATAAACTTACAACACCCTCAAGAATATACCCCAATTCTTGAGAACACTCTTTCCCAAAGAGAAGATTACAAATTTGCAAACTTACAAGGAAAACCTCTCAAGGTAAGATGTTTGCACAATTCTAGAACAAGAAAAGAACACTCACAAATAATTACAAATGATCACAAATGGTGTTCTTTGAAAGCAAAATGAATATTGAAAGGAAAATTGGCTTGATTTGCACAAACTTGGTGTTTGATGCTTTCTCTCTTGTTTCTCTATAATTTCTTGTTGATCAAGGGCTTCAGAACTTGTTTAAATACACCTTGAATCACTTCTGAACGTTAGGGATGATTAGTGAAGATCATATAGCCGTTTTAGTGTGAAAACAATTAATAAAACAGCTTGGAGCGTGGGGGGAATCGGTACCCCCTATGGGGAATCGGTTCCCTAAGTGTAAAATTCAAATATTTCGACCATTATACAAGGGGGGAATCGGTACCGCCTGGGGGGGAATCGGTTCCCTCCGAGCATACTGGAATTCTCGGAGCCAAACCATTCAGGGGGGAATCGGTACCCCCTTAGGGGGGAATCGGTTCCCTCTGAGCAATCTGGAATTTTTGGCTTTGAAATGGTTCGAAATACTTTGTAAAATTATTTTGAAATTGTTTTAAGATTAAAACTTAATTTTACACTTTGAGTAAGAATTAAAAATGATCTTTGAAAGATTTGGAGTAATGTTTTGATATTCGAATAATTCTATCGAATATACTTAGAAAATCATTTGGAAAATCTTAAAATTCATTTAACTTAATTTGTTATATCGAAATATCAAAATGTTTTCAACAATCTCCCCCTTTTTGATATAACAAAACATTTTAGTAATTTTAAGATTTTGAAATCAAGTTTTGAAATTACTCCCTCTTACTTTAACACTTCTCCCATTTATCATTTAAAAACACTTTAACACTTCTCCCCCCTTTTTGTTAAATCAAAAAGACATTTTAAAGAATTTAAACAAGGTTTTGAAATCAGTTAACCAATTGATTATATATAATATAAGTTGCTAAGATCACAAGCAAGAGAAACGTTAGCCATTAGTTTCATAATCAATATTCATAATTAATGTGAAATGGCAAAATTAGTCATATATCTAATCATGAAGTAAATGATGCAATAATGAATAAATTTAATCACACCAAATAGATAATTTCTAACCATTCATAAATCCAAACAAATTCAAAGTCAATCAATCCACAAATTCAAACATTCCAAAATATTCAAAATGTTAAAACAATAAGTTTGGAGTTCAAAGCAAAACATTGAATCACATATCCGGATCAGGAGGAGGAAAACGAGCTCGCATAGCGGCCATTTCGTTAGTGAGGTCATTAATACGTGCGTTGATTGCTTCATTATTTGCACGCATTTCCCGAAGAATTTCTAATTGTTGAGCTCCCATTGTGGATAAATGGGACTCTATAGAAGTAAAGCGCGAATCCATAGTAGCGTATCGAAAATCGAATGTCTCCATAAAGGATTGGAAATATGGAGGCATTGGATGCATTTGTTGTGCTTGCTCTTCGGGATGCTCCTCGGGCTGCTCAGGTTCATCTTCGGCTTCATCGATGTCTCGCATTAATTGCTCAAGCTCGAGATCTTCGTCAGCTTTAGGTGGAGCTTGTGAAGAACTAGCTCCCGGAGTATTTGCAGAAGATCGAACCCATTCACCGGTTTCCTTATCCTTAATCCATCCCGCTCTCGTTAAGGAAAGAAGGTTAATTGTTTCTTAAGGGGAAAACAACATCTAGACCGACTCTAAGCCCAGCTTTGGAAAACAGATTACTCAAAATGCAACTGTAAACAAGAGATGAACAGAGTTTTTTGTTAGGAGCAAGATTTACGGTTTCAACAATTTCAGCAAAAATAATTTGAGGTAGGTTGATTTTAATATTGTTTTCGAAACAATGTAACCACCAAATATCTAAGGCTCTAAGAGTAGAATAACGACCTCCGGATGGTCGAAACCACCAAGAAATCATTAGATGAAGAAAACGTTCATGAAGGTCTAGGACACTTGCACTATCCCTTCTTTTATAACGAGATCCTAAAACCTGTTTTTCATTTGAAATCCCATCATTATCTAATCCGAATGTATTGGCTATGTAAGCCGAGTCAATATATAAGAATTATCCTAGAAGGTAGGAACGAATTCCTATGGTTTCGGTTTCAGTTTGGTTTTTAACACAAACAACATTAGAATAGAAAATACGAACAAGTTGATGGTAAACGATGGGTTCAAGGTCAAAGAGTTTATCAAATTTCCACTCTTGTAAAAGAGGAAGATATTTAAAATTGATAGCTAACATAGCTTGACGAGAAGGAATACGTTCTTCCCGGATTTTGTAAGAGTCGAAATATTGATAATACCAAAAACGATGATTTCTAGGACTAGGATGATTGAAACACGAATTTTGGATAGTCAAATTAGGATCAATAGGATTAGGATTAGAAATTGGAATAGGTGGAGGATTTGGAGGTGGATTGGTTGACGGTGTGAACGACTAGATGAAGACCTAGCACGTTTAGGATTGGACATGGTTTAGGAAATCGGAATAGAATTGATAACCTGTAATTTAGAAAACACATGTATGCAATTCAATCAATCCCACAACTCAATTGAGTCCTCAATATTTCAAGGTTCTCTAAATCAATCCTAATGGGCAAATTTTTTGAAAAACTTTTGAAAAATATGGTTTTGAGAAACAATATATGTATAGTTTTCATAATAACAACATAATTTAATCAAAACACAATAATTTGAAAATTAATTTTTTTTATTTATTTCGAAAATTTAGAAAATTTTGAAAAAATCTTGTATTTTTGATGAAATTAGTTGTAATATCTAGTTTCTAATTACTAACTAATCAATGCCCGATCAAAAATTCAACCTAGAACTAATTAAAACTAGTTCTATGTTCATAAATTGATAAAAAGAAGTTTTGGAAAAATACCTTGAATGATTTCGGATTTGAGTGAGATTAGATGAAGTTTGCACGTTTTTGATGATTCCAACAGGTTTAGAGGATGATATTTGAAGTGAATTCCGATTAAAAACATTGATTTGAGGCAAAGTGGAGATATGGAGAGCGTAGAGAGGAGAAACGGCGTAAGAGAAGAGAAGAGAAGAGAGTTTTGGGCCAAAACCAAGGGTTCTGCCCGATAAAACCATAACCCCAGGGAGGTATCGATTCCCTTGTGGGGGGAATCGGTTCCCTCAAGGGGGGATCGATTCCCTCTGCACCAAAATGCTAAAATCCGATTTTAAACACCCAAAATGCTAAATTAATTACCTCTAGTGGTATTGGCAACTCATATATTGAAAATTAATCATGTTCAAACAATTCAATTAATCTTTAAACGATATTTGAACATAAAATTAATTTTTTAATTTTTTATCAAGAATCATAAACTCCCCCTAACTAATAGCAATGAATGCAATCAAAAATTACTATTATAAGCATTTTTCATTTATTATTAAAAGTGCTAAAATTATTTTAAACACTCAGTGAAGATAGATTGGTCAAACCTAATTCTCTTCTAAGTGTCCAAAATCGTTCCTTGTCTAAAGGTTTTGTAAAGATATCCGCTAATTGGTGCAAAGTATCAATAAATTCTAGAACTACATCTTCCTTAGTGACATGGTCTCTAATGAAGTGATGTCTTATTTCAATGTGCTTAGTTCTAGAGTGTTGGGTTGGATTTTTAGTGAGACAAATAGCACTAGTATTGTCACACTTGATAGGAATGGTACCTACTTCAATTCCATAATCAAAAAGTTGTTGTTTCATCCATAAAACTTGTGCACAACAACTACCAGCTGAAATGTATTTGGCTTCAGTGGTAGATAATGCAACACAATTTTGTTTCTTTGAAAACCAAGAAATTAGCATATTTCCAAGGAATTGGCAAGTACCGGAGGTGTTTTTCCTATCTAATTTGCATCATCCATAATCCGCATAAGAAAAAGCATGCAAGCTAAAGCTAGAGTCTCTAGGATACCAAAGTCCTAAACTAGGAGTGTCCTTAAGGTATCTAAAGATTCTCTTAACAGCTAGTAAATGTGATTCCTTAGGGCATGATTGAAATCTAGCACATAAGCAAACACTAAACATAATGTCCGGTCTACTTGCAGTTAGATAAAGTAGAGATCCAATCATTGACCTATATAATTTAACATCTACACATTTACCTCCTTCATCTAAGTCAAGCTTTGTTGAAGTGCTCATTGGAGTGTCATGAGGTTTCCCATTTTCCAGTCCAAACTTGAGCTATCTTTGACGTACTTAGCTTGATTGATGAAGATGCCATCTTTTCTTTGCTTGATTTGGAGTCCCAAGAAAAATGAGAGCTCCCCCATCATGCTCATCTCAAACTCACTTTGCATTAGCTTAGAAAATTCTTGGCAAAGAACATCATTAATAGAACCAAATATTATATCATCAACATAAATTTGAACTACTAATAAATTTTTACCTTTATGCTTCAAAAACAATGTAGTGTCAACCTTCCCTTTTGAAAAACCTTTTTCAATTAAAAATTTTGACAATCTTTCATACCAAGCTCTAGGAGCTTGCTTTAAACCATAAAGAGCTTTTGTCAATTTTAAAACATGATCCGAAAAATTTGAATCTTCAAACCTGGAGGTTGTTCCACATACACTTCTTCTTTATAAAACCATTTAAAAATGCACTTTTAACATCCATTTGATATAATTTAAATTCATTGAAACATGCAAATGCTAATAACATTCTAATTGCTTCCATCCTAGCTACGAGAGCGTATGTTTCATCATAGTCTATGCCCTCTTCTTGAGTATACCCTTGAGCAACAAGTGTAGCCTTGTTTCTCACTATATTACCACTCTCATCAAGCTTATTTCTAAATACCCATCTAGTACCTACAGTAGATTTATTTTTAGGCCTTTCAACTAATGTCCATACTTTACTTCTCTCAAATTGATTTAACTCTTCTTGCATAGCCATAATCCAATGTTCATCATTTAATGCTTCTTTAATATTCTTAGGCTCTATGCATGAAAAAAATGCAACATAATTACAAATATTTCTAAGAGAAGATCGAGTTGTTACCCTTTTGATGGATCACCTATAATTTCACCATCCTTGATAGTTATACTCTCTTGGATAAGATACTTCCTTTCTTCAATGGTTGGATTCTCAAGAGGATCATGAGTTTCCTCATTTTTCGTTTCTTCCTTTGATGATGGTTCTCCAAAGTCATGTCTAACGTCATTTGTATTTATAACACCTACATCATCATTCACACAAGAATCCTTCCTCGAAAGGGGATTATCATCGAAAACAACATGTATAGACTCTTCTACAACTAAAGTTGTTTTATTAAATACACGATAGGCTTTAGAATTTAAGGAATAACCCAGAAAAATTCCTTCATCACTTTTAGCATCAAATTTGCCAAGGTTTTCTTTACGTTGTTTAAAACAAAACATTTACATCCAAAGGATGAAAATAACTAATGTTAGGCTTTTTATTTTGAAAATTTCATATGGAGTTTTCTTTAAAATTGGCCTAATCATTACTCGATTTACAACATAACAAGCGGTATTTGTGGCTTCCGCCAAAAAATATTTTGGCAAATTATTTTCACAAAGCATGGTTCTAGCCATTTCTTCTAAAGTTCGATTTTTCCTCTCAACAACTCCATTTTGTTGAGGGGTTCTAGGTGCTGAAAAATTATGGCTAATACCGTTAGAGTTACAAAATTCAGTAAATCCAAGATTTTCAAATTCAGTTCCATGATCACTCCTAACACTAGTTATAGAGTAACCTTTTTCATTTTGGATTACTTTTGAAAATGTGATAAATTGTTCTAATGCTTCATCTTTAGTATTTAAAAATAGAACCCAAATATATCTAGAATAGTCATCTACCAAGACAAATGCATATTGTTTTCCACCCAAGCTAGTAGTTCTAGTTGGCCCAAAAAGATCTAAATGGATCAATTGTAAAACTCTACTAGTTGATACATCATTAATGGATTTAAAAGAAACTCGCTTTTGTTTTCCTTAAGCACAAGCATCACATATTTATCATTATCAAATTTAAGCTTAGGCAACCTCTTACTAGGTTCCTTGAATTAACCGTTGCAAAACACTTATACTAGCATGTCCTAGTCTCCTATGCCATAACCAACTATCATGTTCATCCTTAGCAACTAGGCATAAATTAGTCATATCAAAAGAATCTAAATGCACCATGTATATGTTTCTTATTCTATGACCAACAAGCATAATCCGATTAGATGCAATGTCAATGACTTTACAACCATTAATTTCAAATAAGACATTGAATCATTTATCGCATAATTGAATAATACTCATAGATTATGCTTTAATCCATTCACATATAAAACATTTTTAATTTGTATGGAATAGGTATTACCTATTGTACCAATACCTTCAATGTGACCTTTTGAATTGTCTCCAAAAGTCACTTCTCCTCCATTTTTTGCGTTAATCTCAATGAACCGGCTTTTGTCTCCGGTCATGTGTCTTGAGCATCCACTATCAAGGTACCATGAATTTGAATTTGTTTCCCGTGCCTTGTAGCAATGCTCCTTTCCCTACAAACATAGATTAATTTTTGATTTTTGGTACCCAAATTCTTTTGGGTCCATATTCATTAGTTTCCAAAATCCTAGTCCCCTTAGGTATCCATTTGTGTAGGATATTTTTATCTTTAGTAATAATGAGTTCTTTAGGAACCCACATACTTCTAACGATTTTTCCATTAGAGGTTCTTTGGGGACCTCTATGATTGTAGTTTTTAAAATTTTTTCTAACAAAGTTGGATTTTGAATTTCCACCTTTTTCAAAATGTTTTGTTCCAACTTTATCAAAAGAAGTTTTAAGATTATCAATTTTCTTTTGATGATCATCATTGATCTTTGAAAGTAAATTTTGCAAATCTAAATTTTTCTTTTCAAACTCTTCAAGTTTGATTTGCAAATCTTTGATTTTACTTTCAAGATCGTTGTTGGTTTTGGATATGAGTTTTTTTTTTCATTTTTCAATTTTGAAACATTATTTTTATATTTTAAAAATAATTTCTCATAATCCAAAGCCAACCCATTATATTCCTCTAATAACTCATCAAAGGATAAATCATCAAAATCGGATGAGTTAGAGGTTACCTAGAATCTTCCCCAAATGCCGTCAAGCACAAGTTAGCTACTTTTTGTTCCTCTTCATCGGAACTTTCTTCATCGCTCCATGTAGCCACATAAGCCTTGTGCTTATTCTTTGATTGACCCTTTTTCTTCAATTGTGGGCAATCATATTTGACATGCCCTGGCTTTTTGCATTCGTAGCAAATGATTGGGTCATTCTCTTTCGGTTCATTTTTGAGGCCTTCATTTCGTTTGAATTTTCTTCCTCGATAAGGTCTCATCATTTTTCTGAACCGTTTGGCAAACAATGCCATTTCTTCGTCATCGTCATCGTTATTCGAATCACTCTCATCTTTTGTGGATTTGAGAGCAACTCCAATATTTTTCTTCTTCTCCTTCTCCTTTGGTGTCTCGTCAATCTTGTCGAGATCCACCTCATCTTCGAGCATCATTTCATGAGTGAGGAGTGACCCAATTAGCTCTTCAAGAGTTAAGGACGTTAAGTCCTTAGACTCGAAGATTGCCGTCTTCTTTGATTGCCACGATTTTAGGAGGGAGTAGACTAACTTCCTCACAAGCTTTTCATTTGAAATGATCTCTCCATATGATTGAGACCATTGACAATCGTTGAAAATCTATCCGTCATAGCTTTGATATCTTCATTGGTTTCATCCTGAAATTTTCATAGCTATACGTTAGAATACTAATTTTAGATTTCTTTACCTCATCGGTACCTTCATGAGTGACTTGAAGTTTGTCCCATATTTATTTGGCGGTTGTACATGATGAAACTCTTCCGTATTCATCTGGTCCAAGAGCACAAAAAATGATATGGATGGCTTTGAAGTTGAGCTGGAACATTCTTGTCTCTCCTTCACTCCACAACCTTGGATGAGTGAGAGGTTTGATGTATCCTTCTTCTACAGCATTCCATGCTCCCATGTCACTTGCTTGAATGAAGTACATCATTCTATTCTTCCAATAGGCATAGTTAGCTCCATTGAAGAAAGGAGGCTTGTTGACGGGCATCGAGACGAGACCGGAGTCGAAGTTTGAAGCGGAGGCCATTGATGACTTTGATTATCGATATAACTCTTCCCGAATCGACTCAAGAGGCGATTAAACCTTCAAATGAGTTAGGCTCTGATGCCAATTGTTGAGTTAATCGATTGACGAAATTGGCCAAGAGGGGGTGAATTGGCAATTAAAAATTTGGTGGAAGCTTTTACAGAAAATTGAAAGTAATTGCACAGCGATTTAGAGTGGTTCGACTTTCTCAATCAAAGTCTACGTCCACTAACTTAGCTATCCACACTAAGGATTTTCCAACAAATTCACTAATTTGTTCTTTCTTTTGAGGCCAAAGAGATAACCTTACAACACCCTCAAGAATATACCCCAATTCTTGAGAACACTCTTTCCCAAAGAGAAGATTACAAATTTGCAATCTTACAAGGAAAACCTCTCAAGGTACGATGTTTGTACAATTCTAGAACAAGAAAAGAACACTCATAAATAATTACAAATGAGCACAAATGGTGTTCTTTGAAAGCAAAATGAATATTGAAAGGAAAATTGGCTTGATTTGCACAAACTTGGTGTTTGATGCTTTCTCTCTTGTTTCTCTATAATTTCTTGTTGATCAAGGGCTTCATAACTTGTTTAAATACACCTTGAATCACTTCTGAACGTTGGGGATGATTAGTGAAGATCATATAGCCATTTTTGTGTGAAAACAATTAATAAAACAGCTTGGAGCGTGGGGGGAATCGGTATCCCCTATGGGGAATCAGTTCCCTAAGTGTAAAATTCAAATATTTTGACCGTTATACAAGGGGGGAATCGGTTCCCTCCGAGCATACTGGAATTCTCGGAGCCAAACCATTCAGGGGGGAATCGGTACCCCCTTAGGGGGAATCGGTTCCCTCTGAGCAATCTGGAATTTTTGGCTTTGAAATGGTTCGAAATACTTTGTAAAATTATTTTGAAATTTTAAGATTAAAACTTAATTTTACACTTGAGTAAGGATTAAAAATGATCTTTGAAAGATTTGGAGTAATGTTTTGATATTCGAATAATTCTATCGAATATACTTAGAAAATCATTTGGAAAATCTTAAAATTCATTTAACTTAATTTGTTATATCGAAATATCATAATGTTTTCAACAAGTCATTAATATCATATGCGCGTTTGTAATAGGCAATAATCCCTGCAAATAAACCCCTGCGAAAAAATCTCTGCATATAGACAAAAACGTAAGACCCGACTAAATTTAAAAGTGAAGAGAATGATACACAGAAGTCTACGATAGCAAGCCCAGTTCTAAGCCTTCATAAATACCAATAACAGAAACGTATAAAAAGTAGAAGTCATGGAAATTACTACAAAGGCATTAAAAGAAGACAGAGATGATACACCCTAGAGATGTGACCCACACTACTCGACTACTCTAGTTTAAGTCTCCATAATTTCCTATCAGAGGTCATGTCCTCTGTAAGGGCTAAATCTATCAAATCAGATCTCAAGCAGTCTTCCTACTTCCGCCTTGGTCGTCCTCTCCTTCTGGAACCGTCGACTGTAATCGACTCTACCCTCCTGACCGCATCCGACGGTAGTCGCCTAAGAACATGTCCAAACCACCGTAGTCTTCCCTCCCTCAATTTTTCGGAAACAGGTACCACCCCCAAGGACATCCTAATAGCAGAGTTTGTTGTCATATCTCACAGAGTCCTACCGCATGTCCATCGAAGCATTCTCATTTCTGCGGCCTCTATCCTCCTTACATGATCCTTCTTGGTTGCCCAACATTCTGATCCATACAACAGCGCTGGTCTTATTGCCATTCTATAAAATTTTCCCTTAAGTTTTAGAGGCACCTTTACAATTGTAGGGGACCAATGCAATAGATTGTGATGAACATAAAAATTGCTTTGTTTCCCTCCATCTCTTATTGATAGTCACATATCTTACGAAGGGACAAATTTTTAAAATTCTAAAGAGACAAATACATGTTACCAATAAAAAACATCTAAAATATTTTAAATATATGATATTTTTGAATTTTCAAGATCGATTTTCACGATCTACTTTCACTCAATCCATCACTAATTATAATTAAAGATGGTTGTCTCTCAGTTTTTTTTAATTGAAAATTATAGGTATTGCTTTCTAATCTATAACCAAATATCATGTCCGTTGGCCAAGTTCTAAAAGAAAATTTGGAGAGAATATTTGTTCTTTTTAAAGAGAAACTGATTTATATTTCAGTATGGATCTGAAATATGATACTTGAAAATAATTTATAAGGAAAGAAATGAAAACTAAGATAATAATCGAGGTTATTAAATAGGTATGTAGATTACATTAATTATAAAGGGTATTATATAAAATTATATTATATATACATTTATAATAATTATAAACAAAATATAACGGTAAGTGATTAGTGACAATTTGATGAGTAAAAGTGTGAACAATTAAAGTAATGAAAAATAGAGAGAGATCACTCTGATGACTCGAGTACCATACATAGAGGAGGAGAACATGAAGAATATCTAAAGCGGATGAAAGAAAAATCAATCTCCCTTAATCGTAGTTTCATCTGACATATATTCGAAAGCCAACAAAATGACATATACCAACGAACGAAAAAATCAAGCATCAAGAAAGCAAGCAACCAAATAAACTTTTAGAATCGCAGACCAAGAAGAAGACAATGCAATAAAAATTCAAATGCTTGACTCGACTCGTCCTCGTTGAAGACTTTTATTACTCGACTCAATTTATTACTCGTTAAACTCTTGCTCGAGTCATGTTCGTTAAAAATTTTTGTTATGGAAGTTGAAATTTGTTACAAATTCCTAGTGTGAATGAAGGTTAGTTGTGGAATGCTGAAAATAGAGAGTGAAGACACGGTAGCCTTTGATTTGATAAACTTGTTTCTTGATTCAATGCCTAACATCGCCCGTGACTGTAACTAGGGATAGATATTTGATTCTGATTCGACGATTTTAATTTGATTCGGTTTGATTGAATTAGTTTTATTTTTTTAAAAATAAATAAATAAATTTAAGTTTAGTCAAGTCAAATATTTTTAAAGGATATAATAGGGTTTAAGGTGAAAAAAATTGATCTGACCTAATCTGATATAATATTATAAGTATCTCTTAAATATTTAAAGATAATTGTAATGACATTTCTTTCTATATTATTTGTTTCAATCAAATCTTTATTTTACCTAATAATATATATATAGATGTTGGATTGAATCAAACAGTAGTTTCGATCTAAAAAATCAAGTCAAATTTCAGGTCGAATGAGATCCTTTAAACTCAAATTAAGCTAGACTAAATTTAATCATCAAATAGAATTTACGTGAGTCAGAAATTTATTCTAATCCAATCCGATCCATGAACATCACTACACTTAGGGATGGGCATGGATCGGGTTGGATCAGGTTTTTGGTCCACATTAAGGGTGTTCAGATCTAATCCGATTCAAAAAAAATAACCGGAAACCGATCCAAAAAATCGATAACCGAAAAAATCGAAACCGATTTAGTATGTTTGATTTTAAAAAAAAACAGATCGATTCGGTTTCGATTTGAAAAACCGAAATCGAACCGAACCGATATCTATTACAATGAAGTGTAGTCTGTTACACTATTTGAAATGTTCAACATAGTATCTATTACACTATAACTGAATTACTAAGAGAAAATTATTTAAGTGAATCTATATGCAAATTAGGGCATTATAAGAATTAAATTTACTTGCATTAATCATTCCTATGTTCTAAAATATTGCTGCAAGAGCCTAGAAAACAGTTTTCCATGAACAATTGCAATTAATTTTGTTAGTTGACTTACCATTTCTAGTATTTACCTTGTTTGATATGGACAGATTGTTTACAAATTTGTGCTAAACTTGATGTGTGTTTGTTCTTTTTTTTTTATTTCTTTTCTACTGTTTGTTTTGCTGATCTATGTAGATTAGTTGAGAATTGAATTTAAATTTGATGGATTTAGCAATTTTGATGAGTTGCTTGAGATTATGGTTGGGAGATGATATTATTCCTTTTAGGCCCCGTTTAGTTCAGGGTATAATTTATTCCCGGGAGGAATATTTTTTTCCCAGAGAAATATCCCCACATTTGGATCAGTTACATTACCAAGCGCCGAGAAAATATTAAGACCAACAGTGATTTTTTACTCTGCTTTCCCGGGAATATCTATCCCCCATCTTACTTAGGTATTTCATTATTCCCATCCCGTTGTCTAAAATATCCTCTCCCTACTTCGCTATGGCTAAAATCTTCTTATTCTTCGACTTGGTTATGGGTTTGTGTTCTCAAAATTGGAATTCCCAAAATTGAAACCCCTTTGCAAAGCCACTCATTCCTTCCTCACGCTCCACCGCTCTAGCCTCCAGCTGTGCGCTCTTGGTTCGCAGTCCTTTGTTTGATCTTTAATCTTTCCTTTTGAGGAAACAAATTACTAAAATGAGAGGGTTACTAAACAAACTCGTCTCCCGCTCTCTCTCCGTCGCCGGCCAGTGGCAGCAACAGCAGCTTCGTCGTCTCAACATCCACGAATATCAGGTTTATTTACTTATTTTTTCTTCTTTTATGTATTTTATTCCTTGCGTTTATAGTTTTTATTATTTCTGAGAAAATTTAAATAGAAAACTGTGGTTTAGTTATGATCTAAAGTTTACATTTTCATGCTTATGAAATGAATTTTATGTAGTTGATGATTTTTTTATGGAAATTGATCTTCGAGTTGACTGCCATAATAGTTTTTTTGGATCTATGTGTCTTTCTGGAAATATAAATGTCATATAAGATTCTTGGTGACAAACGTGATTTTTGTAATCTGAAAACCAGGGGGTTGAGTTGATGAGCAAATACGGTATTAACGTGCCAAAAGGAGTTTTCGTTTCTTCTCTTGACGAAGTTAAAGAAGCTGCCAAGACAACATTCCCCAATCAAAATGAGGTAACTTATTCAATTTATGCGCAGAAGTTGTTTGTTGTTTAATAGCACACTTGTTGATTTTGTTAAGAGCAGAAGAATTAATGGCGTGTGTTTTTCACTGAGAAATTTAGTTTTGAGAAACTATTTTATGACATTTTTATATAAAATGACTGTATAATACAAGTATTGTGAACTTGGATTATAATGCAGGTGGTTGTTAAAAGTCAAATTCTGGCAAGTGGAAGAGGCTTGGGAACGTTCCTAAACGGTTTTAAGGGTGGAGTTCACATCGTCAAGACTGATTATTAAGGTTAAAATAATCGTTTTAGAAGTTTTGGCATAACCAATAAGGTAGTCTCTCCATCCACAGTGATCATGGTTATGCAACTGACTCATGAGTTATTTCTGATAGGTACCTATTGATGTTTTAAAAGGAATTACGAATGAAGATGCTGCCAAGGTCGTTGATGGTTTGGCTCCAAAGGTTGCTGATAGAAACGATTCTATTGAACAAGTGAAGAAGTTATATAAGCTTTTCTGTGAATCTGATTGCACATTGTTGGAAGTGAGTATGGTTTTCTTTCTTTGTTTGGCTACATTTTACTCTGGCTACCTCGTGTTACCAGTCATCTTATATGGATTTCTGTTTATCTTGTGTTCATCTTTGTCTAAATCGTTTATTGTTGTCAACAGATCAATCCTCTTGCTGAGACTTCTAGCAACCAATTAGTAGCTGCTGATGCGAAGTTAAACTTTGATGATAATGCTGCATTTCGTCAAAAGCATATATTTTATCTTCGTGATCCGTCACAAAAAGATCCTTGAGAAGTATGTAACAGTATTCTCTTTTATCATGTTTATCAAATGGTTATTCTTGGTTGTCTTCCAGAAACAGTATCAACAATTGCATGATTATCTAATGTTTGTACACATGGCCCTGATTCTGCATTTTTTCCTATTACAGGTTGCAACTGCCAAAGCTGATCTGAATTACATTGGCTTAGATGGAGAAATCGGTTGCATGGTAAATGGTGTAGGGTTAGCAATGACTACAATGGATATAATTAAGTTGCATGGGGGAACTCCTAATTTTCTTGATTTAGGTGGAAATGCTTCTGAAGGCCAGGTAGTGATGTTCTTTACTTTTAATTAAATACTTTCACAGTTAATTTATGTAGTATTTGTTAACGTAGTTTCTTGTGGATACTTTAGTTTCATTTGCATTCTCATTAGCTGCTTGGATTGCCATTGTGGATTCAAGAAGAAGCGGGACATAAATTATTAAAGAAAGTTGTTATTTGATGTCAACACATCTGAACCAAGGGATACATATAAAGTGTTATGAAGCTATTTTAAGTAGATCGTTAGCAAGATTGGTATTGACTCGTATGGGTGGAGAGGTTTTTTGCCACGGTTATCCAGGCAGCTCTGGAGGTGTATTTCATGGTGGCTTGGTTTATATTTTACTTTGTGGTAAAGTATAGGGAAGCTAATGCAGAGGGTAGGAGGTACGGGAGGAGAGAGTTGGAGGCTTTGGTTTATGGACATCGATGAAACTCAATTGAGAAAAAATTGGTGAAAGTTGCTTTTGCTGCCAGTTTTTTTTGTTGTGATACTGATGATAGCTCAAGATAGTGGCATTTTCAAAGGCTTTGAGACTTCCTAGTTTTGCAGTGCTAGTGATGAAATACGCCAGATTTTTGTCTAAAAACCTGTCAATGCATATCATGTACTTTTTATCATGAGGGAAAACTATATAATACTTGTGTAATTGTTCCACAACAAAGCTTCTATGTGCATATTCTGTTATCTATCGTCTTTTATTGCCTTGCAGTGCTTGTTCCTTGCTGGTATCAATGAGAATAGTAATGATTTCTCATGCTTCATGTAGTGTTGATGCTGTTATACTTGTACTACTATATTTTTGTTGTGTTGTCTTTTTCCTTTACTCTTTGTGGGTGTGTGATGATATAAATTTCTGTATTTGCACTAGTAAGCTTTTCTTGTTTTTACCTGCGGCAAAATTTGTTTGAGATGTTGACTGCTATGTATTACATTGTTGTCCATTAAATTATCAAATGGGAAAAAATGTAAAGGTTTTTAAGTTTTGAATGTTGGATACCGTTCTTAGTGTGCTTACTGATGTCTTAGAGGTTACCTTGACGAGCTTTAGGAATGAAACCATCATTAGACTGACCAAAGGTTATTTATGAGAGATGCAATAAATGTTAAGTTAGTTGATCAAGAGAAGAAAATATGAGTTTAATCATGAAAGAGCGTAAAAGGGTTTGCATAAATTTCGTATAAATTTACTTTAGCTGTGAGTTTTGCCATTTTATTGGAGTGAAGAAAAGTAGTTGGGGAAATTGAATGGCAACTGTAGGGGCATGCGGTGTTTGTATTTTATGCAGTAATGGGAATATTTATTGGGATGTGATACGTTAGCAAATATTAGATGGTAAAGTGAGATTCACAATAAAAATATTATCCAACGAAATCATCGTCATAGTCGATTTAATATCATAATGAAAGTTAAAAATTCTTAAATTGAACATGATATATTTTTATATAAATTATGTTGAATTAAAATTTTAATATATTTTTTAAATAAATTATGTAAAATTTAATATTAATTAAAATTAAAATAATACATGATATATTTAAATAATAAAATAATATATTATCGATGAATTTTTATATAAATAATTTTTATTTAAATATATTATCGATGAATTTTTATTTAAATAATTAGAATTTCACTTGTTAAAAAATATAGAACAATGTCAATTTGGTAAAATATACATTCTAGTAATCTTTTATTCCTTCAACCAAACACTGTAATCTTACATTACTGCCAAACAAACCAAACACAGTAATGTAACATTCCCAGTAATGTGTTAGGTAATATTACATTCCGGTAATCCTATTCCCACTGGTAATCTTATATTCCGTGAACCAAACACACCCTTATATTCATCAACAGTGTTTATTCGATCGATGTTAGATTAGGATGTGAAATGGTGAAACTATTTGACCCCCATAGGCAGTGTTGTTGCTTTGAATTATTTTGAAAAATTAGAATCCAAAAAACGCACAAATCCAAACCGAATCAAATCGTACTTAATTGGATCGGATCAAATCGGATTTTTTAGAAACATCCAAACCGATCCAAACTGCAAACATTTATATTTTCAGAGCGGATGAAGTTTTAGCCAAAAACCAATCCAAACCGACCGCGAACACCCCTAGTCCACATGACCCGACCCGAGAACAAGGAGTCCTCCACCCGAGACCCGACCCGACCCGATATATAACTTAAAAAACCTGACCCGACCTGAAATAATAAAAAAAATTTAAACAGCGACTTAATGGGAAAAAATATAGAGAGGGGTATTATTGTAATTATTCTTAAATATTTAAGGTAAAATTATATATATTTTTCGGGTCGAGTATTTTTCACCCTGAACTCAAACACCAAATAAAAAAAACCGACCCGACTCGAATCTATTTTTTACCCTATCGAATCGGATCAAAACCTGTCGAGTTCGGGATCCCTATACGTGACACTTAGTTTTTTAAAATATAAACAACTTTCATGGGGATACAAGACACAAGTAATGGTCGAAATCTGATCTTTGCCTTACCCCTTTTTCTACTTTTCTACTTTTAGTTCTAATAATTTTCTTTTGAGGTAAAATACATATTTAGTATCTAATTATCATTTTTGTTACTTTTTAATCGTTCAATTATCTTTTTAAAAATTATATTTAACATTACATTTTGATTTTATCTTGACCAACCCACCGTTACAAAATTAATAAAATTGCTGCCGTTATATTTTTTTATATTTTTTCAATGATGATACATCAGCATTACCGTTAATTTTTTAACGACAAGTGATCAAAATGAAACTAAAACTAAACACTAGTTATGATTTTGAAAAAAAAAAATAGTTAAGTGGCCAAAATGAAACAAAAGTGATAGTTAAGATACTAAATGTGTAGTTTACAAAAACGAAACAATAGTGTGTCCTTTACTTCCACATAAGAGATTCCTCTGTATCTGCTCTCTCTTGTTTTCCGGGTCGTTCTGCGGTGCGGCGCCTAAAAAACGGCTAATATACGGCGTGACCGGTTAAACAAGTGACCGGTTAAAATTTAGACCGGTTATGTTATATTATTTAACCGGAAATATTATAAAGTACAATAACATACTAGGTAGCGCTTATATAATGTAATAGGTAGCGCTTATATTTACCTATTTTATAAGTAAACCAGTATATTATACCGATAGCATTGCAAATTTACCTATTACATTATATTATATTATATTGAAAGTGTCCATACTTTTTATAAAAAGGATCGATACTTTAACAGTGTTTCATGTTTTCCACCTACAATATTGATTTAATAATTTCATTTGCACAAAAAATTATTTGATTGTTTTGATATTTTATAAAATATTATTTAGAATTTTAATTTAATAATAATATATACCGTAACGTAAAAAATAAATCATTAGACGCCTATAATTACTAAATTAATATCTTAAAACTCACTCAAAAGATAACCTTAAATTAATGTTTTCCACAGTGAAAAAAGTATGGACACTTTTATAAAAAGGATAGACACTTTACAATATAACCACTACCTATTGCTTGGCATCATATGAGATTTGGATTTTGATTTCCTTTTGCTTGGCACCAAATGAGCTTTGGATTTTGATGAGCATCGGAAGTATTTCAGACTTATGATTTGGGTGGTACTCAACTTATGATTTTAGTTGCTATTTGTTACATTTCTTGTATACCACCCAGATCATACGCTCGAAACGTTTCTGACGCTTTAAAGTTGACCAAAAATAAAATGGTCGGGATTTCCTCGCGTTTATACGTTGGAAAAAAAACAATGGAAATAGGAATAATCAATGATAACATGCATATTGGCTTGGGCTAATATTTATAGTGGAGCCGAAATATATTGAAATTCAAACTCAAATTGAAATTTAAATTCAAACTCCAATTACATATGAAATGAATTTGAAATGCAGTGTTAAATTGAACATGAAAATTGCATAATTGATTCATACTGTTCAAGTAACATGCTTTATGAACCATCAAGCTAAAAGACAATATTGATTGAGTTCAAAGCTGAGTTGTGAGTTGATGGAGTTGTCACACTTGTCACATGGTTGGAATAAAGTACTCACATGCGAGATAGATACCTATTACATTATATAAACGATACCTATTACATTATATAAGGGCTACCTATTACATCATATGTTTACCTATTATATTGAAAGTGTCCATACTTTTTATAAAAAGGATCGATACTTTTTTTAAAACTTATGTAATTTATGTTTCAATTTTTTTAACAGTGTTTCATGTTTTCCACCTACAATATTGATTTAATAATTTCATTTGCACAAAAAATTATTTGATTGTTTTATATTTTATAAATATTATTTAGAATTTTAAATTTAATAATAATATATACCGTAACGTAAAAAATAAATCATTAGACGCCTATAATTACTAAATTAATATCTTAAAACTCACTCAAAAGATAACCTTAAATTAATGTTTTCCACAGTGAAAAAAGTATGGACACTTTTATAAAAAGGATAGACACTTTACAATATAACCATTACCTATTACATTATATAAACGATACCTATTACATTATATAAGGGCTACCTATTACATCATATGTTACCTATTATATTGAAAGTGTCCATACTTTTTATAAAAAGGATCGATACTTTTTTTAAAACTTATGTAATTTATGTTTCAATTTTTTAACAGTGTTTCATGTTTTCCACCTACAATATTGATTTAATAATTTCATTTGCACAAAAAATTATTGATTGTTTTTATATTTATAAAATATATTTAGAATTTTTAATTTAATAATATATACCGTAACGTAAAAAATAAATCATTAGACGCCTATAATTACTAAATTATATCTTAAAACTCACTCAAAGATAACCTTAAATTAATGTTTTCCACAGTGAAAAAAGTATGGACACTTTTATAAAAAGGATAGACACTTTACAATATAACCATTACCTATTACATTATATAAACGATACCTATTACATTATATAAGGGCTACCTATTACATCATATGTTTACCTATTATATTGAAAGTGTCCATACTTTTTATAAAAAGGATCGATACTTTTTTTAAAACTTATGTAATTTATGTTTCAATTTTTTTAACAGTGTACTGCGAATTTAAAATGATAATATACTTGTAGTTATTGTACATACCTAAATATGTACTGCGAATTTAATGTTGTACCCACCCTTTAACTACAGAAACATGTTCAAAATGAACCTTCGTTACATATCCATCAACTCCTGGAGCACTGAACTTGCACAACAAAATTTTTGCCATGGATAATACTGATGTAGACAATGTTAAGCCAACCGAGGAATGCCATGAAGTACATAATGTTGATGAATCTGACAGATTGGTTGGTCAGCTCTTCTGTTCACGTGATCAAGCTTGGCACTTTTACAAGGGATTCGCACGGGAACATGGGTTTAGTGCACGTAAGGGAACAACACGGCTTGACGTGGAAGGGAATGTGAAGACACAAGAATTTTGTTGTTCCAAAGAAGGGTTTCGAGTATCAAAAGTCAATACTGTTGATCGTCAACGTGCTCATACGCCAGTCACAAGAACAGGATGTAAGGCTAGAGTCGTAGTTACAGCAACAAATACAAACGATCAGTGGGTTATAAGTAAGTCTGATCAGAAACATAATCATGCATTGTGCACATCTGCTATGACACCATTTATGCGTTCTAATCGAGCTGTAAGTAAGGCTGATATCGATGAGGCAACAACATTGAAAGAGGTCGGTGTTGGCACGTCACAAGTAATGAACTATTTAACGCAGCAGGCAGGGGGCTATCATAATGTTGGATTTACACATAAAGACCTCTACAATGCACTTCAAAGAGGTAAAGCAAAGGAAATCGTCGATGGGGATGTGAATGCGCTTATTGCCTACTTTGATTATAAGAAACATGATGATCCCGGGTTTTTTATGACATACTCGGTAGACGAATCGGGGGCATTGTATAATCTTATTTGGTCGGATTCTACATCGAGATCGGATTACACATGCTTCGGTGATGTAATTGCGTTCGACACAACGTACAAAGATAATTTGTATGGTCGACCAATTATGCCTATTGTTGGTGTCAATCATCACCATAACACAATTGTGTTTGCCACTGCCATAATCGCTGACGAAACGTCTCAATCTTTCGAGTGGGTGCTACAGAATTTTTTAGAAGCCATGATGAATAAATCACCTATTTCTGTTGTAACCGATGGGGATAGGGCAATGCAGAGGGCTATCAAATCTGTTATCCCTTATGCTAAGCACAGATTATGTTCTTGGCATCTTTCTCGCAATGCACAAGCTAACATTGGTGACCCAAAGTTTACAGCAGCATTCTCAAAATGCATGGCTTCCTGGTGGACAACCAAGGAATTTGATATTCAATGGCGTTCGATTGTTTCAGAATTCAACGTCCAAAAGCATCCATGGGTGATTGAGAAGGGAAATACACGACACTTATGGGCACAAGCATATCTAACCGGTCATTTCTTTGCCAATATTCGCTCAACACAAAGGTGCGAGTCTATGAATGCTTCACTAGCTATTGCACTGAAACACAAGAAGACATATTTAGATGTTGTTCGTGCAATTGAAGATGGAATTAGTAGAATGCGTATGAACGAGTTGAAAGCGGATTACTTAAGTTCCCATACGAAGCCCTTCCAGATCACAAAACTGGTCGACCTTGAAAGCCATGCCGCTGCGATTTTTACCCGCGAATCTTTCGTGTTCCAAGATGAACTTACACGGGAGACATTGTACCGGATTGAGGCAGAGATTAAGTCCTTATCAGATGAATGTCAACATTATATTTTGTCAAAGTACGCAGAAAAAAATAGGAAATTTGAAATTAGTTTTGATTCTCGTACGAAACTCTAATTTGCTCCTGCAAAAAATTCGAGACCGTTGGACTTCCGTGTCGCCATCACTTCACATTTTGAAGCAATTGGACTACACATTTGCCCGGGACTTTGATTCAAAGTAGGTGGACTAATGATGCGAAGGCTTCTGCACCCAGCTATGTTGATTTGAATGTGTCTCCAGAAGTGATGCAAATGGCAAGGTTCGCTGCTCTACGTTCAACGTCAAGTAGGTTATGCTACATTGCATCAAAGACAGACGAGTCTTTCAAAACCGCAAGAGATGAGATGAAAAAAACTAATAGAAGAATTAGAAAACTCGTTTGGTTTGAATCATTCAGTCAACCAGAGCATTGTAGTAAACAATGTTCGTGACCCTCAACGAAAACAACGCAAGCGAAAAGAAGTGCCGAAGAACAAGGTCGAGAAGCAAATTAGGCGATGTGGGTACTGCAACGGTGAGGGGCATAACAAACTAACATGTCCTCAAGTCAAGCTTAGTTGAGTACAAGCACACAGCCTACATCAACTGATTTTTTCGAAGACGGAATGGAATGACAACGATCTCCATATAATATATCGTAAGTATCAACATCACTCCTATTGTATGTACATATAAATATTTTGAATGAAGGAAGAAAAACCGCGTTACTTCAAATTACCGACACTTTTTTAAATGGTATGGACATAAAGTACCGACACAATATTATAAAGTGTCGATATAGGTTGTAGACCTATTCGCTCATAAAACCGGTATATTTATACCGGTTATATTACAAAATTATCTATACATTATAATTATGGGTTCCGATGTGTAAAATGTCGACACTTTTTAAATCGTATCGACACATTTTTCTTCCAATATGGACATAAAGTACCGACACAATATTAAAAGTGTCGATATAGGTTGTAGACCTATTCGCGCATAAGACCGGTATATTTATACCGGTTATATTACAAAATTATCTATTACATTATAATTATGGGTTCCGATGTGTAAAATGTCGACACTTTTTAAATCGTATCGACACATTTTCTTCCAATATGGACATAAAGTACCGACACAATATTAAAAAGTGTCGATATAGGTTGTAGACCTATTCGCGCATAAGACCGGTATATTTATACCGGTTATATTACAAAATTATCTATTTTATTATAATATGTTGAAAGTGTCCATACTTTTTATAAAAGGATCGAAACTTTTTTTAAAGATATGTAATTTATGTTTCAATATTTTTTAAGTATGTTTCATGTTTTCCACCTACAATATTAATTTAATAATTTCATTTGCACAAAAATTAGTTGATTGTGTTGATATTTTATAAAATAATATTAAGAATTTTTAATTTAACAATAATATATACCGTAACGTAAAAAATTAATCATTAGACGCCTATAATTACTAAATTAATATCTTAAAACTCACTCAAATGTATATGTACACATAGAAGCAAATATGGAATAATTAATGAAAATATACATACAATATAATCACACCAAAATTTAAATACACAAGAATGTTCAAATAATGTACCGACAAACAAAATTAATCCGATGAAAAAGGGTTGTTTCTAATGAAGTCCGGAACATTAGAGGCCTTCAACAAATTTTCCAAATACTCTCGTATGTTTCCGCCTTTTTCTGAGGACATACATAAATAATTTCAATTATCAAACTAATGAGGTGCAATTTTACTAACAATAAATTAAATTCGCATAAGCATGAATAAATTTGTGTCATACCTAGAGCTTTGTCGTTCGAATGGGAAGCAGCGTCAAAGGTATGTGGACATATGTAATTGTATTCTATATAAACATAAGTTGTTAAAATAATCAATGTTGAACACCTGTTCAACTGATCAGAAACATATTGCATAAATGCAACCTACCGGATTATAAATCATTTTTTCCGCTGAATCATCGACCAAAGTGTATTTAGCTCGTTAAAATCTGGACACGCGTTCCAAACATCATTGAGATCTTTACAATAGGTAACAGAATCGTATGTTTTGCATTTTTTTTGATCCTGTTCACAAACAGTCGAACATAAATATGTAGGAATCATAGACAAGGAAAAGTCAGCAAACTGTAATGACATTCATCTTACCCACACGAATAGAAAATGCTCGGAAAATACAGGTAGTTTCTCAAGTACACGGTCGACGTTATGCCTGAGATTGTAATCAAGTTTGAATGTTAACATTCAAATGTATATTAACGATTTTGACTACAGTAATTCAATTGCCTCAAACATGTTCTAACCTCATCTTTGAAGACCAAAGGGCAACAACAAAATTGTCGACACAAAATTGCATAAATTCAATAATCCTCTTCTGAGGACAACATCTACAACATGAAGAAATGAGATTAAAGTTCTACGCTTATATGTTAAAATAATGGATACAAAAGAATAGAATTAAAACCTGCCGGCAGTCTTGGGATGTAGGCAAGGACACCATTGAGATCAAAAATTAAAAGTTTTCTTGAAGGCGGCGTTGCAGACACGATATACTTGTTTGGATCATCATCTTCATCATCATCATCTTCATCATCTTCATCGTCATCATCATCATCATCGTCATCTTCATCGTCAGCTTCATCTTCTGCGACCGATTGGTTGTCCACATCTGTTAAAGAAAATAAAATAAAGTTCAGAACGTGTAAATGTTAAGAAACATAGATAATGAATTACCTAACTCGTTTGATGTCGTTGACGTAATTCGTTACGCAACATGGAGACTTCACGTTGCAATGATGAAATATCGGATCGCATTCCACTCACAAGGGAATCAATATGCTCCCGAAAATTGACCATGTATTCCATCACGGTCTTAATTGTGACATCCTCTGCAACTGTTGCTTCTTCCATCATTGCGTCTCCACTTGGTTGCTCTTCTTCATGGCCAACGGGGTCCATTTCCTCCCTCTCTTGATCTAATCCGACCTCCTTGACACGCTTCCAACCGAGTTTTTCAACAAAATCATATCCCCTTTTTTAATAAATACCATGTCAATCTTGCGGGTTAATCGAACAGGGGCGTCATGCGAAAAATCAACTTCCTTCTTCTTCAACAGATGGGTGATGACACATCCATATGGTATGTAGTTGAAATTGTTGCTCCCTTTGTGACCATATATACAATTGTATTAAATATGAGTTTTGCAATGTTTGGAGCCGTTTTGGATTTATACTTTGCTATCCACCAATAATCGCTGTCTCGAAGCGTTGAATGTTTTTCCCCCACTAGGCCGGATATACCATGTGAGCATTTTGTGAAACACTCTCGACTCTACATCGAGGTGAATTGGGCTATTTCTAGTAACCCGTTTAATTGTAGACCAATCTACACCATTTTCATCTGAATCCCCTGTATTCGCTACACCTAAACCCTCCGCAATAGTTTCTGGAGATATATATATATCCTTCCCCATGACATGTGTATTAATTCCTATTATATTAGTCTTATTAGGCTCGTGCTGTAAGGAAGCATTGTTGTAGAAGACTCTAACTAGGTTGGGATAATATCTTGGTTCTACACCAAGGAATTCAAGCCAACCCCAAGATGTAAATGTGGATTTAAAACTAAATGCATATTTATCATCAAACAAGAACCCAGGTCAATGACACGTTCGGGACGAATCTTCCTTACTTTAAAACTCGTCTGCCATCTTTGTTTCTCCATGTCGGATCTAAAGTTCAGAGTTTCGAAGGACCTGATTTCCTCAGAAGAATCGTTTGTTACAGAGGAGGTGGTTGAGAAGAACTGGGTTGAGAAGAGCTTTGAGAAAGACCTCGCTTCTGACGCTGACGTTTTGGAGCCATTTTGGTTGGATGTACCCCTATTACAATGGAACACAAACACATTCAGGATAAAAACTCCAATATAGAAATCAATCAAACCCATAAAATATCGATAAATTTACCTGAATATCTGATCGTCACTTATGATAACGGTAGAAGGAAGAAAGAGGAGAGGAAGATCTGCCTGCTTGCATTTATGTTTAGGGTTTCTCGATTAAGAGTACTATATAAACGGGGAAAACACTTGATATTTAAATTAGTATCGACACAAACTATATTAGTGTCGACACATTATTTAGACTTATTCTCTCATAAAACCGGTATAATTGTACCGGTTAGATTAAAAATTACATATTACATTATACTTTTGGGTTCGATGATTTGGGATCGACACTTTTTATATATGGATCGACACTTTATGGGTGCACCTTGTTTTTAATTCATTCTGGGAAAAAAATATCGACACAAACTATATTAGTGTCGACACATTATTTAGACTTATTCTCTCATAAAACCGGTATAATTGTACCGGTTAGATTGAAAAATTACATATACATTATACTTTTGGGTTCGATGATTTTGGGATCGACACTTTTTATATATGGATCGACACTTTATTGATGCACCTTGTAAAAATTCATTCTGGAAAAAAATATCGACACAAACTATATTAGTGTCGACACATTATTTAGACTTATTCTCTCATAAAACCGGTATAATTGTACCGGTTAGATTAAAAAATTACATATTACATTATACTTTTGGGTTCGATGATTTTGGGATCGACACTTTTTTATATATGGATCGACACTTTATGGGTGCACCTTGTTTTTAATTCATTCTGGGAAAAAAATATCGACACAAACTATATTAGTGTCGACACATTATTTAGACTTATTCTCTCATAAAACCGGTATAATTGTACCGGTTAGATTGAAAAATTACATATTACATTATACTTTTGGGTTCGATGATTTTGGGATCGACACTTTTTATATATGGATCGACACTTTATTGATGCACCTTGTAAAAATTCATTCTGGAAAAAAATATCGACACAAACTATATTAGTGTCGACACATTATTTAGACTTATTCTCTCATAAAACCGGTATAATTGTACCGGTTAGATTAAAAAATTACATATTACATTATACTTTTGGGTTCGATGATTTTGGGATCGACACTTTTTTATATATGGATCGACACTTTATGGGTGCACCTTGTTTTTAATTCATTCTGGGAAAAAATATCGACACAAACTATATTAGTGTCGACATTATTTAGACTTATTCTCTCATAAAACCGGTATAATTGTACCGGTTAGATTGAAAAATTACATATTACATTATACTTTTGGGTTCGATGATTTTGGGATCGACACTTTTTTATATATGGATCGACACTTTATTGATGCACCTTGTAAAAATTCATTCTGGAAAAAAAATATCGACACAAACTATATTAGTGTCGACACATTATTTAGACTTATTCTCTCAAAACCGGTATAATTGTACCGGTTAGATTAAAAAATTACATATTACATTATACTTTTGGGTTCGATGATTTTGGGATCGACACTTTTTATATATGGATCGACACTTTATTGATGCACCTTGTAAAAATTCATTCTGGAAAAAAAATATCGACAAAACTATATTAGTGTCGACACATTATTTAGACTTATTCTCTCATAAAACCGGTATAATTGTACCGGTTAGATTAAAAATTACATATTACATTATACTTTTGGGTTCGATGATTTTGGGATCGACACTTTTTTATATATGGATCGACACTTTATTGATGCACCTTGTAAAAATTCATTCTGGAAAAAAAATATCGACAAACTATATTAGTATCGACATGACCCTTAATGTGTATAAGAAACATGTACAACAACATACTGCTAACTTTTCTCATCTCATTCATAATTATATTCACATAAAAAATATAAATCGTATACAAATTATAAATCGTATACAAAATTATAAATCTTATACAAAATTAACTCGACATTTACATCATTGCATCCTTTTGTTATTCTTATGTAATATTGCGGCTTTTGTTATCTCCTGTCTTCGTTCATTTTGATTGTGGCTTACGAGATCATTTAATACTCGCGATCGATCCCAGTCTCCAACAACCTATATTCAAATTGTCAGAACGTTAAGTATTGTCAACTACAGCATTCAATCTACGACTTTTAACAATTTTACCACAAACAATTTTTTCTATCCACTTACAAAATCACCAGTTGCCCCTGTAGAACCGATCGATTCCATCCACATCATCACATACATGCCGCAATCATATCTGTTACAAAATTTGAAAACCACACATGTCAATTATGATGAATACTGCATAAATTAAGCTTTCTATTTGTGATAACATCTCATACCCATTCAATTGCTTATTCTTCTTATGCTCCACAAATTTGAAGTTTTTCAAGGGATACTTTCCTAGAGATCCACATGACTCAACCCAAATGCGTTTCTTATTATAAGAATCTAATATTTTAATCTGCATTAAAATAGAAGAAGTTATGCACCAAAAAAATTATGCATTATAATTTACATAATGTCCTTTCATACATACATACATACATACCAATCTCTTAGCATCCTTCACTCTCTGTTTAGCTGCTTCAGTTGTAAACATACTATCATATATTGTTACAACATGATCTACCAATCCAACACCAACAGATACCAGTGTGAATTATGGTAGTTTATTGTGATCATTATCTGCAACAAATTCACACCCAATTTGACAAAATTCAACATTCTATATCCGAAAACATCATTTGCAATTGGTATGGTGTCTTACCTTCTCACAGTCCTGAATTTCACATAGTTATCCAATATGACACCCCAGAAGGTAGAAATTCTCAACACTTTCTTTATTGTTGGCTTCCAACGCCTGTTGCTGTAATTACGCAACAAACATTATTAATTTACCGTCTATAACACTACTTTTCAATATTATTAATTTAACTCACCACTAAGAGGTATGGAAGGTAGCCAATCCTCCGGTGTGACTTTTGAGAATCGTAGCATATGGTCCAGGCGAGCAAATCGATAACCTAACAAATTAATTACACAATCAGAACATATTCAATAAGTTTTTATTTTTTCTACTTTCTACTTACCACACCGCCAACCCATTCTGTAGGCTTCAACGTTGCAACGTCGTATACAGTAGCGAATTGATTTCCCATTGATATTACAGAATATCTGTATGAATCATTAGGATTAATATCTTGTCATGAAATATTTAAATATCACTCACAAAACAATATATTTCACTTACCCCGATTCTAACTCGCTATTCCATAAATAATCAAATTGCAGCTTCGATGTCATCAATTCCAGTTGGAATGTCCGCTTTTTCAACCTACAATTTTGCATACAAATTTTTGTCACAACAACATAATAAAATCAAATTAAGTATTCTTTTATTAAACTTACCTTCTGCTTCTTCTTCTGGGGTGCAGGACATTCCGAATCCAAAACTGCTGCTATGACACTCTCCGGTGTATAAAGCACATTGGCCTCTCCTTCCTCCTCATTTCTTCCATCTCTTCTTCTTCCTCCTCCCTCTTTTCTTCTTCATATTTTTTCAGTTCATCGTACTTTTTTTCTACATAGCTCTTCATATCTTTTATTTCACCTTCAATTGAGCTCCTTCATCCGAGTATTTATCAACCACCCCCTTCACCCCCGTAAGTTCACTCCTCAAATCAACAACCTCCTTCACCACTCCCTCAAATTTTTCTCCGTCACCATCTTAATATCACCCCTTAACACCGAAACTTCTTTCACCACTTCACCCCTCAACACCTCTACTTCTTTCACCACTCCATCTTTTTTCCTTCCACTACCCCTTATGCCTCTCGAGTTTCTCTACGACTTGATCAAGTTTCTCTTCGACTCTTGATTGTCTTTGCATGATTTCAAATTGGATTTTTTTGATATCAGCCAATTCAGACATCAAAATGTCGAAGTTACTCTGTTTTGCTTCACCGTCGTCCCACTCACCTTCATCCCCCAATACAACCATCCCTCCTTTCTTCTCCTCTGCCTCCACTGCCTCCTCTACATCCTTGCCAATACCTTCAAAAAATTAAATTACAATATTAAGACATTGATTATATTCTTAATATTATTAATTACATTTATTACATTTCTTGCTTCTTCCCTCTATCCAACTTCAACTTCACCATCACTCTAACCACCTCTTCCTTCCCCCATGCACGGATGCGTGCCACTCCGGTTCTTTCATAAGCCGGCACTGCCTCACAGCCCGACCAAAAATCGAACAGTGCAACCTGCATTTATAATAAAATTAGAATTTTTATATAAAAACACAAAAAGTGATTCAACTCATTTACCTCTAAGATTGCTACCCTTTGAGGTATCTCTGGCTGCCCTTTTTAAAGGTGATAATTGATTCAATCAATCTCGAATGGATATATTCAGCCCAATTGAATTCACCTTCAAGCCTTCATCGCAAATGAGCTTCATATTTCCTTGTTCGTTGACGTATCACCCGTTGGACAAAGAAATATACCGACAAGGTACAATAGAACTCGGGCCTTCAGCTCATCCCCCAAGTAAGATCCACTTTTGATATCCTCTTCAACTTCAGTATATGTCACCTTATGATTCAAACCATATTTGGAGGCAAGTGCTTTCCAGTTCTTACTCCTACAGACTTCTATACACTTTTGCCTTTGTTTTGTACCCCCAATACGGCTGCAGCAGTCGATACCCCCAGAGGGAATGAATAATCACCATACTTAGCCATACATTGACTGACGTCAAATTGTGCCATCAAGGATCGACACAATTCCCTCCGAATAGGTCGATCCCTTACTCCGATCAACGATCCAAAACCTATTTCTCCCAGCACATTCAACTGACCCTTCTCCTTAAGGTGTTTAATTAATAAATTCACCCTTTTAATGCTGCATCTTGTCGAAACTTCCTACATTTTTTAACAATATATAATGTTATAGTTCTTATATTTTTGTATCAACGTATTTACAAGTTTAATGAATACCTTATTTTCATGTGCTTTCCTCCGTTCTTTGTATTCTTTACTATCATTCCTTGACTGTGTGATGTAAGGTTCCTTTTCAGCATCACTCATTGAATTCCATTTGGACTCACATCTTTTTCACCTAATATTAAACATAAACGTTTCTTAATCAATACATTAACACTAAATACTAATACTACTCAATGTCAATTTCATTTTACATACCGAACCGCTCTGTGTGCCATCTCCCTTCATCCTTTTGCATTCGGCCATACTGTTAACATTTAAAATTTGTAATCAATTTAAAGTTTATCGATACTTTAATCCAATTACCATTTCAACAATAATAACAAAAAGACATTGATACTTACTAGAAGTACATATCCACCCTTTGGTTGCTTTCGAGTCTCGGCCTCAATTTCAAGTCATCTGCTCCACCAACAATTTTCCAACCCATTGACTCCATTTTTCCTTCATATATCAGTTTACGCAAATCAAATTATTTTGTTACATACACTTTTCAATATACAAATATAGATAACTACTCTTGTGGTAAAACGGTTTTCTTCAAAAGAATTTGAATGGCCACACCAAAATGTGTCGGCACATTTATACACCTATATCATTCTACCTATAATATTTAATAAAGTATCGACATTTATCGTTTTCCTTGAATATCTATTTCTACCTGCAATCGGTCCCAAATGCTTCCTTACTCCAAAACCCCAAACAACATAAAAAACCCTATCGCGATTACTGTAATAATAAAAAATTAGGGTTTCGACAACATACTTTTCGATTCGACTGCAGCAACAAACAAACAAACTTCGCTTTAGAAACGCCTTCTGAAATGCAGCAACAATTACTCTTCGATTTCAAAAACTCGTCCGTTCTATCTATTTTCAGAGGATATTTAGCTTATATTTTCATCGGATATGTTATTTATATTTAATCGATACAATACAAAAGTGTCGATACTTTTATGTCAGGTGTCGATACTTTCGAAAGGATAATTACCTATTTCTTTGAAAGTGTCGATAATTTATTACACGTACTTACGAAAGTATCGACACTTTCAATATATCCGGTATCATTTTACCGTTTTATCATTTTGATACCGGTTTTATCATATTTTTACCTGTTATATCGTTGTGGATCGATATTTTTTTTTAAAGTATCGACACATTATAGGCGCTATAACTGCTTCTCTTTTAAATTCACAAAGTGTCGATCCTTATATAACGTATCGACACTTTTAATTTTACCGGTTTTATCATTTTGTTACCGGTTTTATCATATTTTTACCTGGTATATCGTTTTGGATCGATATATTTCTTAAAAGTATCGACACTTTTTAGGATTTAAAACTGCTTTTAAAGTTATGTAATTTATGTTTCAATTTATTAATAGTGTTTTATGTTTTCCACCTACAATATTAATTTAATAATTTAATTTACACAAATTTTATTTGATTGTTTTGATAGTTTATAAAATATTATTTAGAATTTAAATTTAACAATATTAACCAAATATAATAATAAATATGTTTTCAACAGTGAAATAAGTATGGACACTTTTATAAAAATGATATATACTTTTTGAAAGTTATGTAATTTATGTTTCAATTTTTTTAATAGTGTTTCATGTTTTCCACCTACAATTAATTTAATAATTTCATTTACACAAAAAATTATTTGATTGTTTTGATATTTATAAAATATTATTTAGATTTTAAATTTAACAATATTAACTAAAGATAATAATAAATAATATTTTCACAGTGAAATAAGTATGGACACTTTTATAAAAAGGATAGATAATTTACAATATAACAGGTAAAAATATGACAAAACCAGATTCATTATGACAAAACCGGTAAAATTTACTTGATATGTTAAAAGTATGGACACTTTTATAAAAAGGATAGATACTTACCGATAACCAAAGTTTACCGGTTACCAAATTTTTTAATAGTTTTTCATATTTTCTACCTAAAACATTATTAGTTGTCAACATAATAGGTACCGCTAAACCGAATTTATTAAATACATTTTAATGTATCCGGTAATGCTGTATATTAGCCGTATATTAACCCGCCTTTCCTGAGACATTCCCGGGAATAGTCTGTGTGCACACCAACCAAACAAGGGAGTTGGGTTCCCAAAAAAAAATCATTATCAAGCGAAACAATTTTATTTGAAATTGTATTATCGTAATTAATTAACGAAAAAATTATTATTAAATAATAATTTATTATTAATAATAATATTTTTTTATAAAATTTAAAAAAAAATCGTTACCTTTAAATTTTTAAGTTATTTTTATATTTTTATTAAATAAACTAAACAATATAGTATAACATTTCAAAAATAATGTTACAATAATGTAACATTACGTGAACCATTTGCCCCCAATAGTATTTTGGATAAATTATATATTTAGTTATTCACTTATTTTTTACAATTTTATTTTGGTCACTTAATTATTTTATTTTTTAAAATTATACTTAATGTTACATTTTTATTTTATTTTGGACACTCTTCATTAAAAAAAATTAACATTGATTTTGATGTGTCACTATAAGATAATGTCACATCATTAGTGAAATAAAAAAAATCTTACAGCAACAGTTCTGTTTATTTTTTTAACGACATAAATAGATTGATAACTAAATACAATGTTTATCCTAATATTGTTTTCCTCTAAAAGAAAAAATGTTAGAATCCCTTTTACCTGTACATGTGAAACGATAGTTGTGTGAGGAAAAAAAAACTCCCATAAAGCTTCTATTGGGATAGAAAGCAATGGGAAACCCTATCTGAAGATTGTATTGATGCTTGAAACTATGATTGCTATCGTATCTCACACTGGCTTCATGCAGTATGTCACTAAATTAGGGTGGTTCTGCTTCACGACAACTAATTTAGGATGTTTTAAATTTAAAATGTTATCATGTCCAACTTAAAAAGTTATACAAATATATAACATTTTCAATTGTAATCGAAAAATATACATTACAATGATTTGAATTTACAACCGAAAAATTATACAATTTATAACATTTTCGGTTGTAATTGAAAAATATTACATTAAGGCACACTTTTGGGCTTACAATAAAAAAATTATACAAATTTATAACATTTTCAGTTTAAAAAATATATTTTAAACTCTTCCTATTAATTAAATTTAAGTTTTGGGTCTAAGTTTTATTGTTTTTAATAAATTAATTAATGTAAAAAATGTATAGATATTTCAAAAGAATTTTTTTATATAAAAATTCATTAGTTTAACTTTAGTATAATGGTTTGTTATTGTATAAGAAGAAAATGTAGTTTCGTGTATATGGATCTGATCTTAAAATTTAGATTAATTCAAATAGATTGATTTTTCCTTTTATGTATAAAACAACATTAACCCATTAAAATATGGTATAAAACAAGACATGAATAAACACAAACACGACAAGGATACACAAAAATGTCAAACTATGTAACACTTACCAACATTTATATGAACATAAAATAGATTAAACACAATCATGAGAAGAAAAAAATCCAGACACATCATAAATACTAAAATTACCAGGATATGATACATTGCTAACTTTGAAGTTGGAACTGAATATAAGTAGCAAACCTAATATCCAGGACAACAATAGGCAGCTCAACACCCTATTCCAGATAAATACTAAGGTTCCTATAGATAGATAAAGATGAGCAGTATTATAAAGGGAAAACACAGAATCATTATATTCAAGCTCACGTCTCACCATGTTAATAGTGTGATGGTAGATGAGATGATTTCTCATAAAAGATAGGATGAACCACAAGAAAAAAGGGAAATCATAAATAAATATCTACATGACCTGTACGTTCTGGTATTCTCAGTCTTTCATCAGCTATGCAATCACTTTGACAGAATATCCAAGGTAAGATAGATTAAAGGCATCTTCATGGCTAGCATAAGTTTTTAGGTGCTCGCCAATTTTTTTTTAAATGACATGTAATAATAAGTGGCAGGTAGTAGATGCAACAGAAATCTGCAGAGGATCCACAACTACCTGACTTTGTTCGGGGAGGGAAGAGTGGAAGAAAACCGAATATCTTGAATCAATTATGGCATGTGGCTGCTTCAGAGGAAGTAATCCGGCGTTCTACAAGTAACATCAGGTTCTCCTCTCCTTGGAGCTGGCTCAAACTGCAGAAAGATGAACTTATACAAGTTTACAAACATGCCTAATGTCTTTATTTGGGCACGAAAGTGCATGGAGTGGGAAATATTAAAGAGGAAGAAGGGGAAGAAACAGAACAGGAGGATAGAAGAGACAATAACCTGGATGAACGTATGATTCTTGCAATCATCAACTTCCAAGATAGAAGCCATGTTTCCGCAGCGATAACAATAATTAGGTGCACTAAATATAGTAACCACCTTTTGTTCCTGTTCCAAGGAAATAATTGTGAATTCAAGAACCCGAAACACCTTGCATAGGGCATGCAAGCAAAAGTAATTTAACTCTGAGAACCATGTTTACATGTGCCCAGTTAAATCCATCCATAACCAGCTGATAAGCTCTAGCGATCAATTTCAAGCTGTTTGTGTGATTGAATTGTTCAGATATGTCCTGCAGAAAAATGCAACATTTTGACAATAGAAAACAAAAATTAAAGTTACGCAACCACAAAAACGTCAGAGAACAATCAGTTACCTGACCAAAAGTATATCCAGCACCACGTGGCGAAATACCCCAACCACATCTATCATCCGGGTCAGACCACAATAAATCACACATGGGCCCTTCATGAGGAACCTCTTGAACACGATCAAAGTTCCTTATATTATCCAGGGTTTCAATTGAAGGGGACAATCCACCATGCAAACAAAATATTTCTGACTCCACCTAAATGAAAATATCGGCACTACATCAGTGAACGGATACAATGTATGGAGGACAACAATAGTAGTAGACTGCAAAGCACATATGAAATAGAAGCCCACTAAAACGTAAATACCAAATTAAAAAATATTCTAAAGCTAATATGTGTGTCCTTAGTTTCTTTCCTTGAACCTGCTGCAATTACTTTAAATCAAAAAATAAACGCATGGTGTACTAGTTCTACTCAACAAAGCAGTTAATGGAAAATAGTCAAAAAGGTCTGTAAAAATCTTCCAGACGTTAGCATTGCCATACCTGTAAGTAAATCACCAAAAGGGTATTATCAATAATTTGCAAGAGGACAAAGCAACTATTTTGTTTCAACATGACTGCAATTTATCTGAAGAGTATACCTCCAAAGTCCAAATACTCAAATCTAGTATACTATCGATTAAAAATACAACAATATTTTTTTCCTATATGGGGAAAATAGGAACTTAAAAGTATCATTGAAGAGAAGAAAGATAAAAGAATAAGAAGACATTTAGTAAAGCTAGAATATGGATGGCTCATAATACTAAAGCCTTTTAAATGGTGTTGTTTATTGAACTTACTTTCGGAGACATTCATCATAAAACCCATAAACTTCAGTGATCTGCCAAAAAGAAAAGGAACGACCCAAAAATTACCTTGACATTCACAATAATAGTTGATCAAGAGTTCATATCAAACATTGAATTAAGACTGGACATGCAAATTGCAAAATATAATACCATAAAATGCCAAAATTTTATTGGCACCTGTTTGACAAGGGAAGGCCCGGAAGAATTGGCAAATTTCATACCTGGCAGCTTTCATGATTTCCTCTGAGAATGGTAATCCGCTGTAGATACCGAACTTTTAAATTCACCAGCAGCTGAAATAGCAAAAAATTCAGTTTCATCCAATAGGAAAGTACGAATGGCCTAAGTTTGCTATTGATCTCTTGTTTATCTCTACTTACAAGATTATGTTATCAAATGCAAAACTGTCATATGAAGAACATGATGTGATATTCATGTTTAGGAACAAAAAAAGTAACAGTAGGCAACATCATTTGACTGCAGTTGTAGCATGGAGTATATTATAATTGAAGATGAAAGTGATAACCAGCCACAAAAATGCTCCCCGTCCTGTTTCCTCCTGAACCAAATCAAATTTGAAGTGCAGTGCTTCAAGATAGAGACCAAAAGTGGCACATAGGAGATAATGCAGTACCTATAGATCCAAAACTCCTATCCAAAGTTCCAAACGAAAATCTAATGAGCTCACTATCTATTTAACAAGTATTATTTGCCCCAACTTAAATCTTCAAAAGGGAGAAGGCATCTCAATTTCATAGTGTCGAAGTCTTTGAGATCAAACCAAGCCAGCTGTTATCTACAGGTGCTGATTGGAGTATGAGGCCAAATTCATATACACCGTTAGCAATCAGAACTCGTGAAGTTATGTGTTATTTCTGCCTCTACACCATACTTGAACAGAAACTAAAACAAAATTTTCATGAGAAGGGTAGAAAGCGGAATGAAATGTGCATACCGTGACAGTTTCAACAGAATAGTATCCACGATCCACATAATCTCCCATAAACAAGTAGTTTGTATCTGGACACTGTCAATTCGATGAGCAACACGTACAATAAGTTGAAAAACATCCTAGGAGCGCATGTATGACGCTGATAAAGCACTATCAAACGTCTAAAAGAAGAAAAATATCGACTAGAAAATTTTATCAAAATAGATCCCTTATGCATGAAATGCGGAGAGTGGCTGGAAAAGCTCACGTCTTATGCATTCAAAAAAAGTATAAATTAAAAATATCCGCAGTACACATTTGATAAATCAAGATACCTCTAGAGAACTCCAATCTTAAAACATTGAGGTCTAAACTGATTATTTTACACATTCACTTGGTTGAAACAAAACTGAATGCAAAATACAAAAGTCAGTCAAAACAAATACCTTCCCTCAAATTCGAAAGTTCAGCGAGATCATGAACTGTCCATGAATATCACCACAAATGGTCACAGGGCTTCTCACAGGCTGCAACTCGAAAGAAACCAAATCAATGTTTTCCCAGTTCAAGGAGGAACAATCTCAGCATCTCCTAAATTTACAGATAGATAAACAAATATAGACCATAGATGCCTAAAACACAAGCAAGAGTGCAAGACTAAGTAATAAACCTGGACATTGCTTTCTTTCACCAGTATTTCCTTTGCCTTGTCGCATAATGCTCTGACCTAAAAAAGACAACATGAAACAAATGTAGTTACTAAAAGTTAAATTCCGTTAAATTCCTCAGACAAAACAGGGAAGAGAAGGAAGAGCTTACATTGACCCGAATTAGAACAATACAATTAAGATGGAAAGAATTAACACCACCAGCAACAGCAGCTGAAAACTTAAAACACAACATTTTTTGAGTAAATACTTATATCGAAATCACGCGGACCCACAAAATCAAAAAATCATTTTCTTTTCCTGCTTTAAAGAGGGGGGGGGGATGGATGCAAGTATCATTCATTGACACTAAACTAAAATTTAAACCGAAAACAATCAGCACTGATTAATAATTCTCAAATCAGAGCCTAATCGATTATTCACAAATATATAAAAAAACCTATATCATTGAATTAATTCCTCGTAAATTCGGGCACTTCATTGGAAAACAAACAGATCGTGAAAAAATGCCCATCTTTAATTTTTCAGTTGAAAATATGGAGCGAGAAAACCGTTATCCAGATGAGGGATAACCTTAACCCTAGTTTCGATTTAGATGGGGTTTTCTTCTTCTTATTTTCTAATTTCTTCTTCGTTAAACTACCCTAAGGTCACTTAATTATGAAATTAATAACAAATATGTTATTTTTAAATAAAATTATAAATAAATCATTTAATTAAAAATATTAATACTAACATATAATTAATCGTTAATATTAACCGAAAATAGTAATGTAGTCTCGTATAATAATTTTAATCTTCAAAAATATATAATTTTTTAATTTGATCTTATGTCAGGATTAGAGAAGAATAAGAGGAACGGCGAGGAAATATCGAAGGAGATTTGGGAAATGAAGACCGAGGGTTAAGGATTGAAGACAACAATTGGGAATTCAATCATGTGAGAGGCACGAGGTTACTTACATTATCAGAAGGCTGGGCGAGCAGCAAGGAAGTCTGAAGGAGCAGCCCAATATCGAAGGCCCAATACCTGAGAAAGAAAAGAAAGAGAGGAATCATTCAGTTATATAGTTTGGACAGCTGGCAAGAAATTATTGACATTGTAACTAAATAATTCACAAACCATAGTGTAAACAATCCTTATGTAATGAATGATGAATTTTCTTCTCTAGCGTCTATCTCTCTCATCTAAATTCTTCTCCTAAATCCGTTCTTTTCTCTCAAACTATAACAATTGGTAATCAAAGCTAAGATTCTGGCAAAATTTTTTTTTTTTGAGGCATGACAAAGAAGAATCAATCTATGGCAGAAACGGATTTGGATGGGATTCAGAACAAATTGAAGACCTTGCTGCTTTGGTGAAACAATGTTAGAATGAAACTAATCTACCTAAATGGTGGGAGACTCAGGAAACAAGGATTATTGCATTGGAGGCTAGGATGACCACAAACCATAGCTATGTGGAAGATATATTGAGGATACTGACAGGCAGAACTGGAGACCAATAGCAGTTTGTGGGTGAGCAGGTACAATCTCCTGATACTTCTCAAAATAAGGAAAAGAATTCTGTTTTGGTGACTGTGGTGAATGACAAGTCTAAATTACTTAAACCTGATGAACCTAGGATATTAAAGACTAAACCTGATGCTTATTTAGCTTTTAAGAACAGTTCTAGGCCTGAAAATCAAGTGGGTGAAAACGGTGATTCTAGGCCTAATTTGTTTGGACTGGAAGCTGAAAAAAGGGGGCAAGGGGGTTCATTTAATAGTTCAGGAACTATGTGGCACATACCTAAGATAGAACTGCCATTTTTTGATGGGGTTCATCCTAGAGGATGGATTCAAAAATGCTTGAAATATTTTTCTATCTATAGTGTTCTTGTTGAGCAAAGAGTAGAGGTAGTTACTATGTATTTCACAGGCAAAACAGAAATATGGTTTGATGGATATATAATGCAAAAGCGCCATGTAACATGGCATGAATTTGAAGCTGATATCTGTCACAGATTCAGTGATAGATCTTTTTGTGATATTGTGGAAGAATTTACTAAATTGACTCAAAAAGGGTTAGTGGAAGATTATCAGGAAAAATTTGAGGAGTTACAGCCCTATATGTTGTTGCAGAATCCTACTTTAATTGAAGAGTTCTTTGTATCACTTTTTATTAGTGGTCTAAGAGATGATATTAAGCATATGGTCAAGGCTTTAGATCCTAAAAATTTGTTTGAAGCATGTAAACAGGCCAAGCTTTATGAACTTTCTGTGGAATTTGAAAATAAAAGATTAAAGCCTTCATTTAAAAGCCCACCCTACCCAAACCCCATATCTATACATAAGACACCTGCTTTGCCAGTGCCTATAAAGTCCACCTCATCACCAAATCCGAAATAAAATCTTATGGATTATAGAAGACAAAATAACCTTTGTTTCAAATGTGGTGACAAATATTTGCCAGGCCATCAGTGTAAAAACAGGTAGTTAATATGATGACTGAAGAAAGTGAAACTTCTCCTTTGGAAGTTAGTCCCCTTGATACAAAACAACTAAAATAGCCAGAAGAGGAAAACCTAGAAATTTCTATGAATGCCATAACTGGTTGTATTGGCCATAATACTTTGAGAATTCAGGGTACTATTCAGGGAAAACCCTTGAATATATTAATTGATAGTGGCAGCACACATAGTTTTTTGACCCCTAAATGGGTTGATGCTAGTATACAGATCACTACCCCTAATCCTCTGGCTATCACTATGGCTAATGGAAAAAAAATTATTCAGTTCTGCTAGGTGCAACAAGGTAGAATGGCAAATGCAGGGCCATACTTTTTCACACGATTTTAGGCTGCTCAAATTGGGAGGAAGTGACATGGTTCTGGGAGTTGATTGGATGAAGCTATTTAGTCCAATATCAATGGACTTCAACAACATGACCTTAAGCTTTGACACCAAGGAGATCAAATTTGTGTTCAAGGTCAACAACCCTCTAATGAACTATTGCAGATTTCTGGGGCTACACTACTTAAAATGTCTGCATGGGATTCAGATATTTTGGGTCATGTTATCTTATTGAATATGAAAGGCAATTCTACTAGTATTCCTACTGAAATTCAACATTTGTTGGAACAGTACAGATTAGTTTTTGCTGAACCAAAAGGGCTACCTCCTCAGAGATCTCATGACCATGCTATTCCACTCAAATCTAATGCTACTCCTGTGAATCTAAGGCCTTATAGATTTCCTTATAATCAAAAGGCTGAAGTTGAAAAACAGATAGCTATTATGCTGTCCTCTTCTGTTATTCAGCCTAGTAAGAGCCCATTTGCATCTCCCTGCCTTCTTATTAAAAAGAAGGATTGCACTTGGAGATTTTGTGTGGATTACAGAGAATTAAATAGTCTGACCATTAAAAATAAATTTCCTATTCCTATAGTGGAAGATTTGCTGGATGAATTGTATGGGGCAGTATACGTTTTAAAAATTGATTTGAGGTCAGGTTATTGGCAGATCAGAATTAAACCTGAATATATTTACAAGACAGCCTTTAGAACTCATCAAGGCCATTATGAGTTCAAGGTAATGCCTTTTGGTCTTACTAATGCTCCTGCTACATTTCAGGCTCTTATGAATGAATTATTCAATTCTTTCCTAAGAAAATTTGTTTTAGTTTTCTTTGATGATATCTTGGTGTACAACAACAGTATGCAAGAGCACATTAAACACTTACAGCTGGTTTTGGAAGTATTAAAGGTGAATCAATTATTTGCAAAATTGTCCAAGTGTTTCTTTGGGCAAACTCAGGTGGAGTATTTTGGTCATATTATTTCTGCTGCAGGAGTATCTACTGACCCTAGCAAGGTGGAGGCTATGCAGAATTGGCCTAAGCCTAAAACTCTTAAATCTTTAAGAGGATTTCTGGGCCTAACTGGATATTACAGGAGATTTATCAAGAATTATGGTATTATTAGTAGACCCTTGACACAGTAGTTGAAAAAAGATGGATTTCAGTGGACTGTTGCTGCTTATACAGCTTTTGAAGATCTTAAATTAGCCATGTGTTCTGCTCCAGTTTTGGCCTTACCTGATTTTTCTAAAACTTTTTATCTGGAAACAGATGCTAGTTCTGGAGGTATAGGGGTTGTTCTTGCACAAGAAGGGAGACATATTGCTTATTTGAGTCAAGCTCTAAGTCCTAAGAATTCAACATTATCTATATATGACAAAGAATACCTTGATATTCTTTTGGTTGTTTCAAAATGGAGACATTATTTGGAGACCAAACCTTTTATTATTAAGACTGATCATGATCCTCTAAAATTTCTTTTAGAACAGAAGTTGACTACCACTATTCAAAAGAAAGGGTTGACAAAGCTATTAGGATTGGATTATACTATACAGTACAGAAAAGGAAAGTTGAATGTTGTTGCTGATTCCTTATCTAGAAGATGGGAGGATCAGGCTCAATGCTTTGTTTTGGGAGCTACTGTTTTAGTACCTACTTGGGTTCAAGAGGTGGAAGACAGTTATCAGGGTGATACTTTAGCACAGTACTGGATTTCAACTCTTATTATTAATCCTACAGCTAATAGTAAATGAAAGTATTCTAAGGCTATCCTTAGATACAATGGTAGGGTTTATATTAGAGATCATGGCAGTCTTAGATTAAAGGTTATTAAGACCTTGCATGACTCTCCTCAAATAGCACATTCAGGAGCCCAAGCTATATATTATAGGATTAGGTCATATTTTTATTGGCCAAATCTTAAAGCTATGGTTGTTACTTATGTGAGAAGCTGTGAAATATGCCAGCATATTAAGTTTGAACATGTAGCAAAGCCTGGTTTGCTACAGCCCCTTCATGTTCCTAATCAGGTTTGGGAAATAATTACTATGGATTTCATTGAAGGTCTACCTACTTCATTTAAGAAAAATTGTATTTTGGTTATTTTGGATAAGTTTACCAAGTATAGTCATTTTTTGTCTTTAGCTCACCCTTATTCTGCAATAGAGGTGGCTAAGCTATACCTAGATAATGTGTATAAGCTACATGGCCAGCCTAAGATGGCCAATTCTTACAGAGATAAGACCTTCACAAGTGTTTTTTGGAGAGAATTAATGAAACAGCTTGGGACAAAGACACTTTTCAGTACTGCTTACCATCCAGAAATAGATGGTCAAACAGAGAGAGTCAATCAATGTCTAGAGCAATATTTGAGAGGCCTTTGCCTCTATTAACCTAAATAATGGGCTAAGTGGTTACCACATGCAGAATGGTGGTACAATACTACTTATCATACTGCTCTAAAGTTAACACCTTTTCAGGTATTATATAGGTATAAACCACCTATTATGGTTTGGCCTACTGAGTCTACAGTACAAACTATATCAGAATTGATGAACAGTAGAGAAGCTACATGGTAGTTGCTAAAGAATTAGCTACAGATAACAAGCAATAGAATGAAGCAGCAAGAAGATAAAAATAGAACTGAAAGAACCTTTGAGATTGGGGATTTAGTTTACCTGAAATTGTATCCCTACAGACAAACATCAATTGCCCTGCGGAAAAATTTGAAGTTAGCAGCAAAATTTTTTGGACCCTATCGTGTTCTGGAAAAAATAGGAACGATAGCTTATCGACTGGACTTACCAGATTCCTCTAGATTGCACCCGGTTTTCCATGTCAGTTTACTGAAGAAATTCATAGGCGATTCTTCTATTGTTGTTTTCGAACCTCCTACAGTGGATGAAGAAGGAGAGTTACAAATTAAACCATTAAAATTTATGGCCAGAAGAATTATAAACAGAAACAGTAAACCTGTTACTCAACTTTTGGTTCGCTGGCAGAATCTCGCTGCTGAAAACGATACTTGGGAGGACTACTCGACATTGAAGGGACAATTTCCAGCGTTCGATCCTTGGGGACAAGGCTCGTCTCGAGGGGTGGGTATTGTCAGGATTGGAGAAGAAGAAGAGGAACGGCGAGGAAATATCGAATGAGATTTAGGAAATGAAGACCGAGGGTTAGGGATTGAAGACAAGAATTGGGAATTCAATCATGTGAGAGGCACGGGGTTACTTACATTATCAGAAGAGCTGGGCGAGCAGCAGGCCGAGCAACAAGGAAATCTGAAGGAGCAGCCCAATATCGAAGGCCCAATACCTGAGAAAGAAAAGAAAGAGAGGAATCATTCAGTTATATAGTTTGGACAGCTGGCAAGAAATTATTGGCATTATAACTAAATAATTAACAAACCAGAGTGTAAACAATCCTTATGCAATGAATTATGAATTTTCTTCTCCATCGTCTATCTCTCTCGTCTAAATTCTTCTCATAAATCCTTTCTTTTCTCTCAAACTATAACATCTTAATTCGAAGCAATTCAATAAATTCAACAACAACACCTCAAAATCTAGAATAGAAAATTCAATAGTGATAGGCTCGAATACCAAGCTTAGTCGGGAACTCAACCCTATAATGAGCATTATCAACACCATCATAAATTGGTCCACTACCAATCCGAACTAACGATGTCGATCTATGATGCCTGCCCTAAGAGAGCATTATTAACCCTAGGTAGCAATACGACTCTGGTTCTGATTATATTGCTCTCTCCTTGAGGTAGCTGAAACTCTGGTCCTAATCAATGGCGCATGAAAGAGCTTAACGGCATCCTGAGCCATCTAACTCTAAACCTTAGACTCCTCTGCCTCTTTGATCGGGTTATTTTCACCCATGCTAGAGGGAGCAATACGACTTCAGACTGTCCCACACACATTTCAAGTCCATTTCTTACATCTCAAATATATGATTAATAGAAGAAAAATGAGACACCATTATATTTCCAAACTTATACGAGTACGGTTGACATTCTAGACAAATATATTCACGGATACCTTACAGTCACTGATTCGTAGGTCTAATCAACTTAAAATGCCATCACATTGATGTACAAGCTACATTGTCACCGCAAGAATAGTGAATAGCTTACGTTATCAGGTTGTCGATCCTACGATAGGAACAATATCTAATATTTATCTTTGTCAGCTTAATTAACTATAAAAAATAAAAGAGTTGTGAGATAAAATGTCGATGTATTAAATAGAAATAATAAAATACAAAAATAAAAATGATATATTTATGAAAAATTATTCAACAAATGATCATAAGTAGGACATAAGTAGGACGATAAACGATTTCCATAAAAATTTACTAGTAATGTATTCAATCCTAGTAACTTTTGATAGTCTTATTTAAATATTATATAAAAGTATAAAAAGATAAATATATCTTATAAAAATATCAATTATAGTTTATAAAAAAAAATTCAATCGTTTTTAATTGAATAGTACACAACTAACTAGTAATATCAATTTAATTTAATTTTTAAATAAAATTATTTTTTAATTACATAATTATATCTATTTGAACTTTAAAATTCAAAATCCAAATTTCTAATATTAAAACCTTACTTTCTAAACCTTAAATTTTAAATCTTGAATTCTAAACATAATTCTTAAAATCTATAATCCTAATATCTAATATCTAAATATGATATATAACACTAAAATAAATAAACTCATATAATTTAAATTTACACATTATATATATATATATATATATATATATATATATATATATATATATATATATATATATATAATATTTTTAAAAAAGTACTAGAAATATTGTAAATAAATTGAAATTCATACCATTAAGACTAGGGATGGACATAGGTCTGGTTAGGTCATATTTTTAGTCAACTTGACCCGATTCGAAAATTATACACACTCCACCCGACCTGAAAATATACACCATTCACTCGACCGTCTTTTAGAGATAAAACTCGACCTCGACCTAACCCGAAATAATATATTTATAAAAAATATTATTAAATAAAAATAGAGATTTAATTGAAAAATAATATATATATATATATATATATATATGGGTATTATTATAATTATCACTAAATATATAAGGTAAAATTACATTTTATTTTCAGGTCAGGTTGGATCATAAATTTTTCACCCTAAACCCAAACCAAACTCGAACATAACCTCTAAAAATCCTATCTAACCCGGCCCAAACTTTATTTTTTTAAAATCCAACATAATAGGGTCGAGTCGAATCGAAACTCGTCGGGTTCGAGTCATGTGCACATCCGTAACAAAGATAATATTTTTTTTAATATTGAAAAAAATTATCTATTGTTTATCCACCAATTATATAAATAGTATATATTTTTTAGAAAAATATATATGAAAGAATGTTTGAATTAGGTACATTGAAAAATTTAGTGAAAACATTATTTACTATTACTAAGCACAAATTTAGGGAGCGTTTATTTATGACGCAAACCCCAAATTCATCGATTTATAGATTCTCCCCCCTTTTCTCTCTCTCATGTTGATTTTCCCTAGCTGCGCAACCAAACAAACCCAAAAGAAAAACCTTTGATTTTATTTTTGAAAATCTAAAAAAAATAAGTAAATAAATAAAGGCATCCGATTTTTAGCTCCCTGTCGCCATCTTTCAAAAGAATTTCCAAACAAGGTTTCTGCTGCTCATCTCATCGATTCTCGTAGTTTTTTTTGGGTTTTAATTCCTTTTCCATATTCAGCATTGTGTGTTTATTAATTGCAGGGTTTTTTTTAAATTAATGTTTTCTATTCGTTGTCTTTGCTTGCATTTTCATTGATCAGGTGTGATCTACAAGAAAGGAGAGGATAAGCAGCCTTTTTGGAAGATTTTGTTAATTTTTTGTTTTTGTTAGGATATTTATTTGGGTTTATTTGTTTTGCGAAATAATGAGAACTTCGTGGGCAGATTCTGCATCTGAAATTCCAGTTTCAGACAATGGTTCCACACCTCGTCCAACTCGATCCGCTTATGTTCCGCCCCACCTTCGTAACCGTCAAGCTTCAGACGCACCTAACCTGCCAGGTCCCGCTACTGAGAGGCCAGGTTTTTGTGGGACCGCTGGTGGGTCCCGATGGAGCGGCGGCGGTGCACCTAAGCCCGAACTGGGGCATTCAGGTCCGGGTTATGGTTATGCTGGAGGTCTAGTTGGACGTGGTGGGAGCGGAGGTGGTTGGAATAATAGAAGTAGGGGTTGGGATAAGAGAGAAAGGGAAGTAAACCCATTTGATGATGATGTTGATGGTAAAACCGTTGATGTCGAACAAGCATTCGGCGAGCCAGAGAATACCGGAATCAACTTCGATGCTTACGAGGATATTCCTGTGGAAACTAGTGGTGAAAATGTACCACCACCTGTAAATACATTTGCCGAGATAGATTTAGGGGAGGTGATGAATCAAAACATTCGAAGGTGCAAGTATGTGAAACCGACTCCGATTCAACGTCATGCTATCCCTATAGCATTAGCTGGAAGAGATCTAATGGCTTGTGCTCAAACTGGGTCAGGGAAGACAGCTGCTTTTTGCTTTCCAATTATTAGTGGCATTATGCGGGAGCAGTATGTACAGAGACCTCGTGTAGGACGAGCTGTTTACCCTCTTGCTCTTATTTTATCCCCCACAAGGGAACTATCTTGTCAGGTGGGATCCTTTGAAGATGTAATGTAATCTTTTAGAATGGTTTAACGAATTGTTGTATTGATTTTGTTGATTGTGATACACTTTTAGATTCATGATGAGGCCAAGAAGTTCTCCTATCAAACAGGTGTCAAGGTGGTAGTTGCGTATGGAGGAGCACCAATTAATCAACAGGTTATCACCTTGAGTTTGGTTTTGAGTATCATTTTTTCTCTGTTTTCCCTCTCTTCTAATGCAATTGGCCATCTTATACCGCATCACAGAGGGTTCTTCCTATAAATTCTATTTCCCTTTTGACAAGTGTAGTTATTGTTTACTACGTTTCACACTAATCTAATTAACTTTTCAATGTCATATCTACTTGTAGTACAAATTTGATGTTTTATTTATAAATTGAGATTAACCACATTATTTGTTTTGTTTCTAAAACTTATTTTGTTTTAATTTTCCGTTTTCCCCCTCACAAATGGAACTAACAAAAGTGGAAGGGGTTCATTTATTGATAGGAGAGACAGTGATGATGATAGATTGCTGATTTGATTCCCTAGTTCTTGGTTTGTCTCAAATAGGTTGTAGTTTCCTTTTTTTTCTCCCTTTTTTAGGGGTCTAATTGCAATACTGTCCTCATTGAGATGGAGCGGGAAGGGAGTTGTTTGTGTTTCACAAGCTGTTGGATATATTCTCCCTCGAATAGGTGGTAACATTGAATGGTGGTGAAAGGATACTAGCTTGTTTAGATTAAGTATCAAGGATACTTAGTTTTTTTCTATTTCTAATTATGTTGCATGGCTTTCCGCTTTTATGTTCTTATGCGATCTTTTATATATCTTCTCTCTTCTGTAAATATATCTACCGACTTTTAAGCTTATTAGTCTCCTTACAAACGCCTACCTATCCATCAGTAACTGATATTTCAATTCTTTGGTTTATACTTAGTTGCGAGAGCTGGAGAGAGGAGTTGATATTCTTGTGGCAACTCCAGGACGATTGGTTGATTTGCTAGAGAGGGCTAGATTGTCATTGATGATGATTAGGTACCTGGCCCTTGATGAGGCAGATCGCATGCTTGATATGGGGTTTGAACCACAAATCAGAAAGATAGTGGAACAAATGGACATGCCTAATCGGGGTGTGAGACAAACAATGTTGTTTAGTGCCACCTTTCCAAGAGAGATACAGGTTGTTTATAACTGTTAAATAAGGTTTCCATGTTGGTTACAGCTGTATTTCTTGATATATTCCACTCATGTTTTCAAATATAAATGCAGAGTTTTCCAAGTTATGAGTGAGTTTTATGTTCTTCTGGAATATATTGCCGTGCCTGTTTCAGTTCTTTTTTCTATCTCTATATATGTTTAGTAGAAACTGGAAATTGTAATATAATCAGAGTAAAACTGAGTTTACCCTTGCCCTTAGCTCAGAGCACTAAATTATTTGGAGGGGTTGGTTCTTTCAATTTCAAAATGTACGAGTCAAAGAAATGTTTTTTAAACCTTATAGTAAATTTCTAGTGCAATCAAGATAATTCTGAGTTTTTGATAATAAAAAGAAGGCTACCTATATTACATCACGTAGTTCTTTGTGAATTGGTGTCTTTGCAGAGACTTGCCTCTGATTTTCTTTCAAATTACATATTCTTGACTGTTGGGAGGGTTGGTTCAAGTACGGATTTGATCGTTCAAAGGGTTGAATTTGTTCTTGAGTCTGACAAGAGAAGCCATCTCATGGATCTTCTGCATGCACAGAGGGAAAATGGAGCTCATGGCAAGGTAACGTGAGACTATCATGTATGACTTGCTTATTAAGGTTCCTGTATCTTAATGTGTTGAGGCCTGCCCCTAGTTTCTGTGCCTTAGTGCCAGGCAATGAAAGTGGTTTGGTTCTAAGACATTTTCAATCAGGGCACATTTGATTATGCTTGCTATTTTGCAAGACATTTGATTGAAGTTCTCATCATCATCTTTACTAGTAAAAAGGGGATGATATCAGTCTCTTTACTTCTCTAGGTTTTGAGTATTCAACAGAAGTCATGGGATCGTAGGGAAATCATGCATATTGCTCAACAAAAGAAAAAGAAAATTGTGCATGTTTTGCAGGATAAATTGGACCACACTTTAGAGTTCATTATTAAAATTTTATATATACATCTTAAACTTATTCTATATAATATACTCGGATGTACATGAATTTTTGTGCCTTGTTTCACTTAGCAACTTCATTTTTTGAGCCTTGTGCATCATGCAATGTAAGGGTTCTAGTTCCTAGAGTACACCTTGCACCCTTGACAACGCAGCTTTCTCCATATATTTTTCAATTGCAGTTAATTTGGATACAGGTGTTCCAGTAAATATTTATTGTTCAGGGTGTTATTCTGGTATTTAGTCTCATTTAGTCATTAGGTCTAAGATTCTTAATAGTTGTTTGATGGTTGTGTCTTTTACTTTTCAGCAAGCTTTGACGTTAGTTTTCGTGGAGACCAAAAAAGGAGCTGATTCATTGGAACATTGGTTGTGCATTAATGGGTTCCCAGCAACGACCATCCATGGTGATAGGACACAGCAGGTAACTGTTAAGAAATAAATTTGCTAAAGAGAAGTGAAAGAATATGGTCTTTGTGGTTTGTTAGAATTATATACTTTTCCTTCAAGCATGTTGTTTGATATGATGGCCATCATAATTTTTCTTTTGCCTATGTTATATGCTAATCTTATTTATTTTATTCAGTGGTATTATCATTCGCCCTGGGAAGGGGGGCTTCTTTCTGCATGCAAACTTGAAGATTAAGAACTTTGTTGGGAGCCTGAGTTGGAGTTTGCATTATGGCATCATTTGTTAGATATATTAATCCGTGTTGCAACATTAGAGTGCATTCATTCTCTCTTCTAATCATCTTGTTTTCTAAGATTCTTCAAATTGCCCGATTCTAAGTTGGTTCTAAAATTTATGCCAACATCCACCACTTAGTGGTGCAACGGTGTTTTTAGTGAAAGCTTGTTCTGAGATGTGTTGTGTTGTACATTTACCTTAATTTAGAAAGAAGGAACTTTAAATAATGCTATGGGTATTTGCAGGAAAGGGAACTGGCATTGAGGTCTTTCAAGACTGGAAAGACCCCGATTTTAGTAGCAACTGATGTGGCTGCTCGTGGTCTTGATATACCCCATGTAGCTCATGTGGTCAACTTTGATCTGCCAAATGACATTGATGATTATGTCCATAGGATCGGAAGGACTGGCCGTGCTGGAAAATCAGGTCTGGCTACAGCTTTCTTTAATGAGGGTAATTTGTCTATGGCAAGGCCTCTAGCTGAGCTAATGCAGGAAGCAAATCAAGAGGTTCCAGCATGGCTAACCCGTTATGCATCCCGGGCTCCTTATGGAGGTAGCAAAAATCGACGATCTGGGGGAGGGCGTTTCGGTGCTCGTGATTTTCGAAGGGAAAGTTCATTTGGTAAGAATCTGGATTACTACGGTGGGGGAGGGAATAGTGGTAATGCAGCTTATGGAGTTCCTAGCAATTATGGCGGGGGATATGCTCCAGGGGTGACAAGTGCTTGGGATTAGCTCACACATTATACTGGATTATTTTTTATGTTTCGCTCGAGTATATATATATATATATGTTCGTTCCCTCAGATTTCAAGAACATTTTTTTGCAATTTCCATTTTGATCTGGATTCTAACATAGGACATGTTGAGAAGACATTGGTGGTGTTGTTGGGATAGTATCAAAAGAAACTAACCATTCAAGTCTGTCTAAAGGTTCACTGATAGGAGGTTGTGGTTTACGTTTCAGGGCTTGGGTGCATCTTGCACTTTAGCCATGTCCCTTGTGGCTCATTATTAGCTACGACCCTAGGTTGCATTTGTAAGTGCATATATGGGTGGTTATTTATTTTATTTTTACCTTATAAATCAGAGAGCGGATATTATATCAGTCGAATCCTGAAGTTTTTGGTATCGATACAAAGTTTTAATTGCTTATTCCTTTCGAGTGAGTGTGATTGAAGAGATGGATATGTTGCATGGAATCATTCGGATGTCAATGGCCTGTTAAATGAAAATATTAAAATTTTCAAAGTTCTTTTATCTAATTGGCAAGTTTTGGGAAGTGCTTTAAAGAAGGTAAAAACTTCGTTTGGATTTTCATTTTATTTAATAAAAACAAAATACGCTTAAAATAGGGATGGGCATAGATTGGATTTTTGACCAACTCGACTTAACATGAAAATCTTCCACTTGAAATCCGATTTGACCCAACTTTTGGGGTAGTTTTAACCGACCCAAAACTCAACTCGACTTTTGTGATAAAATTGGACTTGATCCGACTCGAAATAATATAAAATTATTAATTTTATTTAATAAAATAAGGACTTAATTGAAAATAAATAATATAAAGGGATATTATTGTAATTGTTCCTAAATATATAAAGTATAATTATATTATTTTTCAGGTCGGATCGGATATCTTTCACCCTAAACCTAAACTCGATCCGATCTGAACTTTCCATCTAAAAAGTCCGACCCAACCTGATCTGAACTTATCCTCTAAATATATAATTATATTATATTATTTTTCGGGCCGAATCGAAACTTGTCAGATTCGAGTCCTGTGTCCATCCTACTAAAAAAAACGTGTTTTGTTAGAGTTTTAAAAATGATTTTCTTTAAAGAATAAAATTTTGTAAAAATTAGAAAATAAAAAAATAAAACAAATGCAAATTTATTTTTTTTCAACATGGAGAGTGTATAATATTTTAAACTATATATTAATTGATAGATAAGGTTGATGTCTATAAAATCATAATTCCAATGCACCTCAAAATCTAAAGCCCTATTTAATGAAACCCTCTAAATGATAAATATTTATAACACTTTTTAGTATTCATAGTTAAAATCATACTAAAGGTAAAAGATCTATAGAAAATATTCTTAGTGAAAAAAAGAAAAACTTAAAGAAAAAGATTATTCGTTTAGTCTTCCTTAATATATCTTTCTTCAAGCTAATTTATACATGTAACATTTATCTTTGTAGTAGTTTGATATGCTACTTCTGAATCAATTAAGATATGGTACTTTTAGGTTAAGTAAGATCTGATGTTTTGATCCGGAATTTTTTTATATTTCTTCTCGAAAATAAAATTATCTTTATTCACATATAATAATCTTACAATTATTAGGGACTCAGCAAATGTGTTTTGTCCATATTCAGTCTCTTTTAAAATTCTTTCAATATATCATTCAAAAGACAATTTCATATTATACTCGATATACAAGTTAAGATAAAATTTGATTCCAAGATTCATCTGAAATAATTTCCTTAAGTGACTCGATTATATCATATACGCTTGGATTATTTTGATCCATACAAATATTTAAATAGACATATTTAAACAAATTTCTCAAGTTTTCACATGCTTTTAGTATTTTAATTCTTTAGGGATAAATCTTAATATATAAGGATCTACATAGTCTTTAGACATATATCCAGTTTTTTAATGTCTGTTAGACCAAAAAAAAAGTAATTGCATCCACCCTAAAGTAATTTTAAAAATCCTAACTCAAGTTGAACATTGTATCTTATGACTTCATTTATTGGTTTTCTTTCATAAAACTACTCATTTATACCTCACTTGCATTACAATTTTAGCGGCTTGTACTTCATGTTAGAAATCAAACTTGATTTCCAAAAGACTTTGAAAAGTCAAGAAAGGTGACTAACAATTAATCAACGTGGAAGCTTCTTGAATTATTTAATAATTAAGCAAGGCAAAGATTGTCCACTTGGATTATTAAATATTAAAGTGTCGGCAGCAACAAACTTGACAGCAGTACATACAAAGATTTTCAAAGGTAGAAATGAAACACCTAGAATTGTGCAGAATTGGACGTGGCAGCACCTATCTAAAACAAAGCTAGCCGACATATGTATGCTTAACCATTAAGCATATTAAAAGTGGCATTAAAAGTAAAATAAGGAGGAATCTTGTCCTCAACAAGTCGGTTATATATATATATATATATATATATATATATATATATATATATATATATATATATATATTATGGACCCGAATCCATTAGTATGGAACATTTTATTTTCTAAGTGAAATCCCCTAGTATATGAAAGAGTGAAAAAGTGCTTTCGTTGTTGTGGAATAAGAAGCCTTCGTATCTTAATACATGTATTTAATTTATTCGGGGCTATTAGAGCGGGATCCACTTTTTGGGGAATATGAGTCGAAGCAATAACAAGAATATTTCTAGTGGAACATCTTTCACAATCCTTGGAGAGATAGTTCACTAATAGACCGAGGGATAAGTAATTCGCCTCATTCACATCCAGATCATGAATGTTTGGAATCCATATTTATGCAAGGAGACATTGCTTTTGCTAGTTTGAATTGAAGGGTGATATAAAATCGGTCTATTTCCGACATCATATCCATAGTTAAAAGCTCCAGCTCCGTATCTGGATGTGAATGAGGCGAATTACTTATCCCTCGGTCTATTAGTGAACTATCTCTCCAAGGATTGTGAAAGATGTTCCACTAGAAATATTATTGTTATTGCTTCGACTCATATTCCCCAAAAAGTGGATCCCGCTCTAATAGCCCCGAATAAATTAAATACATGTATTAAGATACGAAGGCTTCTTATTCCACAACAACGAAAGCACTTTTTCACTCTTTCATATACTAGGGGATTTCACTTGGAAAAGAAAATGTTCCATACTAATGGATTCGGGTCCATATATATATATATATATATATATATATATATATATATATATATATATATATATATATATATATATATATATATATATATATATATATATATATATATATATATATATATATGTATATGTATATATATGTATATATGTGTGTGTGTGTGCGCGCGCTTAGGAATATGATTAAATAGCTTAGAAAAGCTAGAGAAAATTTGAGAGAGCTTAGCAAAGCTTAGAATAGTGAGGTTGCGTTTGTAAACTAGCTGCATCTAGTGTTGTAATATTGTAATATTGAGGTAGTTTCGTTGTAACGTATTTTGCCCCGTATTAATAATATTTCGTGTTATATAAATTACTGAGTGCCCATCTACGCTTCCAACAAGTGGCCTTAGAGATTGGTTCGAGTATAATGTGGTGGAGAAGATGGTCAACATGATTCAACCACAAATCCTGAGTTTGACAAAGACGAATTATGGCAATTGGAGCATTCAAATGAAGGCGTTACTAGGCTCCCAAGATTATTGGGATATCATTGAGGATGGCTACACCGAGCCTGAAAATACAGAAACAACCCTGGCCAATGAAGAAAAGAATATATTGAAGGAATCCCGGAAAAAAATAAAAGAGTTTTGGAAAAATCTCTACAAGGTGCTGAAAAAGCAAAGAATGTACGCTTACAAACTTCCAGAGCTGAGTTTGAGATGTTAAAAATGAAAAATACAGAAACCATTGATGATTATATTAGCCGTGTGAAAGTCGTCGTAAATGAAATGAAAAGAAATGGTGAATCACTCGGCAATGTTAGAGTGATGGAAAAAAATTTGCGGTCATTAACAAGAAAATTTGATTACGTGGTTGTGGCAATCGAAGAATCAAAAGATTTATCCCAAATATTGATCGATGAGCTTGTGGGTTCACTTCAAGCCCATGAGAAAAAAATGAAACAAAATAAAGATTCTGAAAATTTGGAGCAAGCTCTACAAAGCAAGAAGAATGTCAACGAAGGAGAAGCTAGCAGCAGCTACACACGAGGTCGAGGAAATCGTGGTGGTTATAGTGGTAGATACAGAGGAGGACGAGGAACTCGTAGACGTGGTGGTCGATCATATGGCACCGATCAAATAAGTGGAAACAATCCAATATCAGGTGATGGACGAGGATTCCGAGGCCGAGGTAGAGGCAGATATCAACAAGAAAATAAATCTCAGGTACAATGTTATAATTGCAATAAGTATGGTCATTATAGTTATGAGTGTAGATCTGCTCTTAAACAAGAAGAAATAAATAACGTAGCAGTAGCTCAAGAAGAAAAAATTGAAAAATATCATGTATTCCTCACTTATAAAGGAAATGAAGAATTCAAGAAAAAATATTTGGTATCTTGATAATTGTGCCAGTAACCATATGTGTAGTCAAAGGGAATTGTTTGTGAACTTAGATGAAATAGTCCATGGACGAGTAACGTTCGGAGATGACTCGCACGCAGAACTAAAAGGAAAAGGCAAAGTCATGATTACTCAGAGAGATGGAGAAAATAAATACATTTTTGATGTTTATTATGCACCTGCTTTGAAAAGCAATATCATCAATCTTGGTCAACTCCTGGAAAAAAGGATATGAAGTGCAGATGAAGAATCACTCGCTTGCCATCAAAAATAAAGAAGGAGAATTGATAGCTCAAGCTGATATGACTCGGAATCGTCTCTTTACAATTGATATCGAGTCGGGATAAGTCAAGTGCATGAAGACTGCAATCAAAGATGATTCATGGCTATGGTATCTAAGATATGGACATCTTGGATTTTCTGGTTTGAAGTTGTTATAAAAAAACAAGCATGGTGAAAGGACTACCAGAGATCAACCCTCCAAATCAATTATGTGAGGCTTGCATCAAAGGAAAGCAACATAGAAAAAGCTTTGAAGTTGGTAGATCATGGCGTGCCCGAAGACCGCTGGAGATAGAACACACATATATAGCTGGTCCTTTTGATATACCATCACTTGGCGGTAACATGTACTACCTAACTTTTATTGATGATTTTAGTAGAAAATGTTGGATTTATATTTTGAAAGAAAAGTCAGAAGCGCTGGAAAAATTGAAAGAATTTAAAGCAATGGAAGAAAAACAAAGCAGACAATATTTGAAGATACTCATATCAGATAGAAGAGGCGAATATAAATCAAAGTTATTTGAAGAATTCTGTAAAGAGAATGGCATCATCCATCAGCTGACATCCAGATACACGCCACAACAAAATGGAGTTGCAGAAAGAAAGAATCGCATAATCCTGGATATGGCAAGAAACATGATAAAAGGTAAGCAACTACCGAGAAATTTATGGGCTGAAGCAGTTCGATGTGTAGTTTACCTATTGAACATATGTCCAACAAAAAGTGTGAAGTATATGACGCCAAACAAAGCATGGAGTGGACAGAAACCAGGAGTTGGACACCTCAAGATTTTTGGATGCATCGCATATGCCCACGTTCCTGAACAGACAAGAAAGAAGCTTGATGACAGAGGAGAAAAATGTATTTTCATTGGCTATGATGAAAGAAGCAAAGCTTACAGATTATATAATCCTCTTACCAAGAAAGTAATAATTTCAAGAGATGTCGAGTTTGATGAAGCAAAATATTGGAGGTGGAGCAAAGAAGAAAAGAAAGTTGAAGGACTATTTTTTAATGAAGATAAAGATAAAGATAACGATCGTATCAATCAAGATGAACAAGCTAATGATCAAGGTCCTCAACAAAATGTTCCATCATCGTCAAGCAGCAGTAGCGATGCTAACAACATAATAGAAAATTCTGAAGCACCTCCCACAGAAGTTTGAAGATCCACAAGAGAGAGAAGAATACTAGAAAGGTACAACGATTATAAATTAAATAATGTTTCACTATTCAATCTCTTTGCAAAGAGTGATCTCATTACAAATGAAGAATCGATTGGAGAAGACAAGTGGAGAAAAACTTGGAATGGAAAATCAAGTTTGAGGGGGAGTGTTAGAAATCAAACTTGATTTCTTAAGACTTTGAAAAGTCAAGAAAGGTGGCTAACAATTAATCAACGTGGAAGCTTCTTGAATTATTTAATAATTAAGCAAGGCAAAGATTGTCCACTTCGATTATTAAATATTAAAGTGTCGGTAGCAACAAACTTGACGACAGTAATTGTGTAGAATTGGACGTGGCAGCACCTATCTAAAACAAAGCTAGCCGATATATGTATGCTTAACCATTAAGCATATTAAACGCGGCATTAAAAGTAAAATAAGGAGGAAGCTAGTCCTCAACAAGTCAGTTATATAACATATATATATATATGTGTGTGTGTATGCGCGCGGTTAGCCTTTAGTTTATGAATTAGATGGAATATGATTAAATAGCTTAGAAAAGCTAGAGAAAATTTGAGAGAGCTTAGGAAAGCTTAGAATAATGAGGTTGTGTTTGTAAACTAGCCGCAATTAGTGTTGTAATATTGTAATATTGAGGTAGTCTCGTTGTAAATAATATTTTGTGTTATATAAATTACCGAGTGCCCATCTACGCTTCCAACACTTCCCGTCCAAAAACATTACATTTTGGAAGTTAATTTAAGGCTTAAAACAAAAAATAAGTGCCCAAACTATACCCTGAGTTAACTTTAGGTGCCTAAAGATTTTTTTGTTAAAAATATGTGTTTAATATTTTCTCTATTACACTTTTAAGTGCTTAATGTTTTCTCCGTTTCACTTTTAAGTGTCCACGTTATAATGATCGTTAAGTAACATGTTTCGTGATTATATTTTTGGCTTAATACAAAACTAAGTGTCTAAACTATATTCTATGTTAAATTTAGGTGTCTAAAGAATTTTATATTAAAAATAAATGCTTAATGTTTTCTCTGTTATACTTTTAGGTGTCTATATTGTAACGGTCGTTAAAAAAACTATTAAGTGTCACGTGTAACGTTTATGAAATTTTAAAAATTTTGTTTTAAAATAAAAAAGTTAAAATTATAATTTATTTATAAAAAACTAAGCGTCGACAACATCTTTCTCCTACACACTTGGTAGTCCATTGCTAAGGACTCGGTGCTCAACCGTGCCCATATGCTAGTTGAAATCAATCTTACCTTATTTACGATAAACCTTGAAGACACTGCTCAATCTATGTCCTTCAACGTTAGGTACTATATTGCGCTTAAATGGATTGACCATTCTTTTAGGAAAACTATATGATTGTCCTCTTAGATATGAGGTTCTTTAAAATCACAAAAAATCCTAAAATCTTAAACTCTTTAATTTTAAATCTCATTTTCAATCGTCATCGGTCATCTCTAATTACCACATTCATCATCAAACGACCACCTACTTGTCACCGTCCATCCACCGATCTGTCATCATCTTTGCTATCCCCCTTAACCCCAAAATAACTAAACCTAAATTTAATCCCAAACGTAGCACAGTTGGAGAGGCTTTAGCGCTGGTCAGTGGAGGGATTTAATCCCACAATGGAGTGTTCACATTGGGATTTAATCCCACAATGGAGTGTTCACATTGGGATTTAATGCTAAAAATGGCGTACGCGAGACGAGGGAAGGGGGTTAACGCCGCTGAACCGCGGCGCCAGGGGGGAATTATGATATTAGGATTTTTTATTAAAAAATTGTGCTTTTTTTCCTTAACAAAATAACATTTTTATTTTTAAAAAAGGGTAAATTATAAATTTGGTAATTAAATTTTACTTTCTCCTATTTCACTCACTGTACTTTAAATCTTTTTAATTTTCTTACTAAACTTAATACATTGAGTTTTTTTGTCTCTCAACCGTTAAACAGTTAACGGCGTTAAAATTGATTGTTATATAGATGCAAAATGATGTCGTTTTGGTAAAATTTTTATTTTTTTAAAACAACATCATTTTTAACTCCTTTAACTATTTCATGGAGGAGTTACCAAAATAAGAGAGAAAGTTCAATATATTAAGTTTAACGAGAAAATTGAAAAGTTTTAAAGTTTAATAAGTAAAATAGGAGATATGGTAAAGTTTAATGATGAAGTTTGTAATTTACCCCTTAAAAAAAGGATAAATCACACCAATATCACTTAACTTTATTCTCTTCTAATTTACTCACTATATTTTCAATTTTTTTAATTTATTTACAAAATTTTATAGATTAAATTTTCCGCTGTTAAATAATTAATGTTATGACGTGGCTTAATATATTAGTGAAATTGAGCAGCCGCAAAACCCCTTAAAAATATCAATTTTTTCCCTCCCCTCTTTCCACCAATGACACCATATCCGACGACTACAACCTCATCATTCAGCTGCAAACTTCCTACCAAACACCGTCGAAGCTCATTTCTTGTACAACACAAAACCCAGGTGAATGCTTAATTATCTATAAATTCCTTAAAAATTTATGAAAACCCATATTCACACAGTCTTTGAAAGTCCTCCAACTCCAAGCTTTCTTCCCAATCCCACGATAGACCAAACAAAAGAAATCTCCATCTCTACAGTTAGAAACTGAATTCCTCACCCGTTTTTGGACACTTCTTCATCAAATTCGTGCAGGCCATTCAGTAGTAGCGTTGACACCAAAACCATTAATCAACTTTCTTAGTTTAACATTTAAAACAAAGGATGCGAGTGAGGGAATATGAAAGAAGTACTTGCTGAAGCTGCAGTAAGAATTGTCGCGTAGCTGCAGTAGGATTACCTTTACATCCTTGAAACCCATTCCTCATACGAGCAGTTAAATGCATACGGGTTCAAGTGAGAATATGTTGGTTTGTAAGGAGGAGCTTGAACCAAGATGAGCCACCCAAAGCTAACCAAGATCCATCTTTTGTCTGCGAAATTTGCATCGAACCAAGCAAGCAAACTAATTGAGAGGGTTTATTAGAACTCGAGTACTGTTGCAGTATACTTCCTAAACAAATTTCTTCTCTTGAAGGTTTGAGTTTTCCCAGAAGCTTGGCTTGTTGTTTTATAAAGAGAAAATCGTTTCAGTGACAAAAATTGCCTTATAATATACGATTTTAATTAATTTTTTTTAGATTTGTCAAAATGACCAACAAAATCGTAATGCGAAATAAAAATCGCAACGCGATCTTCAGAATCGCAAATCAGTTCCCAGAATCGAAAGCGATTATGAAGAATCGCAAAGCGATTATGAAGAATCACAATGCGATAGTACAAATTCGCATTGCGATTTTCCAGAATCGCAACGCGAATATGAAAATCGCAACGCGAACATATAAATCGCAACGCGATTCTGACTATCGCAACGAGTATCCGTAAAATCGAAACGCGTATCCGTAAATCACAACGAGAATATGTAAAATCGCAACGCGTATCCGTAAATCGCAACGAGAATACGTAAATCGCAACGCGTATCTGTAAATCGCAACGACAATACGTAAAATCGCAACGCGTATCCGTAAATCGCAACGCGATTTTTAAAGCGCCATTAGAATCGCTACGCGTATTTTATTTTCAAATTCCAAACACGAATATTAATTATCGGAACACTGAACCGTCCACAGTATATCCCGTAATCGCAACTCATAACCTAAAACCTAAAATCACAACTCAGTCCCATCTCCATCTCTCACTCTCTACGGCAAAATCCGTCCCCGTCTCCGAAGATTTCCATCTCCATCTCTGGCGAAATCCCTCACAACCATTCACGGTCAGAAATCCCTCACAATCATTCAGAAATAGAAAATCAACCTCCGATGGTTAGTTTTTTTAATTATTTTTATTTTAAAATTGTTGCATTATTTTAGGTTTTTCATATTGAAATTGATGATAAGTTTACTGGTAATTTCAATAATAGATTAACCATTTCACTTAGATTTCTTATTAAATTCATTCGATTGCTGCCAATACTGCTAAACTGTTTAGTCTTTAACCCTGTGAAGTTAGTATTTGTCTTTGTTTTGTCTTTTGGTTGAAGTAATGCAATCCATTAAAGTTTCAATTTGCAGAAGAAGAATAGTTTCTAAACTTAAAATCGCAACATGAAAATGAAAATCGCAACACGAAAATGACTATCGCAACGAGAGAAATGAAAATTGCAACGAGAGAATCGCAACGCGAAATGAAAATCGCAATTAGATAATCGCAACGCGAAACCAAAATCGCATTGCGATTTTCATTTCGCGTTGCGATTCTCTCGTTGCAATTTTAATTTCGCGTTGCAATTCTCTCGTTGCGATAGTCATTTCTGCATTACGATAGTCATTCTCTCGTTGCGATTTTCATTTCAACCAAAAGACAAAACAGTGTTGCAAATTTTAGTTTCAAGAATAAACTACTACTCTTTATGTTTATTGTTTTTGGTATATCTTCACAGTGTAGTTTTTGGTATATCTAACTTGGTATGTTTATTGTTTTTGTAGAAATTTTTTTCGGCTTCATTGACATTAAGGAATAAAGTTAGCCTAGCCACTACAATTGCTTCGAAGCTTTCACCTGCACAAAGAAAATTGTTTGAGGAAACCTGCTTCGGGCCATGGCTGAGAGTACAACATCCGGGTGGAGATGCTAATTTGACCCATTTGTGGCTTCAGACCATGACTAGAGATCTACCCGACAGTATACAACGTGGTGAGGAAGAGATATTGTTTCATTTTCCACCGGCGTATACTTGTTTTGGGCGGAAGGAGTTCTGCTTAATCACTGGTCTACGATTCGGACACGATGATGTAGGCCGGTACACTCGTCATATCACCCGCCCATCATGGTTATCCCGAGTTTTTCCTGATGAGTCAATAGAGAAGCCGAACTTACACGTCGACGACCTGAAGAAATTGTTTAATAAGAAAGATGGTTTTACTCAGAAGAATGACGTCGATGTTGTCCGAGTATGCCTTCTAGTATTTTTGTATGCCGGCTTTTTAGGCAGAGAGGCCAGACAACCTATTCCTGAGGAGCTAATATTATTGGTAGATGACCTAAATGCATGGAATCTGTTTCCGTGGGGTTCTTATATATGGAAAGCTACCTGGACTAAGTTGTCGTCTGCCTTTGATGACCGTAAAAGTTTGCGTGGCGATGGGTCGAAATACACTTTGTCAGGTTTTGTTTGGGCCTTTAAGGTAAGAATTTCTATATAATGTTTTCAAAATTATAATTAATTATTTAACAATTACTAATGTTTGTTATTATATTGTTTGTAGATTTGGATATTCGAGGCTTTCCCCAGCATGCGGACATATGCATTAAAAACTTCAAATGATATTCCTAGGGCTATTTCCTGGAAGAGGAAACGTTTGTTGGATTGGGAAGACTTAATACCATATGCGACAATAAATAATGTAAGTTAACACAAATACTATCATATATAAACAAGTTATTAATAGTAGACGTTTAACTTTGTTTGAGTTTTTATATTTTTAGGAGGCCAACACTCTATTACAGAGATGACACCCACGGAGGCTGAGCTTGCCACTGATTGGTGGCAAGCTAGTCAGCGTTTTTTTGATGGCACGAATGATGAGCACCCTCCACTTCCTCTACTTCGAGAGCCATCACCTCACCCAGAGCCATCACCTGATCAACCCGACTATACACCTCTACAACGAGAGCCATCACCTATCCTGTCACATCATCGAGCCTTTTCTCCACCATCACCTCATGATAGGCGACCGGCAAAGATGCCACGACTTCTATCTCCCTATTCTCCACCTCCACCTCCACGGGATGAGTCAAGGGAGTTACGTGATGAGGTCAATGCCTTGCGTGAGGAGATCGGTACTCTACGCGATAACGATGGTGCATGGCGTGTGGAGGTGTCTACTTTACGTGGTAAGGTTGCTGCTCTACGTGAGATGGTAGTATCGTTGCAGAATGAGGTTCATACTCTACGCAACGAGGTAAGTTTAAGATTTTCCATATTTAACTTGATGATAAATTTACTCGTAATTTCACTTAGATTAACCATTTCACTTAGATTGCTTAGTAAATTTATTCGGTTGCTACCAATACTGCTAAACTGTTTATTCTTTAACACTGTGAAGTTAGTATTTGTCTTTTGTTTTGTCTTTTGGTTGAAGTAAATTTATTCGGTTGCTACCAATTCTGCTAAATTGTGTATTCTTTAACACTGTGAAGTTAGTATTTGTCTTTGTTTTGTCTTTTGGTTGAAAGTAAATTTGTCGGTTGCTGCCAATTCTGCTAAACTGTGTATTCTTTAACACTGTGAAGTTAGTATTTATCTTTGTTTTGTCTTTTGGTTGAAAGTAAATTTGTTCGGTTGCTGCCAATTCTACTAAACTGTGTATTCTTTAATACTCTGAAGTTAGTATTTGTCTTTGTTTTGTCTTTTGGTTGAAGTAATGCAATCCATTCAAGTTGCAATTTGCAGAAGAAGAAATAGTTTACTTTCACAACACGAAACTTAAAATCGCAACGTGAAAAATGACTATAGCAACGCGAAACTATAATCGCGTTGCGATTTTCATTTTGCATTGCGATTCTCTCGTTGCGATAGTCAAATTCGCATTGCGATAGTCATTTTCGCATTGCGATAGTCATTTTCGCGTTGCGATTTTAAGTTTCAGATTCTATTCTTCTTCTGCAAATTGAAACTTGAATGAATTGCATTACTTCAACCAAAAGACAAATACTAACTTCACAGTGTTGAAAATTTAAGTTTCAAGAATAAACTACTACTCTTTATGTTGTTATTGAACCTGCACTAAACCTATATGTTGTCCTTTTAAATGTTTATATAAGTGCTTACTTCTGGAATGTTATCTGATGCATTTTGTGAATAATGATATAATAATGACTTGGGTGAATACCGTGCAAGTTTGAAATATATTTGTCTTTGTTCTCACTGTTTAATATCATGTCTGTTTATTTATTGATTTATGTATTAATTTATTTTTAGCAGCCCGCTAAGGTGGATGCTCTACGTCGGGTTTTTCTTGCAAGACGGAGTTCACGCATCAGACGGTGTGCACGTACCATTACGTCTCCGTTCACCCCAATAGTGTAAAGAATCCGTAAGAAAAAACCCGACTCACCTGTCATCGTCCAAGAGGCCTCCCCTATCGTTCAAGAGGCCCCTATCATCCCTCAAGAGTCCCCTTCCACCGTTCAAGAGGCCACTGTCATCGTTGAAGAGGTCTCTCCCAACATTCTAGAGCCCGATTCACACGGCGTAATATATCGAATTATTGAGAAGCCCCCTCACGTGCCGGACATGATGAATGACTGTTGGCTTTCGTATAATTTACCGGCCAGTACCATTCCGGCAGATGAAGTGGAGAGGAAACAACTACCGGAAACAATTCTGGATAATACCCTTTGGGCTAAGACCGCAGTTGATTTTTATCTACATGAGCGGAGCCAAGGGTGTTACGCTGACATATACAAACTCAACGATGATATGCATTTGTTGATTGAACGGTCTTGGTGGGGTGTATTATTAGGGGTTGAAGACAACGGCTATTTCGATGGGGGGGTAAGTCTTATATTTCTTATATTTCAGTTTGATTAATTTTTTTTAAAATTTATGTAATTCACTAATATATGTCTTTTTTTTGTAAAACAACATATTGATGCATGGGTGACACGTCTTCTAATTATAAGGAAATTGAAGAAAAATATTAAAAAAACGCGATATACAATTATGCCGACGTCTTTTCACGTAGTTCACTTGAAGAATCAACGACAGGAATCATATGTGTTGGCTAATGGACAAGCTAAACTTTATCCTGCATGGTGGGAGGTTGATAAGGTTAGTATATTTGTTTAAATATTTTAAAGGTGTTCATAAATAAGTGCGCAATTTGAATTATTACATTTCGATGCAGGTGTTTATCCCTGTTTTGGACCGTACTCATTGGCTTCTCGTCGAGTTTCAGCTCCCATCCCTAAAGACAATAGTATATGGCAGCATGATAAATTACATATCATTGTCTGATTTGAGAGATATGATTAAGGGATGGAGCTCTCATTTGGCTAAATTCTTGGATGCAATTGATTATTGGACTAAGTCTGGAAACAAGAAGCCAAAGAAGTTCAATGTTACAATTATCAGAGACGAGACCGCGCCACAACAAACGAAGGAAGCCAGAGGGGATTGTGGTCCTCTCGTATGCATGTGCTTGGAGCGTTTGACGACAGGAAGTAAACATTTTCTACCTCCCACCGATAGAGATAGAGGTGCAGTAGGCTTGTGGTTTCGGCATTTTATGGCTAGAGCGATATATACGAGATGCTACCTACCTGCATCCGTGTTATGAAAGTGTCCATAAACAATTTGTAAGTCAAATGCAAGTGTTGTTAAACATATTTACTCTTTTTTGGTTTGAAAATGTTTGGTTAAGTAGCTAGAATTCAATAATTTGTTGTTTGTAGGTTTTAGATGTGTAGAAAGTGTTGTTGATTCAATGTTTGGTTTCTGCAGGTTAATCCTGAAGTGAGATGCGTGAAATGGATGTATAGGTGCAAAAGTTGATTTCATTATTATTTTTTGATTGTTTAATTGATTTGTAAAAGATGATTTGTAAATGTTGATTTGTTTAATTGATGTGTACATAATATTTGTGCTTGTTTAATTGATTGAAATGTAATAGTTGATTTGTTGATTTCAATCTGCATTATGTTGAATGCAAAACAGACTATCGCAACGCGGAAATGACTATCGCAACGAGAGAATTCGCAATGCGAAATGAAAATCGCAACGAGTGAATCGCAATGCGAAAATGAAAATCGCAACGAGTGAATCGCAATGCGAAAATGAAAATCGCAACTCGAAACTAATTTCACGTTGCGATTTTCATTTTCGCATTGCAATTTTCATTTTGCATTGCGATTCTCTCGTTGCGATAGTCATTTTCGATTTGCGATAGTCAATTCCGCATTGCGATAGTCATTTCAGTGTTGCGATAGTCATATTCGCGTTGCGATTTTCGCGTTGCGATTTTCACGTTGCGATAGTCAAATGAATGTCTAATAAGTGATAACAACTGAACTTATCATAGCAATGTTCAAACTCAAGTTACTAATACATGCCTAACTGAAAATGTTAAAAGTTCACACATAATATACACATAATACAACGTTTGCATTTAAAAATCACCTAAGTTAACAGTCCCAAAAGGTGAAGCCGGTTGTGATTGGGATTTTGATGAGGATCCATATTTTGGTAGAGGAAAAGATGATTGTGATGGCACTGGTGATCCACATGTCAACCTTGTATGACCACTTTCCTTGCACCAACTACATGTCGATCTCTTATTCTCTTCACCCTTAGACGGTATACGATCGTGACTTTTTGGTCGGCCAGGTAGCCTTCTGTCCATGGCTGGTGGCAAAACTGTTTGTAAGTCATCTGGTATGTCCCACTCAGAAGGATGTGGAATAGGGTAGACAATCTCGCCATAAGTCTGTCGATATACTTCTGTAGTGTAGCAATCCATAGCGTATGCGCTTGAATCATCTTGGTTTAGATGAAGAGAAACTTCTATAACATGGCCACACGGATAACCAGATGTTTGCCATTTCATACAACTACACGTCTTTGCATTTAAATCGACAAGCCCATTTAAGTTATTATCCAGTACTTCAAACAAAGTGTTTGAACATGGTTCAACTCTCCATGACGTTGACTTCACAACACGTTTCGTTATCTTTTTTTCTGTCCATGGTGTAACACGATGTTCCAATGTTCCTGTAAATTTAAATAAATAATACTTAGTAAAATATATGATAAGTTACGAATTTAAAGAAATAATACCTACATGGTTTCTTTTCTTGTAGTACCACTGTTGAATAGAGGCTCGAAAAAACTCCATTAACATAGTAATGGATAATTTCCGGGAATGACGACTTAGAGCGTTGATTGATTCTGCACTATTAGACGTCATGAAACCATATCTTGCTCCAAGTTGATATACTCTTGACCATCTTTCAAACCCGACATTTTCTAGTGTTTGAGCACACTGAGGCAAAACACGTCTTAAACAGTTTATATGCTTATTAAAATCCACTTCCCGATAAGCTTTTACAGCCTTCCAGTATGTCCATTTGTGATTTTTTATACCAGCAGACCTTGATTTTAGATTTCTATACAAATGAACACCACAAAGTCCATGAAAAGCATCTGGGAAACACCTTCTAACAGCGTTGTCAATTGAGTTTGCCCTATCGGATATGATTGTCAGATTGCTAATAGGACCTATACAATCCCTAAGATGCCCCATAAACCATATCCATGAATCAGAGGTTTCAGATTTGCCAACCCCGTAAGCTATTGGCAGTATCCCATTGTTAGCATACATGGCTACTGCTAATAAGTTTACTCCAAGGTATCAACCTTTTAAATGTGCTCCGTCAACTATAATAACTGGGCGCATGCAATTAATAAACGAACGAATCTACAAAATCATATACACAAGAAATATAATCATTTAAATGTGAAATGCATGTAACTAACAAAAATGAGTCAACAAAATTATATTGATTTACTAACCGCAGCACCAATGGCGATAAACACCAACTCAAAGCGTCCATCTCTATCTATTTTGATATGAGTTACCGACCCAGGATTTTTCAGCTTTAAATTGTGACAATAAGCCGGCAGTTGGGCAAACGATGCTTCTGGCGACCCCCTCAATAATTCCAAGGCATAACATTTGACTCTCCAAGCTTGAGAATATGAGATACTAATCTTGAACTGAGCATTCATGTCAGTCATAATTTCATGTCCCCGATATACCCTACCATTCAAAAACATTAACTCAGCCAGAAAACCACCCAACACCTTTTTGTTTGCCTGTCTATGGTGAGGAAAAACTTGGGTTCTTGAACATGTATGTTTATCAATAAAAGTCCTAACTTGAAACATTTCGCAATCTTTTATCCTCTTTGCAATCATACGCCACATACAGTTTTTGTCAATCATACACCTTGTTTCTAAACGATCTTTGCTTGATTTGTTAACTTTTAGTTGATAGCCATCTTCCACACATTTCGTATACAAAGCTATCTTCAAGTCTTCCTTTGTATCAAAACAATCATCTTTCTTGATACGAATAATTTTTGTGTAACAATCAACTGCTATCTTTACCAACTCTTCTTCCGGTATCTGAAGTAATTCTGACATATTCCAGTTATACTCCCGTGGCATTTTCTTCAGGGACTTTTCTTTGGGGATTTCTTCTTCTTCTTTTTCTTCTTCAGTGTTATATGAATTACAGAATGGATGTTCAACATGTTCATTTACAGTCGTAGCTTCCTCCTCATTATCATCAACAACATGTTCCTCGGCAACGGCTGTTTCATCATCAAAATTCGGGTATTGACCAATATCAAAATCATTACACGCAGGGTCTGTTTATTCTTCTGAAAAATCATCAAAATCCGAGTATTGACCAAGATCAAAGTCCGGGTATTGACCAAGATCAAATTTCGAATACTGACTAGTACTCACAAATTTTTCTGTTGGCTCATCATCGTCTAACTGGTCAATACGAAAACCGGAATTTGGTTTTGAAAGTTGATTGGGATTTGGATTAGGGAAAGGTTGTGGGTTTTGAGATTGTGTTTGGTATTGGAAATGTGGTGAAACAATATTTGCTTGGTGATGAAATTGTGGTGGAACCATTAAATTTTGAGCACCATAAACTGGGGTTGAAAACTTAGTTGATTATTACCCGCTACTGACCCAACTTCACTACTTCTAGGTTCAACAACATACAATGTAACATCATCACTTGAAACACTAATGTAAGCAATGAATCGTTCAACATCTTCATTGTCGGTTAACAAATAAACTTTACCATTTCTCTGATAAGATAGCCTAAATCCACTTAGGGGCTCTAAATTCAATTTATTTGCAACACGTAACATTAGAGTTTCATAAGTTAACTTTTTTAATGACAGTTTTAGTTGAAGATTCATGGGTAAAGGCATATATTGTAAAACACCATGAACATTCTCCCATGACCCTCCGAAACACAAATCTATCCAAACATAATCAACATTAGATGATTTCATTATTGTAAATTAATTTACTAAACAAACGAGCTGCGAAACTAAAACCTGTTGCCGAATGGGGAAGGATGTCGTTGGATATAGGAACGGATGTCGCTGGAGAGAGTGATAGATGGAGATGGAATTTGTTGCGATTTAGGGATTTAGGTTATGAGTTGCTGCTGTTGCGTAGTTATATACCCAAAACATTTGTGTTGCAAAATTAAAACCTGTTGCGAATTCAGAAATCGAGTTGCGAATTTGAAAACTGATTTACGATACCGGAGATCGCGTTGCGAATTATCGATCGCGTTGCGATTTTACGTATTGTCGTTGCGATTTTACGTATTGTCGTTGCGATTTACGGATATGTATTGCGATTTACGTATTCTCGTTGCGATTTACAGATACGCGTTGCGATTTACGTATTCTCGTTACGATTTACAGATACACGTTGCGATTTATGTATTCTCATTGCGATTTACGGATACGCGTTGCGATTTTACGTATTGCCGTTGCGATTTACGGATACGCGTTGCGATTTTACGGATACTCGTTGCGAAAGTCAGAATCGCGTTGTGATTTATATGTTCGCGTTGCGATTTTCATATTCGCGTTGCGATTCTGGAAAATCGCAATGCGAATTTGTACTATCGTATTGCGATTCTTCATAATCGCGTTGCGATTCTAGGAACTGATTTGCGATTCTGGAGATCGCGTTGCGATTTTTATTTCGCATTGCGATTTTGTTGGTCATTTTGGTAAATTCAAAAAAAATTGGTTAAAATCATATATTATAAGGTATTTTTGGTCACTGAGGCGATTTTCTTTTTTAAAATGGTTTTAGTTTCTTGTTGGTTTGTATGGCAACTGAGACAAAGAAGAAACAGTTTCAATAGATTTAAAATTACTATGTGAGGGTGAGACGGTGGTGTGGGAGAGGGAGAGGGTGGGGTTGTAATTTAGGATTAAGATTTAGTGTAACATTTAAGATTTTTTTCATTTTAAATTATTAATAAAAATTATATATCATCTTTATATATTAATAAAAAAGCCATGTATATGTTGTTAAAGAGAAAACGGATAAAAAATTAATATATAAAATTTAGCGATTAAATTAAAAGAAATTAACAGTATATTAAATGAAATAAGAGAAAATAAAATTTAATGATGATTAGTGTAATTTACCCTAAAAAGATTTAATAAATATAAATATTACGCATATTATTAAACAGATATTTTACGATATTACAAGCATTTTAAAATGTAATATAAAAATATTAGATATTTATTTTTAAGAGAGATACTTAAAATTAATTTAAAATATAATTTCAACGCTTATTGTACGTTAAGCCAAATTATTTTATCAAATTGTAATAATCTTTTAAGCAATCAAACGGCCCTTGGGCGTTGGATAAGTAGGGAAGCGAACACAAGTTTTGGGGTTAATTTTGCATAAGATGGAAGGGGAAGAGCAGAGATCAATATGGAACAAAGAAACAGTGCCGAAAGTGATGAAAATAGTGATCACAAGGCTTTCTCAAACAGACATCATCTCTCTCCTTCTTGTCAGCCCTTGGCTTCACCGCACTGTCATTTCCCACCCTTCTCTTTGGCTTGTACTTTTCTCCATTCTACTTTCCCTCTTTTGTTTCAACTTCTCATTGCTTTTTCTGATCTGGGTACTTCTTGTTTTTCCGCTAGTCTATTGATTTACGCGAGATGAATAATGCTGGAGATCGACTCATAGCTGCTCTTTCACTGGTTTGTCTTTCTCTATTATTTTTTTACCTTTTTAATTTGTGAAGTTGTAAGTTTGGGTTTTTAATCCATCGAGTCTTGGTGAAATTTAGGTTTTGTTCGCAAATAGATTTTTAGAAATAAAGTATCCAAATGAAATGTTAAAGGTTTTTTCTTTCTTTCTTTGTAGCCTAGATACCAGCATGTGAAGCAAATAAGCCTTGAATTTGCACAAGATATAGATGATGGTCATCTAGAAGTCATTAAGAGCAAGGTGAATTGTTGTGCAGTTCGTTCTTTTAGTTTTATATGATTCTTTTATGTTGATGAACTTAGAAAGATACGGGGTAGATGTTTTAGTTTGCATTTAGATGGAATTCGTGCCATTGTGACCTTAGAACTAAACCTGATTACAAAGTATATGTTTTATGTTCTGAATATGTTGATAGATGTAAAAGGCTGTGAGATATTATTGGCTATGTTGTCGTATCTCCAATGAGTTCATTTCACTTATAGTTATCTTGCTTACGAAGTGTGGTTAATCGATACATGGTTTATTATCTCCTGAGTTTTTCTTTATAACATTTTAAGTATTTCAGTGTTCGGAATCTCTTCAAGACCTTGAGTCTTTAAATCTGAATGGCTGCCAAAAGATATCTGACGAAGGAATTGAATATATAACCAGTTGTTGTCCAAAATTGAAGGTTTTCTCTATCTATTGGAATGTAAGGTATTTTTCCATTTCCCTTATTTATTATGGGTTTATTTTTATGTTTTTATAAGCAATCTTTCATTAATTAATATTTCTAATGCATCTTTTCATGGGAGTAAACTTCAGGGTTACTGACATAGGTGTGAAGCATCTGGTGAAGAACTGCAAGTATATTGTTGATTTGAACTTTAGTGGCTGTAAGGTATTTGATGACTTACTGGATACAGATTCCACCTTTTGTTTTACTGTAATATAAACATCAAAACTATTTAGTAATTAGCGATTGAGGGAGACACAGATTAGACTCAACATGCTACACCTTTGTTTTGTATGTCCTGCAAGGCCTATCGCTTGAGGGTTGCTTAGTATAAAATTTGTGAAACCTTGTGTTTCTAAAATGGATTTTGGGACAAATTCAGAGTGGCAGTGAGGGTAATTCAAGGGAAAAAGATGCAGTTAGGGAAAGCTTAGGGTTAGATGATTTATAATATATAAAATCAAGAGAATTAGAGGAAAAGTATAATAGACTGGAGGCTGCACAAGAGATACAATGATCTATGATTTGAATCACATTAGAGTGGATACTGAAAAGAGATTGCTACATCCATTTAAATGTTTATGCAGATAAATAGTAGCCTTTTGGCATACAACTCTACTGTGAAACTGTAATAATTTGGTTTTCATCATTTTTCATAGTTTATGATTTCTACATTGTAGTCATGATTCCGTACTGCAAGTCAATTTACGGTATCCTTTTTTTTCTTTGAATTGAGTACTTTGACGTGACAAATGCAGCAATTATCAGACAAAAGTTTGCAATTAGTAGCTGACAATTACCAAGAGTTAGAATCATTGAATCTGACTAGGTAAGTAAATCTGCTTTGCAGGTTTTACTGGGTGTTATTCATTATTATTTACAGACGTCTGGTGTGATATCTGCTTTTACATATCATATATACTTTCCTGCTACCTTTTTGGCTATCTTTTAGGAATTGTTTGTTTACAAATGTGGTGACTAGATGATGCTTATGTCTTGTGATTATTGGTTGCAGATGTGTCAAGATGACAGATAGCGGTTTGCAGCAAGTATTGACCAAGTGCTTCTTTCTCCAAAGTTTAAATCTTTATGCACTCTCCAGGTATGCTGCTATGTCCTCACAGTCTAATCTTTGGTCTTTTCATTATGGACTTATAACCCTGAACTTGTGTCACTAGATACTTCATTGCTTTGTGCAGCTTCACAGATGAAGCTTACAAGAAGATATCTGTTTTATCCCATTTAAGATTCCTAGATCTGTGTGGTGCCCAGGTAGAAAACTGAGGTTTCTGAAAAGGTTTTCTCAGGATGCAGTTTGTGAAAATTGATACTGATGAAAATATTGATTGCCAGAATCTCTCAGATTACGGACTTACCTGTATAGCTCAATGCAAGAAACTTTCATCTCTCAATTTAACATGGTTAGTGAATTATCTCATATACATATCTGTATGGTAATCGGATACACTGTAAAAGTCGGCGTCTTTTTTTTTTTTAAATAGGTGCATACGAGTTACTGATGTGGGTGTCATAGCTATTGCTGAAGGTTGCACATCTCTTGAATTTCTCAGGTAAATGTTTATTTTGGAAGGAACGTGCCTGCAAATCTTGTCACCATTATCATCCAAACTTCTGTATAGCAATATTTTTCTTTCTTCAACAGGCTTTTGTTTTTATTGTCATAGATAGTAATTTAAAAAAGTAAGGCACTAGACACCCTTGTTTTCAACACTTGCTGAAGCTGTTGAAATATGGTACAGCATCGAGATAAACTTAGATCTAGCAGGCCTATTTCCGTAGGGATATGGCACCATGGTTGCCTTTGTGCTCTCCAACCCTCGTGGTAATTCTTGCCAAACTAGGCATTATGAGTCTCAGACTCGATTGCAGGACCTATAATTGATACCGAAGAATTGGAATGTGTATCATAAACAATCACAAATGAGAATATCTTGCCATTATGCTGTCAATCCATGACTCGGATGCATTGAATGAAATTCTTGAACTATTGTTATGTTATTAATGTATGGATAGTTCCAAAACACATTCAATATGCATTAAATTTATGGGCAACAAATAATTTCATATTGAAAAAAATGATAAAACAATCAATTGCATGCTATAATAAGCTGATGAGCAAGAAAATGTTATTTCTCCGTACTGCTTTTTATTATTTTTTGTCATTCAGCTGAATAAATTATGAGGAAGCCTGCAGACCTGAGAATGATTAAATTTATAAGCATATGAGCACCTGATGCTGATATCTTGATGATGCAATTTGCAAATGTCACACTCTGGCCTATAAGTCATTCACATCTAAAAGTTTTTATTATCGATGTCTTGCAGTTTGTTTGGGATAATCGGGGTAACTGACAAGTGCCTTGAGGCCCTTTCCAAGTCGTGTGCAAATACAATCACGACTCTTGATGTTAATGGATGTATCGGTATCAAGGTAAACGTCTCCTGTCTATAAACTATTGTGCTTGTCCTCTGCTTATTTATAGGAACACTATGACCGTTACTTTCTGATCCATTGTTGTAATCCTATCAAAGATAGATTCCCTTGCTTCTAGATGTTGATATACTCTTTGGTGGATGAGTATGCCCATGTTGCTCTACTTCGGAAATGGGTTCAGGGATGTGATCACCAAATACTCTGGAAAACTAGTAATATCTGAAATTATCTGTGCTAGACTTATACCAGTATCTGATACTCCAATCGAATCCAAATAACATAAGAATATATATCATTGGGTAAAGGACAATATGGAGTTCCTCAAATGTGAAGGGCACCAATAGAATATGATCTACTGGAAACTACTTTATTAGGGAGTGCTGTCTTTGTATGCAGTGTATCCTTTCTTGAACATGTTCAAACCCAAAAGTGGACTGCTATTTTTACATCACGATTCATGACACCATTGAGAAGTTTCATAACTCAAAATTCAAACTTTTCCTTCCTATGTGAATTACAAGGTTTGCTAATAATTCCCGTCAACATCTTTTGCTAAATCTATGATGATTTATTTTGCAGAGACGGAGCCGTGACGATTTACTTAAATTGTTCCCTTATCTAAGATGCTTCAAAGTGCATAGCTAATTTTTGTGCCCTTATCTCAGATGCTTCACAGTTCATAGCTAATCTGATGGTATGTTAAGTTTGAAACAGTTACATAATACATCTAAGTGATAAATGTTTGAAAGTTTTTATTGTTTTTTTGTTATTGAAGAGATAGAATTCATTGTCTTGTTGTAGACTTGTAAATTGTGATGATGATAGTTGAATTGCTTTTATATGATTCAAAGTTGAGATGTTCAATTTTTTTCTCAACTTATCCATGATTTTTTGTGGATTGTCTGCCCTGCCTGTGAATCCCAATGGTTGGCAAATTTTTTGGTTGCACTTCCTGTTTCTAGGGGTTCGTCCTGATTAATCCAGACTAACTTGGATTTCACACCTAGTTTTGGTGGGTGAGTCTCTCAACTGTGATTTTTTTGCATACACAAGTACTCGAACTCGAGACATACTTAAACGATATCATGTTGCTTATCACTTGAATCAATCTCGTTGATTTGGTTGGCATTTTTTGGAAAATGCTTTTGCATATGATTAGTTAAAGGTAGGCTTAATATAAAATAAAATGCATAAATTATACCTTTTTTTTATTTATGTATCTAAACTTTTTCGTCAATCGAGTTGTCTAATGTTACAAACTATCAGTTTAAGTGTCTCGGGTGTAATGATTATTAAAAAAATCTGTTAAATGACATTGTTACATTCATATAATTTAAAAAATATTATTATATTTAAAAAACCCTTAATTTCTCCTTTACTACTCCAGCCGTCCCTTCTCCGTGAAAACTCCTCGTCGACGACTATACCCTGATCTTTAACGGCAGCTACTGCATCCTTCTTCCTTCAATTAATGGATGTATGCAATTCCTCACCCACGCCGCCACGAATGGCAATTCATGACACTGCTTGGAATTCTTTCCATGCTTCACAAGCCATTTTGAATTACATTGGCCATTACATCATCGTCTGTTCTCAATTGGATTTGAATTTGTTGGGTTGTCTTTATCGTTGCTGGCAACAAAATTTCAACGGAGGAAAAAGGGGCTGAATTGGAAGGGACTAGGGATTTGAGTATTGAGATATTAGGGATTTAGGGAATTGAGGCGATGACAAGGGTCATGGCCAGGTCAGTAGATGGACGGTGATTGGTCGGTGACTGTTCGGCGGCAGCGTCAATGGAAGCAGAGGAGGCAGCGACGATTGGTGACATTAATTAGGGATTTAAAATTAAGTTTTTCAATATTTTGGGTTTTTTTTAAGATTTCCAATTTTTTGGCTTTTTCTAAAATTTTATATTTTATTTTATTTTAAATGAAATTTTCAAAAGTATATAAATGTGACATGTGTCACTAAATGATAACGTTTGTAATGCTAGACAGAAATACCCTCCTAAAATTTTTAAATTAATGTATAATTTAAATATCTTTTATATTTTCAATTAATAATCTATTTCCTCCTGAATTCTTTTAAAATGTTGCTTCCCCTATTGATATTTCAAATAGCTTTTTAAAGATATAGTGTAAACCTAAAAATTAAAATTTACTTAATGTACTTTTTAAGTGAAAATTATATTTTTAATACATTCATTATCCTATGCTAAATTTATTTTATAATTTATAAAATTTTAATTAAGATAATTATTATTTAGTAAATTATCTCTAACTTAAATTTTTTTTATTTCATGTCAATCATAATTTTTTAAAATAAAAAGATCATATATATCATCTATTAATTTGATGTTTATATATCATAATATTAAATAATTTAATATCATCTATTAATTTGATTTAATATATTTTAATATATCATATATATCATTTACATAACTTATTTGTTTCTCTCTTCACAAACACCTTTTAACATCTGCAATCCTTTTTTTACTCTCCAATTTCTCAATCTTTTCCAATTGAAAAAGTTAAAGATAAATGCAAAATGTAAGGGAAGCGTACAATTGCATGCTGGACATTTCTATTGAGGAAAAAAAATAGAATTGAAAAGGGAAAAGGCATAATAATGATTTTAACTATGAAACAAAGCTGTGTTGATATTACAAAGCAGCAGATCACAGTAAAAACATATATGGAGCATGATCTACCTTTGTTACAATTCTACCTTTCATCTCTATCCATCGGCTTCCTCTACCGTTTTCTTCACCATATTCCAACGCCTAAATAACAGTCACAATCTTTTAGGTCAGGACAGCCAGGATAGCCAGCTTTAGTTGTAATTGTATCGTGTTTAAAATCAAAGGAACGAAATACCTTAAGAGTGTCAGCGTCTAGGCCTAGGCACACACCGAAATTCGGCTAACAGAGCTATATGATCAGAGGACCACTCTGGAGAAGGAAGTGCTGTGTCTTTCCTCAAGCTATCCTCATCCAAGAGTTCCAATAACGACTCGACTGTTAATGAGTCCGCTGTGAACCACAAATCAAATGGGTCTTAAGCAACTGCAATACCTTAAACTTCACATCTAGCATTTAATTACACGAAAATCTCAAGACATTCATGAAAAAATAGATATTTGTTGTTTCAGAAAAGATAAACCCACCTGTGTAGAATATGTAGTCTAGGGTGCCAATAAAATCTCTCGTGCAATTCGTGAATAAAGGTTCATTGGTTGCAGGGTCCATTCTTCTCCTCTGTTGCTCTAGACCCAGACCAACACCTCTTAAAAAGGATGAGTAAGCACTAACCTGTACGAAAGAACTTTCAGGAGTTAATGCCATAGTCTATGGTTCACCACTTCTTTCAACTGAAGGTTGTTTCTTTTGTTCTCTCAAAACCAATATCGAAACATCATTAACAGTGATGATGGTAAGGCTAAAAACATAACCTCTGGAAGTAGTTTATTACTAGACAATAGTTTTACCAGTGGTAACTGATGAGTCAACTTGCTGTGAGGTCGCAAAATCGCAAGAGGATCTACCAATAAATCTGTATGCATTGGATCTACCTTTCCCATAGCAAGAAGTGAATGGGGTGCACTGCAGAACATTTGACGGTGCATTAAATACTGTTAAAGTTTGATGCCAATAAAGTGGATTGGGAGCACTAAATAATCTAACATGTAAACGATAACAGGTTTACCTTCCTGGAACTGAATTAAAATCCCCACAAACCAACATTGGAATGTCTGCACTGGCTGCTATTTTCTCTAATCCCTTCAGGAGAGTATGCACCTAATTCAACATTAAAAAGGAACAAAAATGAGTTCAAATTTTGAATTATAGAAACATGAGTAATTGTACATGTTAGAGAAAAATTAGAACCTGCCAGATTTTGACATCCTTTAGCTCTTGTGGAACATTAACATGTGTGTTTGCCTGTATTCCAAAACCAGGAACAGTAGGAAACAGTTACACGATGCACCTAGAAATTATGAAAGAGTTGCAAAGAATATCATCATTTAATCGAGTTACTTGCATAAATTCTAAAGAATAGCCCAAAATCAACTCAACACTTCCATATTGGAAGGGGGGGGGGTGTTCAAACAATCAAAACACAAAGTAATAATCAAACCAATCTTATCCAAAAAGGGAGTTGGCTGGTCATAACGAACATGGGGAAGTATCACAAACTCTGATACTTCAAAATTGCTATAATCTGATTGTCATTCACAAGCAAACTACCCTATTGACCTCGTTTTGTTGCAAAGCCAAAAAAAAAATATGACGGAGAGACAAGAACTCTCTGACACAAAGGGTTCTTACCATGTCATCTCTTCATAGATTGTCGTAGACAAATTGGCATGGCCTATAGAGATGTTTAGGCTCTAAACAAGTCTACACTAACCAATCCACCTACCAGGCCAATTGGCAGAGACTAGACCACTTCCAGTTTTATGAAACAAGCCATATGCTACTCACTCAACCCCAGGTAGACCATTTTGCAATTCTTTTCAGGTTGTATAGAACAAAAGCCGGGTAACATAGCCCATCACCAGTAAAAACATGATTCATATTTTTATCCTAAATATGCACCAAGGAAAAATTATGCAAATTACAGCAGATGATAATAGAGCAGGCTGGAGATATACATCATAGAAGAATAAAAAAATAACAATCCTTACCACACAAAGAAGCTGCCGCTTCCCAGGATTTTCAGCTCCCTGATTATTAAACTTTGCTTCCAAAACCACAATTAGTGCAACATTATCCTGCAGACAAAATAGAGCTTCTACGGTATCATTAGCATTAGAGAAATATTACCATAAGAGAATGGATAAAAATTGAAATTAGTTGTAAATATTCATTGCCTTAACCAAACGATTTAAAGCAGCTTTCTTCTGAGTAGTTTGAACAGCAACCTCAGTCAATGACTGAGCAGCCTTATTAAATTCAACCTGAAAAATACATGATTTACTTTAGCCCCACAAAAACATGTATACACACATATAACACGATAGAAATTCTCCCAAACCTCATATTTTTTAACATGTGAAAATCTCTCTCTCCTGAAAAATGTTGCACAGCCATCAATTGTATGGATATTTCCACTGTAAACCTGCATTATAAACAACATCAATTATACATAAAAGAGTAATATTATAAACCAGTGAAAAGAGAATCATGTAGTTCTTAAGCAACCTCATTTGTCTTTCTCTTGTATAAAGCTTGATATCCATGTTTGTCCAGTTCAGGGGCAAAAATTTCCTCAAAATGGTCATTTTGCACCTGCAAAGATGAGAACAATTGATATTAAGGTGCATCACCTAGAGGCCCAAAGGCAGTAATATGAGATGAATATACCGACAATTTAGGAATTTGAAAACATTGCTTCATGTTTCACTAAGATCTCTACTTAATTCTTTAAAACCTCAACCTATATTCTTAGAGAAAGTTAAGGCTAAAATAATTTTCTTTTAGAATTACTAACTACATGTATATATATATATAATCTAAAAAGGATTCAACTGAGCATAAACCAAACTCTAAAGTTAAAGACTGACGAAAGTGCATTTCAGAAATTGTCGAGCCAAAATATAATGGTAAACGTTGAACATAACAGAAATTATTTGCCATGCAATAAACTTCAAAGCTGCATTTTGGATCCAAATGAAACTTCTGAGAAGAGTAGCTATTCATCAAACATTAACCGAGTACTACCTCCTGAAGACAAACAATGTCTGCACGATAACCAACAATTTCCCGCAACAAATTCTGCCTACGGTATGGCCAAGAAAGAGCCCATGAAGGGCAATAACTGTATAACTCACTGCTAGCATATGAGTCAGACAACATGTTGTAGGAGAGAACAGTAAAATTTCCAGAGGATGAAATACGACCATCTGAATGTAGATTTCCCAACATATCAGCTCCGCTTACTGAGATCATGCGCCGAGGACTAGGGGAAGGTGCTGGAATAACAAGAGATGTCGAAAGAGTACTGGGATGTCCGACAGATAGTTTCGTTTCAGCATCTACAACAACACACTCAAACTTGAGAACATGGCCAATATCGTCAGCTGTTGGTGTATATGTCTTAGAGCGTCCCACCTCAAACCAGGTTTCATCACCACTCCTCTGTGTAACCGCAGCAGGATACAGAGGTGTTAATCCATTTGTCAAGCCAGTGCTTGACGCCGAACCAGTTAAGCTAGCATTGAGAACACCAGAACCTGAGCTATTGAAACGGCCAAATATCTCTTCCTCCTCATTTCCATTTTCATTTAAAGCACTTGCAGCACGGTCATGCAGAACACGGTGATGCTGCCATGCATCTGAGAAGCACTTTGGAGAGCAATGGTAACTTTTAGCAACAGGTATTTTAGCCTTAACACAACCTAGGCACTGCAATGTGGCTTGCTCAGAGGGATGTACACTACACACAGCAACTTTTTTATCACTTTGTATCCGATACCTGCAAAACACACACAAGGAGCAAAATGTATTAGACAGGTAGCATATACAGAAAATTTTGAAACAATCAACTTAAGATACACATACCCACCTAGCCCCACAGGAAGACAGCACAATCTATTGAACGCTCGCAACAAGTGCACAAGAAACAGTCAAAATAACACATTTTCCAAAATAAGAATCCACCAATCACAATAACAATACATAATATCATCATCCAAAGTTCGGTAAAACTACAATGCCCCCAAAGCATGTCTGCATGTGCCAATCAATAACAAAGATTGTATTCGATAGGGGCTGGAGTTTGTCTTACAACAAAAAGACTTGCATACCATCCAAGAACTGAACAATTAATAAATTTAATTTATTATATTGCTACAATCAACTATGTCAAAGCCAAAGTAAACTGTTGACATAAAAAAATATGATTGAATAATCAACAAACTCAACTTTATATACTACTGATCATCTTTATCATATTAATACATGTAATTGATGTCAAAACCGAAGTATAAATTTCATCTAAATACCATACAAGGACTGAATAATCAATAACCTCAACTTCACATTTTACTTATCTTTATTATATTACTACAGCATGTAACCAATGTCAAAACCAAATTATGAAGTTCTAGGATCTTTTGTGATGAAACATATGGCAACCATTATAACATTCAAGTTTTGATCCCAAGTTATTTCAACAAGCAAAAGCTTGAAAATGGGCAGTAGTGCGTGTAAAGTGCCTGATAAGTACCTTTTAAACAGTTAACACTGGGGGATCATTGTGCATCTAATCTTTTAGCTGAATGGTTTTTTCTTCTTATGAACAAAATATTAAGTTGAAACATTCTTACAAGCTTTCACAGACATAGTAGTGCCAGGTGGCCACAAGAATGAAAACAACCGTAGCAATTATTGTTATTGGTGGAAGATTTTAGCTCATTGAGCCTAGTCATCATGACATCCTTTATCTATGATGCATAAGTCCATTTAAGCAAAGGAAGCATATAAAGACAGAGTTTACTTTAGCAGTTAAAAATCAGCAAAAACCAAATCCAAACCAAACAAAATAGCATGGAATTTGACGCATTAACCAGAATCAAGACACTACTTCATAGGCCTTCAAAAATTAGAAAAACCATATCACTAAACGTGCAGGATAAATCCAACACACAAAGTAATAAAAAATCACACTATCTCCAAATGCACTGGTGTAAAAACTTAACTTGTAAACCTCAATTCCACACATCCCTTATAGAATTAGTGACCACTCAACAGTTTCACATACAACGTATCTACTAAAAACAGTCAAATATGTCATAACCCCCCCCCCCCACCCAAAAAAAAAAAACTCAAACCCCATTGGCCAAAATGAGAACTACCCAAAAGAACAAAACACCCAAAACTATAAAAAATAAAACATAAAAGTAGGATTTTTTTGGTCAATGCAAACACTTACATCCTACAAAAAAATAGTTCACACATTTACTGAAAAAGAAATCAAATAATAACACACCCAAGAAACTAGCTCAAAATCCAATTGGCTTAAATCGTTAGTTAGCCATAAACAAGTATATACATTTACTTGAAAAACTAAATCAAATTAGCTTACCTATCCGCATACCCCCGCCACCAATCAAGAAAATACCTAAAATATACACTTTGACGGATTTAAAAACACTTACCACTTGTACCTCAAGAAGTGACCATCAAGAGGGGCCGACTCTGGCACATCATCGTTGGTAATGGTCTTGTCGGGTCGGCGTAAGAGCACGTAAGGCGTGAGCTCGCAGCCAACAATTGGTATATCAGAAGGGAGGTGTACCCTTAGCACGCTCAGCATGCTTCAACTTCTCGGACTTCCTTTGCCGGTCACAGTTGACAACGTTCACCGCTTCGTAAACCTATCAAATCCAATCCTACACTAACAACAGCAGCAGAACAAGAAATGACCTCGAAATGATGCACAATCTTATCAAGGCGGATTCCAGGCGGATCCGCCATTTACATGACCCCAAACCCGCCAGCCTTGACAATCGTCCTCTCTTTTTTTCCGATTAAACAAACCCAATAAGACTTCTTGAATCAATCCCAAATATAATAAGCAAGGACCCACAACAGATCTTGAGAAGAAATTTAGGTTTTTGAAAAAAGAAACGATCAAAGGAACGAAACGAAGAAAAGTCGGGATTTTTTTTAGGGAGAAGGAAGAGATCGAATGATTATTAGGGTTTTACAGAGGACGTGAAAAAGGAAAGCCTTTATTTATAATATCATTATATATTTATACAGAGAAATATAATGTTTTGAAGGATAAAAAATAATTTTAAACTTTGGTAAAGAAATTCCAAAATAAAAGTAATATTATATAGAAAAATAGATTCACAAATTTTACTTTTCTAAAAACATACTCACATTTACGTGTATTTTTATACATAATTTTTTTAAATGGTTAATTTAATTTTTTTTATTAATTCACATTATCCTTTAATTTTTAAAAATAAAAATTATTTAATATTTAATGATTTTATACAATTTTTATTTTATTAAATTTTTTATAACGTATTCATTAGTTAAGTAGGCGAAGTAATAAAAATCGAATAATCAAATATTTATGATTCTTCAAATCAAATCAAAATAAATCAAATTTAATTTTTATTTTTTTATAATATATAATTAATGTTTTATACTGAAAATAATGAAACTAACTCAAAAAGTATTATATATGAATTATTAATTTTTTTATTTACTTATTTTTAAAGAAATATTTAAGAAAATACTTTAAAATTTCACCAAATAATATTTAAAAGTCATACAATAAATATATTTTATTAAAATAAAATACACAATCTCAAAAATCGAATTTAATATGAAAAAAAATGATAATGAAGATTAATCAAATCAAATTATAGCACAAACCAAGTGATTTTGGTAGTAAATGAATTGTTGTTATTCCTTAAGGTCTAATATTCGAGCACCAGAAATATTAGGAGTGTAAGCGTTTAGTGTCATATGAATGAGAGTTATTTTTGAACATATATTATCTTATACTTATCATAAATTAATAAAAAATTAAATTAAATTATAAGATGATTTAAAAGAATTAGCAAGCATTTGTGCTTATATATCTTTTTGAGTGATTCTTATGAGATTTGTTTTGTTATTAATGATTTTGGAAGATTAAATTCAATATTTTAGCATGTGTGTATCTCTAAATTTGTCAAGATGCTAATAAATGTTGCTCTTGAGATATGTACATGAGCGGTAAAATTAGTCATTTTAGATTAGTAATTCAAATTGATTTTGAAGTTTAAAATATTAACTAACCTATACTAAATTTTCGGTTGGAATTCGAACATTTTTAAGTTAATATGTCTTTTTAAAATATGACTGACTGTCATTTATCTTTCCAACACATCTTGACATGTCTCAATCAGATATCGAAAACTCAGAGTATGTTTATTTAAGCTAAGATAGTGCAGTCAAAAAATTTCATAATATGAGATTTATTTGATAATTATAAATTTATAAATATTTTATTGATTATTTATAATTAAATTAATTATAAGATTTTTAATCAATATTTTAGATAATTTAAGACTGTATTTATGATTTATTTTATTTTAAGAGATATAGATAAATTGTGATATATATATATTTTGTTTATCTAGTTAGTTTTTGTTGGATTAAGTCAAATTATTTTTTTATAATCTTCCTTTGTGTAAGGATTTTATTTCAAATTTATCTTGAAATGTTTCTTTTGTATTTGAAGACATTAACGCATAAATAAATCTATATTTTAATTTCTTTCTTTTTTAGAGTTGTTTAAAAATGTTCTTAATTTTTTTAAAAAAAAAGGTTTTTATTTGATCCAAACCTTTTCTGCTTCCTTATCAATTAGTATCGGTTTTTAATTTTAATTTTTTAAACACTTTAAACCAAGAGCAAACCTATTTTTCTTGAATATAATGGAGTCCGAATTTTATAGGTTTATTATTATTTTATAATTAAAATATTACAATAAAATAAATAAATCACAACTAACGTTGAATGAAAATTATACGGGTAAACTACACAAATGACCACTTAATTATGTGATATCACTAATTTAACAATGGACTAATTAATTTTATCAATGTGATCATTTAATTATCTAAATGATATCAATTAAGCCATATGCCATTAATGTTTAACGTGAATTTATGTGACAACTAAAAATTACTATAATTACATTGTCATAACTGTTGGAAATATGGATTGAAAATCACACCGTTAGCACTAACTGAAAAAATAAATAATAATTCAAAAGTTGAAATCGTAAGCCGTGTCGTAGTAAAAATCACTGCCTTAGAAACGAATTTGCCCCCAATGTGTGTAATCTTTCCAATAGGCGGATCGTCCCCCAAGGTTAACATGGTTGCTCCAAATTTCGTACACCCGAAACCGGAGTGGACTACTGGCAGTATTGCCCTTCTGGTCAGAAAGTATAGAGAGAACAGTTTTAGAAACACTAAGAGAATGAATAGTGAGTTGTGGAGTGAGTTGAGAAGCTGAATTCAACTCTCTATTTATAGGTTAGAAATAGGGGTATAATCGTCCAAAAAAATAGATTAATATATGATTTTAATTATGGAATTAAATCCTATTATAATTGATGCAATGTCCTAATGAATCAGACTCAAAAATAGTCCAGGCTTATTGCATCAATATTCAGTTGTTATAACTCCTGAAATTAAATCATGTAACTCTTGTAACTCATGATATAACAGTTTATCTCTCCTTTGAACAAAGTTGGAAATCAGTCCAAATACATCTTAACGTTCTAATTTAATTTAGGAAAATAATTGTTAAATTTATTTAATTTTAGATAACTAATTAATCAGCGGTTATCATCTGAAATATTTGAATTTAAACAGTCATCGGCAGCCTATAAATATCAGATGAAATCTTTCACATCTTCATTTGTTCTTTCAGAGATAAATTCTGCACAAATTTTCTCTAAAAATATAGTATCGACACGGACGTATCAAATACACATATTACCACAACCATGACCACGAGACGAACAGACGATGACGGTGCGCAAGAGTTCCTCTTGTTCTCTATCACTCAACAAGGGAGTGGAGAATGCAAACCTTAAATACTCATTCTCAATAGTGTTTCCAACTATATGTGGGATTGAGCATTACCAACATTCCTCCACTAATGCGAAAAAATTCTTCTGAAACTCGAAAACTATCCTTCAAGAAGAGCAATATCGAGATTAGTTGCTTAAGCACTAGTGAACGTATCTTGAACTATTACATAGTGATGATGAGCAATCATTCTCTTAGATAAGTGAAACTAGTCTTGAACTTTGTAAGATAGGGGTAAACTCATAACACACAACTAATACCTTCATCCACCTGAGTCCTCGATGTGTAAGATATATATACAAAAGTATACATTTTATCTTTGGATTCTAGTAAGCGTGCTAGAAAAATGGCCTATCGTTTTTCATAGAAAGTGACTAACCCTTCTAACTTACATAGGTTATTTCATCATGTTTATCTCGACATAAACCACTCTTAACAGGGCTATGAAATAATTAAGAGCTTTTATAACAGCTCAACCTCACAAAGGGTATGGTGACTTTCTTCAAGTTCATTATTAATTAACCACCCAAACTTTGAGATAAGAAGTCATTAAGAATAAATATTCAACTTCATTAATCGGTAAATTCAATTATTCCTTCTCACTAGGACCATCCAAACTCTTGGATTTGAATTTATTAAGAGAAATTAAGCTCATCATGAGCATGTATATTATTCATCATAGGGATATATAAGTAGGAATATACACTATGAGTCTTTCCATGGTTTCGTTTGACCACATTGAACTTAGATAACTAAGTTGGATATCCACCATGAATTCCTCAACCAATGGGCTTTACACCCATCCCCTTCGACAAATCTAGGACCAACTTCCTACTTAACCCTTTGGTAAGAGGATCTGCTAGGTTCCTTTCTGACTTCACATACTCTGAAGAGAGCACTCCATTATTTATTAAGAGTCTAACCAATTAATATCTTATGTGAATGCGTCTTTTCTTACCATTGATTCTTACCCACACATATTGCAGCTTGTGAATCACACAACAAAGAACCTAGAGGAGTCGGTCTTCTCTATAACTGAATTTATGCTAACAAACTTCTGAGCCACTCAGTTTCTTGCCCAGCTAGGGCAAGAGATATAAACTCTGACTCCATGGTAGAACGAACAATAAAATTTTGCTTTGTTGATTTCCACGAGATTGCTGCTACACCTAAAGTAAAAATATGCTCGATCGTAGAGCTTACCTCATCATTATCAGAAACCCAGTTGGCGTCACAATATCATTCCACTACCGCAGGGTAACTAACAAACTCAAGTTTCCAATCCATGGTACCTTTAAGATACTTCAGTGTCTAAGAGCAATCCAGTGTTCACCACTTGAGTTATAAGTATATCTACTTAGTCTGCTCACAACATAAGAAATATCATGTTGAGTATAATTCATTAAAAACATTAAGCTTCCGATCAATTTAGCATATTTTGTTAGGGAAACGCTACTTCCTTTATTTTTAACGAGATGTATGCAAGAGACATAAGGAGTTTGAACAGGGACAATGTTAAAACTTTCAAATTTCTTTAACACTTTCTCAATATATTGTGCTTGACTTCAAGAAAACCCCTTTTCAATTTTGGTAACTTTGACTCCTAAGATTACATCGACTTCTCCTAAATTTGTCATCTCAAACTTAGTGGACAAGAAACTTTTTGTTCTGTTAATAAACTCAATGTTGGAATTGAAAATCAACATATCATCAACATACAAACTTATGATGATGCAATCAGTGCCAAACATCCTCGAATACACACAAGGATTCAAACCATTCACAACAAAACCAAAACTAAGTATAGTTTTATGAAATTTCTCGTACCACTATTTAGGAGTCTGTTTAAGTCTATAGAGTGACTTTTTAAGTCTACAAACTTTGCATTTCATACCACGTGCTTTGAAACCTAATGGTTGCTCCATGTATATCTCCTCATCTAGATCCCCATTTAGAAATGCAATTTTAACATCCATTTGATGTACCTGCAACTTGTGAATAGAGGCTAGTGCAAATAATGCACGGATCGTTGAGATTTTTGTAACGGGAGAGTAAGTATCAAAGTAATGTAAACCAAACTTTTGAGTGAACCCTTTGACGACTAGCCTTGCCTTGTCTAGATGGATCAAACCATCTGGCCTCAGTTTCTTCTAAATGCCCCATTTGTTGCAAATTGGTTTGAATTTTCAAGGCAAGTCAACTAATTCCCAAGTATGATTAGACATTATCAATTCTAGTTCATCCTTGATAGTGTTTTTCTAGAAACTAGCATCGATTGATCTTATAGCTTCTTTATAAGTTTTAAGATCCTCGTCTAACAGAAATATTTGAGCTATAGGATCAGAAATAGAGTCTAAATCATTTATCTCAGAAATAAAGGAAATAATAAATTCTGGTCCAAAAGAGGTTTCAACTATTTGCCTTTTACTTATTCTAGGCTCGAAAATAATTTCTTCAGAAGACTTAGCAGGAATACTAGAATAAGTGGATGAAATATTTTCTATTTTTGTTTTGACATTCAATCTCGGTTTCTTTAAAGAAAAAGTATTTTCAAAGAAAACAACATCCCTTGACTCACAAATAGAGTAATCTTGTAGAAGCATGAATCTGTATGCGATACTATTTGTAGCATACCCTATAAACACTGCATCACCAATTTTAGATTCAATAGTGGATTTCTTAAAGTGGGGCAAACCCATATTGGCCAGATACCCCCACACTTTTAGGTATTGTATATTTGGAGCGTATTCTTTCCATAACTCGTATTAGGTAGAATCTAATTTCTTAATGAGGAACTCGATTCAAGATATGATTTGCCGATAGAATGCCTTCCCCCTACATGTTATCAGATAACCCAGAACTTATCAATAATGAATTCATCATCTCTTTTGAAGTTTTATTTTTCCTTTTGGCTATACCATTTTGTTGAGGAAAATAAGGGGATGAAGTTTCATGTATTATGTCATTCGTTTCACAAACATCTTTTAAGAAATTAGATCCATATTCATCACCTCTATCAGATCTAACCCATTTAATTCTCTTATCTAACTGATTTTCAAATTATGTCTTATAAATAAGAAAGAAGTTTTCAACCTCATCTTTAGTTCTTAGGAGATAAACTTTTGTGTATCTTGAATAATCATCTACAAAAGTTATGTAGTAATGTTTTCCTCATTTATTTTCAGTGTTTCTAAAGTCTTCTAGATTAGTATGAATGAGTTCTAACAATTCAGTCTTTCTATTAGCAATAGTCTTAAAGTGAGGTTTAGCATGCTTGACTTCTACACAAATTTCACATTTGTTAAAGCTAAGTGTGTCTAGTTTAGGTAGAACATTCATATTCATCAATTTCTTTAAAGAATGAATATTTACGTGTCCTAATCTAGCATGTCACATATCAATAGATTCAACAATGTAAGTAGAAGTGGTAGATTTATTTTTATTAAGTTGAGTTTTTATGAAAAATAAATCACCGTTTAAAAACATTTCCCAACATAATCACCATTTCGGGAAAACACATGTTTATCTGTCTCAAAAACTAACTTAATGCCTGCCTTTTTCAGAAGCCCACAACTTATCAAATTTCTACGCAAGACATGTACATAAAGAACATTATTCAAGGCCAGAGTTTTACCAGGAGTAAGCTTGAATAAAACCTTGCCTTTTTCTAACACTTCATAGATAATAGAGTTCCCCATATACACATTCACCTTCGTTCCCATCATCGAACTCGGTGAAAAAGTCCTTTCTTGCGCAGAAGTGCTTTAAAGTGCCAGTGTCAACCACCCATTCAGAACTGTTCTCCACCAAATTGTCCTGAGGTTTTGTCCTTTTTTCTTGATTCCCTTGTTTCATGATCTTCTTGAATCTAGACTCAACAAAGTTAGCTTTAAAAGATAAATTACTAAGGGAATTACCGACCATGAGCATGAGCATGAGCACAAGACGGACAGACTGTGACGGTGGTGCGCGAGAGTCCTCCTTGTTATCTATCACTCAACAAGGGAGTGAAGAATGCAAACCTTAAATACTCATTCTCAATAGTGTTTCCAACTCCATGTGAGATTGAGCATTACCAACAATAATGTTCCAAAAAATGGAAAAAAAAATTAGAGTTCATTTTGATTAAATTTGAGTTTCCTTTTTTTAATAAAAATAATTAATATATTTTAATTATATTCAACAATGTAAATAATATTGATTTACATTAATAAAAAACTAACTTGAACACATATGATTAAGAATGTTAGGGTTTTGTGGTACCCATATCTTACCGAATTGATTGGGGATGCGTATATGTGGTAGCTTTGCGATACAACTTATTAATTTAAGGCTAAAAACAGTAGAAATTGGAAGCAATTAAAAATATTATAAAAAATATAATATTTTATATTGAATACAACTTAAAATATTATCTTATTTTTAATATTTTCGGTCGCGCCTGATTTCTACATGTTTAAGAGGGTGTTTGGTTAAAAGATTGTGAGATTCTCATGGGATGAGAATCTCACATTCCCATGTTTGGTTGTCCGGGAATCTCATTCCCGGTAATGTTTTATTACCAATAGTAGATTTTTTGGGGTATATTACCGGGAATGTCATTACCTCCCTTCCCTTAGGTATTGTAACATTACCGGTGTTTTGGACTAAAATGCCCTTAAATTTTTATTTTTTTTTCAAAAATATTATTCTTCTGTCATTGAATAATAAAAATTCTACGAAGGTTAAATTACAAATTTATCCTTAAATTATTTTAGATTTACAAAAAAAATCTATAATTAAAATTTTATATGAAGTTCAGGGGTTAAAAACAAATTTTACCCTTTTATTAAATCTTTTTTATATTTTTAATTTTGTAAAAAAAAATTATATAAATATTATGAATTTAATTTTTTAAAGAAAATATATAAATATTTTACAATTTGTAATATTATACAAATATATAATAAGGACAATTTGGTCAAATATACATTCCAATAATCTTTTATTCCTTTAACCAAACACGGTAATCTTACATTCTTGCTAAACCAACCAAACACAAAATACAATATTCCCAGTAATCCTATTCCCTGATAATTTTTTATTCCCATTGATAATCTTACATTCCGTGAATCAAACGCACTCTAACTATCACAGCCGCTGTGAATTACGGAAATGAGGAGAGAAACAAGAGATTTTAGAGGGAGAATAGAGTTGAGGTATAAGGAATTGCATTTTTCATTTGATTTTTCATGTTAATTTCTCAATACGTTCTCAGTATATATTTCTCTAGTACAATTATGTTTTTTGCGCATAACTAGATTGCCATTTTCTGCTACAGCTGGCTAAGGTTCGGGTGGTTTTGCGGTGCGGCGCCTAAAAAACGGTTAATATACGGTGTGATCGGTTAAATAAGTGACCGGTTAAAATTTAGTCCGGTTATGTTATATTATTTAACCGGAAATATTATAAAGTACAATAACATACTAGGTAGCGCTTATATAATGTAATAGGTAGCGCTTATATTGACCTATTTTATAAGTAAACCGGTATATTTATACCGATAGCATTGCAAATTTACCTATTACATTATAATATGTTGAAAGTGTCTATACTTTTTTATAAAAAAGATCGATATTTTTTTTAAAGTTATGTAATTTATGTTTCAATTTTTTAATAGTGTTTCATGTTTTCCACCTACAATATTAATTTAATAATTTCATTTGCACAAAAAATTATTTAATTGTTTTGATATTTTATAAAATATTATTTAGTATTTAAATTTAACAATATTAATCAAAGATAATAATAAATATGTAATATATGTTTATTGTTTTTAATTTAATAATAACATTTACCGTAACGTAAAAAATAAATCATTAGACGCCTATAATTACTAAATTAATATCTTAAAACTCACTCAAAAGATAACCTTAAATGAATGTTTTCCACAGTGAAAAAAGTATGTACACTTTTATAAAAATGATAGATACTTTACAATATAAGCACTACCTATTACATTATATAAACACTACCTATTACATTATATTAACGCTACCTATTACATCATATTTTTACCTATTATATTGAAAGTGTCTATACTTTTTATAAAAAGGATCGATACTTTTTTTAAAGTTATGTAATTTATGTTTCAATTTTTTTTAATAGTGTTTCATGTTTTCCACCTACAATATTAATTTAATAATTTCATTTGCACAAAAAATTATTTGATTGTTTTGATATTTTATAAAATATTATTTAGTATTTAAATTTAACAATATTAACCAAAGATAATAATAAATATGTAATATATATGTTTATTGTTTTTAATTTAATAATAATATATACCATAACGTAAAAAATAAATCATTAGACGCCTATAATTACTAAATTAATATCTTAAAACTCACTCAAAAGATAACCTTAAATGAATGTTTTCCACAGTGAAAAAAGTATGGACACTTTTATAAAAATGATAGATACTTTACAATATAAGCACTACCTATTACATTATATAAACGCTACCTATTACATTATATAAGCGCTACCTATTACATCATATTTTTACCTATTATATTGAAAGTGTCTATACTTTTTATAAAAAGGATCGATACTTTTTTTAAAGTTATGTAATTTATGTTTCAATTTTTTTTAATAGTGTTTCATGTTTTCCACCTACAATATTAATTTAATAATTTCATTTGCACAAAAAATTATTTGATTGTTTTGATATTTTATAAAATATTATTTAGTATTTAAATTTAACAATATTAACCAAAGATAATAATAAATATGTAATATATATGTTTATTGTTTTTAATTTAATAATAATATATACCGTAACGTAAAAAATAAATCATTAGACGCCTATAATTACTAAATTAATATCTTAAAACTCACTCAAAAGATGTACATACCTAAATATGTAGTTATTGTACATACATAAATTTAATGATAATATATACTTGTAGTTATTGTACATACCTAAATATGTACTGCAATTTAATGTTGTACCTACCCTTTAACTACCACTACCACATCCTATTGAAAGCAGAACGACTGAAACGTGTTCAAAATGAACCTTTGCTTACATCTCCATCAACTCATGGACCACTGAACTTGCACAACAAAATTTTTTCCATGGATAATACTGATGTAGACAATGTTAAGCCAACCGAGGAATGCCATGAAGTACATAATGTTGATGAATCTGACAGATTGGTTGGTCAGCTCTTCTGTTCACGTGATCAAGGTTGGTACTTTTACAAGGGATTCGTACGGGAACATGGGTTTAGTGCACGTAAGGGAACAACACGGCTTGACGTGGAAGGGAATGTGAAGACACAAGTTTTTTGTTGTTCCAAAGAAGGGTTTCGAGTATCAAAAGTCAATACTGTTGATCGTCAACGTGCTCATACGCCAGTCACAAGAACAGGATGTAAGGCTAGAGTCGTAGTTACAGCAACAAATACAAACGATCAGTGGGTTATAAGTAAGTCTGATCAGAAACATAATCATGCATTGTGCACACCTGCTATGACACCATTTATGCGTTCTAATAGAGCTGTAAGTAAGGCTGATATCGATGAGGTAACAACATTGAAAGAGGTCGGTGTTGGCACGTCACAAGTAATGAACTATTTAACGCAGCAGGTAGGGGGCTATCATAATGTTGGATTTACACATAAAGACCTCTACAATGCACTTCAAAGAGGTAAAGCAAAGGAAATCGTCGATGGGGATGTGAATGCGCTTATTGCCTACTTTGATTATAAGAAACATGATGATCCCGGGTTTTTTATGACATACTCGGTAGACGAATCGGGGGCATTGTATAATCTTATTTGGTCGGATTCTACATCGAGATCGAATTACACATGCTTCGGTGATGTAATTGCGTTCGACATATCGTACAAAGATAATTTGTATGGTCGACCAATTATTCCTATTGTTGGTGTCAATCATCACCATAACACAATTGTGTTTGCCACTGCCATAATCGCTGACGAGACGTCTCAATCTTTCGAGTGGGTGCTACAGAATTTTTTAGAAGCCATGATGAATAAATCACCTATTTCCGTTGTAACCGATGGGGATAGGGCAATGCAGAGGGCTATCAAATCTGTTATCCCTTATGCTAAGCACAGATTATGTTCTTGGCATCTTTCTCGCAATGCACAAGCTAACATTGGTGACCCAAAGTTTACAGCAGCATTCTCAAAATGCATGGCTTCCTGGTGGACAACCAAGGAATTTGATATTCAATGGCGTTCGGTTGTTTCAGAATTCAACGTCCAAAAGCATCCATGGGTGATTGAGAAGGGAAATACACGACACTTATGAGCACAAGCATATCTAACCGGTCATTTCTTTGCCAATATTCGCTCAACACAAAGGTGCGAGTCTATGAATGCTTCACTGGCTATTGCACTGAAACACAAGAAGATATATTTAGATGTTGTTCGTGCAATTGAAGATGGAATTAGTAGAATTCGTATGAACGAGTTGAAAGCGGATTACTTAAGTTCCCATACGAAGCCCTTCCAGATCATAAAACTGGTCGACCTTGAAAGCCATGCCGTTGCGATTTTTACCCGCGAATCTTTTCGTGTGTTCCAAGATGAACTTATACGGGAGACATTGTACCAGATTGAGGCAGAGATTAAGTCCTTATCAGATGAATGTCAACATTATATTTTGTCAAAGTACGCAGAAAAAAATAGGAAATTTGAAATTAGTTTTGATTCTCGTACGAAAACTCTAATTTGCTCCTGCAAAAAATTTGAGACCGTTGGACTTCCGTGTCGCCATCAACTTCACATTTTGAAGCAATTGGACTACACATATTTGCCCGGGACTTTGATTCAAAGTAGGTGGACTAATGATGCGAAGGCTTCTGCACCCAGCTATGTTGTTTTGAATGTGTCTCCAGAAGTGATGCAAATGGCAAGGTTCGCTGCTCTACGTTCAACGTCAAGTAGGTTATGCTACATTGCATCAAAGACAGACGAGTCTTTCAAAACCGCAAGAGATGAGATGAAAAAACTAATAGAAGAATTAGAAAACTCGTTTGGTTTGAATGATTCAGTCAACCAGAGCATTGTAGTAAACAATGTTCGTGACCCTCAACGAAAACAACGCAAGCGAAAAGAAGTGCCGAAGAACAAGGTCGAGAAGAAAATTAGGCGATGTGGGTACTGCAACGGTGAGGGACATAACAAACTAACATGTCCTCAAGTTAAGCTCAGTTTGAGTACAAGCACACAGCCTACATCAACTGATTTTTTCGAAGACGGAATGGAATGACAACGATCTCCATATATCGTAAAATTAAACATGACTCCTATTGTATGTACATATAAATATTTTGAATGAAGGAAGAAAAACCGCGTTACTTAAAATTACCGACACAATATTAAAACGTGTCGATATAGGTTGTAAGACCTATTCGCTCATAAAACCGGTATATTTATACCGGTTATATTACAAAATTATCTATTACATTATAATTCTGGGTTCCGATTTGTAAATGTCGACACTTTTTTAAATGATATCGACACATTTTTCTTCCAATCTGGACATAAAGTACCGACACAATATTAGAAAGTGTCGATATAGGTTGTAGACCTATTCGCTCATAAAACCGGTATATTTATACCGGTTATATTACAAAATTATCTATTACATTATAAATCTGGGTTCCGATGTGTAAATGTCGACACTTTTTTAAATGGTATCGACACATTTTTCTTCCAATCTGGACATAAAGTACCGACACAATATTAGAAAGTGTCGATATAGGTTGTAGACATATTCGCTCTTAAAACCGGTATATTTATACCGGTTATATTACAAAATTATCTATTACATTATAATTCTGGGTTCCGATTTGTAAATGTCGACACTTTTTGACAATGTATCGACACATTTTTCTTCCAATCTGGACATAAAGTACTGACACAATATTAGAAAGTGTCGATATAGGTTGTAGACCTATTCGCTCATAAAACCGGTATATTTATACCGGTTATATTACAAAATTATCTATTACATTATAAATCTGGGTTCCGATGTGTAAATGTCGACACTTTTTTAAATGGTATCGACACATTTTTCTTCCAATCTGGACATAAAGTACCGACACAATATTAGAAAGTGTCGATATAGGTTGTAGACATATTCGCTTATAAAACCGGTATATTTATACCGGTTATATTACAAAATTATCTATTACATCATAATTCTGGGTTCCGATGTTTTTTCAATCGACACTTTTTTAAATGGTATCGACACATTTTTCTTCCATTCTGGACATAAAGTACAGACACAATATTAAAAAGTGTAAAACTTTGTTGTGGATATCATCAAAAACAATCCTATAGTCATGTGTTTCGATACATTTGCAAGCAGATGTAAAATACATTAGTATTGATATTTCAACAATCCTCAAATGTATATGTACACATAGAAGCAAATATGGAATAATTAATGAAAATATACACACAATATAATCACACCAAAATATAAATACACAAGAATGTTCAAATAATGTACCAACAAACAAAATTAATCCGATGAAAAAGGGTTATTTCTAACGAAGTCCGGAACATTAGAGGCCTTCAACAAATTTTCCAAATACTCTCGTATGTTTCCGCCTTTTTCTGAGGACATACATAAATAATTTCAATTATCAAACTAATGAGGTGCAATTTTACTAACAATAAACTAAATTCGTATAAGCATGAATAAATTTGTGTCATACCTAGAGCATTGTCGTTCGAATGGGAAGCAGCGTTAAAGGTATGTGGACATATGTAATTGTATTTCTATATAAACACATAAGTTGTTAAAATAATCAATGTCTGAACACCTGTTCAACTGGAAAAACATATTGCATAAATGCAACTTACCGAATTATAAATCATTTTTTCCGCTGAATCATCGACCAAAAGTGTATTTAGCTCGTTAAAATCTGGACACGCGTTCCAAACATCATTGAGATCTTTACAGTAGGTAACAGAATCGTATGTTTTGCATTTTTTTTGATCCTGTTCACAAACAGTCGAACATAAATATGTAGGAATCATAGACAATGAAAAGTCAGCAAACTGTAATGACATTTATCTTACCCACACAAATAGAAAATGCTCAGAAAATACAGGTAGTTTCTCAAGTACACGGTCGACGTTATGCCTGAGATTGTAATCAAGTTTGAATGTTAACATTCAAATGTATATTAACGATTTTTACTACAGTAATTCAATTATTCCAAAAATGTTCTAACCTCATCTTTAAAGACCAAAGGGCAACAACAAAATTGTCGACACAAAATTGCATAAATTCAAATAATCCTCTTCTGAGGACAACATCTACAACATGAAGAAAATGAGATTAAAGTTCTACGCTTATATGTTAAAATAATGGATACAAAAGAATAGAATTAAAACCTGCAGGCAGTCTTGGGATATAGGCAAGGACACCATTGAGATCAAAAATTAAAAGTTTTCTTGAAGGCGGCGTTGCAGACACAATATACTTGTTTGGATCATCATCATCATCATCGTCATCATCTTCATCGTCAGCTTCATCGTTATCATCATCGTCAGCTTTATCTTCATTGACCGCTTGGTTGTCCACATCTGTTAAAAGAAAATAAAATACAGTTCAGAACGTGTAAATGTTTAGAAACATAAATAATGAATTACCTAACTCGTTTGATGTCATTGACGTAATTCATTACGCAACATGGAGACTTCATGTTGCAATGATGAAATATCGGATCGCATTCCACTCACAAGGGAATCAATATGCTCCCGAAAATTGACCATGTATTCCATCACGGTCTTAATTGTGACATCCTCTGTAACTGGAGCTTCTTCCATCATTGCGTCTCCACTTGGTTGCTCTTCTTTATGGCCAACAGGGTCCATTTCCTCCCTCTCTTGATCTAATCCGACCTCCTTGACATGCTACCAACCGAGTTTTTCAACAAAATCATATCCCGCTTTTTTAATAAATACCATGTCAATCTTGCGGGTTAATTGAATATGGGCGTCATACGAAAAATCAACTTTCTTCTTCAACAGATGGGTGATGACACATCCATATGGTAGTGTAGTTGAAATTGTTGCTCCCTTTGTGACCATATATACAATTGTATTAAATATGAGTTTTGCAATGTTTGGAGCCGTTTTGGATTTATACTTTGCTATCCACCAATAATCGCTGTCTCGAAGCGTTGAATGTTTTCCCCCACTAGGCCGGATATACCATGTGAGCATTTTGTGAAACACTCTCGACTCTACATCGAGGTGAATTGGGCTATTTCTAGCAACCCGTTTAATTGTAGAGCAATCTACACCATTTTCATCTGAATCCCCTTTATTCGCTACACCTAAACCCTCCGCAATAGTTTCTGGAGATATATATATATATCATTCCCCATGACATGTGTATTAATTCCTATTATATTAGTCTTATTAGGCTCGTGCTGTAAGGAAGCATTGTTGTAGAAGACTCTAACTAGGTTGGGATAATATCTTGGTTCTACACCAAGGAATTCAAGCCAACCCCAAGATGTAAATGTGGATTTAAAACTAAATGCATATTTATCATCAAACAAGAAACCCAGGTCAATGACACGTTCGGGACGAATCTTCCTTACTTTAAAACTCGTCTGCCATCTTTGTTTCTCCATATCGGATCTAAAGTTCAGAGTTTCGAAGGACCTGATTTCCTTAGAAGAATCGTTTGTTACAGAAGGAGGTTGTGGTTGAGAAGAACTGGGTTGAGAAGAGCTTTGAGAAAGACCGCGCTTCTGACGCTGACGTTTTGGAGCCATTTTGGTTGGATGCTATTACAATGGAACACAAACACATTCAGGAAAAAAACTCCAATATAGAAATCAATCAAACCCATAAAATATCGATAAATTTACCTGAATATCTGATCGTCACTTATGATAACGCTAGAAGAGAGAGGAAGAGTTATCTTCTGCCTGCTTGCCTTTATGTTTAGGGTTTTTCGATTTAGAGTACTATATATAGTGAACGGTGGAAAAACACTTGATATTTAAATTAGTATCGACAAAACATTAAACAATGTCGATACATATTATATACCAATTCTCTCATAAAACCGGTATACTTGTACTGGTTAGATTGAAAAATTACATATTACATTGTACTTTTGGTTTTCGATGTTTTTGGGATCGACACTTTCTATATATGGATCGACACTTTATGGTTGCACCATGTTTTCCATTCATTCTGGACCAAAAATATCGACACAAACTAAAAAAGTGTCGACACATTATTTAGACATATTCTCTCATAAAACCGGTATACTTACTCCGATTCTAACTCACTATTCCATAAATAATCACAAATTGCAGCTTCGATGTCATCAATTCCGCTTGGAATATCCGCTTTTTCAACCTACAATTTTGCATACAAATTTTTGTCACAACAACATAATAAAAATCAAATTAAGTTTTCTTTTATTCAACTTACCTTCTGCTTCTTCTTCTGGGGTGTAGGACATTCCGAATCCAAATCTGCTGCTATAACACTCTCCGGTGTATAAATGACATCGACTTCCTTCCTCCTCATTTCTTCCATCTCTTCTTCTTCCTCCTCCCTCTTTTCTTCTTCATATTTTTTCAGTTCATCGTATTTTTTTTCTACATAGCTCTTCATCTCTTTTATTTCACCCTTCAATTGATCTCCTTCATCCAAGTATTTATCAACCACCCCCTTCACCCCCGTAAATTCACTCCTCAATTCCACAACCTCCTTCACCACTCCCTCAAATTTTTCACCCGTCACCATCTTAATATCACCCCTTAACACCCCAACTTCTTTCACCACTTCACCCCTCAACACCTCTACTTCTTTCACCACTCCATCTATTTTTCCTTCCACTACCCCCTTATGCCTCTCAAGTGTATCTTCGACTCTCTCAAGTTTCTCTTCGACTCTATCAAGTTTCTCTTCGACTCTTGATTGTCTTTGCATGATATCAAATTGGATTTTTTTGATATCAGCCAATTCAGACATCAAAATGTCGAAGTTACTATGTTTTCCCTCACCGTCGTCTCACTCACCGTCATCCCCCAATACAACCATCCCTCATTTCTTCTCCTCTGCCTCCACTGCTTCCTCTACATCCTTGCCAATAACCTTCAAAATTAAATTACAATATTAAGACATTGATTATATTCTTAATATTATTTAATTACATTTATTACCCTTTCTTGCTTCTTCGCTTTATCCAACTTCAACTTCACCATCACTCTAACCACCTCTTCCTTCCCCCATGCACGGATTCGTGCCACTCCGGTTCTTTTATAAGCCGGCACTGCCTCACAGCCCGACCAAAAATCGAACAGTGCAACCTGCATTTATAATAAAATTTATATTTTTATATACAAACACAAAAAAGTTATTCAACTTATTTACCTCTAAGATTGCTATGCACCCTTTGAGGTATCTCTGACTGCCCTTTTTAAAGGTGATTATTGATTCAATCAATCTCGAATGGATATATTCAACCCAATTGAATTCACCCTTCAAGCCTTCATCACAAATGAGCTTCATATGTTCCTTGTTCGTTGACGTATTACCCGTAGAACTCTGCCCTTCAGCTCATCCCCAACGTAAGATCCACTTTTTATTTCCTCTTCAATTTCAGCATATGTCACCTTATGCTTCAAACCATATTTGGAGGCAAGTGCTTTCCAGTCCTTACTCTTACAGACTTCTACAACACTTTTGCCTTCATTTTCTACCCCCAATACGGCTGCAGCACATGGGATCCCGAGAGGAAATGAAAAATCACCATACTTAGCAATACATTGTCTGACATCAAATTGCGCCATCAAGGATCGACACAATTCCCTCCGAATAGGTCGATCCCTTACTCCTACCAACGATCCAAAACCTATTTCTCCCAGCACATTCAACTGACCCTTCTCCTTAAGGTGTTTAATTAATAAATTCACCCTTTTAATGTTGCATCTTGTCGACAGTTCCTACATTTTTTAACAATATATAATGTTATAGTTCTTATATATTTTGTATCAACGTATTTACAAGTTTAATGAATACCTTATTTTCATGTGCTTTCCTCCGTTCTTTGTATTCTTTACTATCATTCCTTGACTGTGTGATGTAAGGTTCCTTTTCAGCATCACTCATTAAATTCCATTTGGACCTCACATCTTTTGTCACCTAATATTAAACATAAACGTTTCTTAATCAATACATTAACACTAAATACTACTCAATGTCAATTTCATTTTACATACCGAACCGCTCTGTGTGCCATCTTCCTTCATCCTTTTGCATTCGACCATACTGTCAACATTTAAAATTTGTAATCAATTTAAAGTTTATCGATACTTTAATCCAATTACCATTTCAACAATAATAACAAAAAGACATTGATACTTACTAGAAGTACATATATCCACCCTTTGGTTGCTTTCGAGTCTCGGCCTCAATTTCAAAGTCATCTGCTCCACCAACAATTTTCCAACCCATTGACTCCATTTTTCCTTCATATATCAGTTTACGCAAATCAAATTATTTTGTTACATACATTTTATTCAATATACAAATATAGATAACTACTCTTGTGGTAAAACGGTTTTCTTCAAAAGAATTTGAATGACCACACCAAAATATGTCGGCACATTTATACAACCTATAATATCATTTTCTACCTATAATATTTAATAAAAGTATCGACATTTATATTTTTCCTTGAATATCACTTTCTACCTGCAATCGGTCCCAAATGCTTCTTTACTTCAAAACCCCAAACAACACATAAAAACCCTATCGCGATTACTGTAATAATAAAAAATTAGGATTTCGACAACATACTTTTCGATTCGACTGCAGCAACAAACAAACAAACTTCGCTTTAGAAACGCCTTCTGAAATGCAGCAACAATTACGCTTCGATTTCAAAAACTCGTCCGTTCTATCTATTTTCAGAGGATATTTAGCTTATATTTTCATCGGATATGTTATTTATATTTAATCGATACAAATACAAAAGTGTCGATACTTTTATGTCAGGTGTCGATACTTTCGAAAGGATAATTACCTATTTCTTTGAAAGTGTCGATAATTTATTACACGTACTTACGAAAGTATCGACACTTTCAATATATCCGGTATCATTTTACCGGTTTTATCATTTTGATACATGTTTTATCATATTTTTACCTGTTATATCGTTGTGGATCGATATATTTTTTTAAAGTATCGACACATTATAGGCGCTAAAACTGATTCTCTTTTAAATTCACAAAGTGTCGATCCTTATATAAAGTATCGACACTTTCAATATATCTGGTAACGTTTTATCGGTTTTATCATTTTCTTACCGGTTTTATCATATTTTTACCTGGTATATCGTTTTGGATCGATACATTTTTTAAAAGTATCGACACTTTATAGGACTTAAAACTGCTTCTCTTTTAAATTCACGAAGTGTCGATCCTTATATTAAAGTACCGACACTTTAAATGTATCCGGTAGCGCTTTACCGGTTTTATCATTTCAATACTGGTTTTGTCATAGTTTTACCTGTTATATCGTTTTGGATCGACACATTTTTTATTTGGATCGACACGAACCGACAAGTTAAGTTTGCCGGTTGCACAATTTTTTAATATTTCTTCATAACTTAGACCTACTACATTATTATTAGACAACATTTCCGGTAGCGCTAAACCGAATTTATTAAATATCTTTTAATATATCCGGTAACGCCGTATATTAACCGTATATTAACCCGCTTTTCCTGAGACATTCCCATAAGGTTCTGCTGAGTCAGGCTGGGCCTTGATGTTGATGTGATCCTCAAGTCCAATCATATTCTTTCTGGGTTGAATCTTCTGCGTTGGGCTTCACTTCCTTAACTTTTAAACTCGTTTTCTTCGGAGGGACGCCATTTGACTTAATCTCCTCTTTCCCTTTTTGTGATCTGATTGAATCCTCTTTGAGCCATAATTCTTCTTTCGTTAAATTCCCTAATCCTCCAATTTCCCTCTTTTTCTCACCCTTTGTCGTGACATTAGCCTTAAATTAACAAGTTATGTTTTAGAATTTTTGGGTGCATATTTGTGCGTATCTTGTATTTAAGATACTTGTGATGCATGAATCATAGTGACTTTGGTGGTAAAGAAATTATTGTTATTCCTTGAGATCTCGGATTTGAGCACCAAGAATACCAAGGGTACCGAGCGTTCAATGTATAATGGTTGAGAGATATCTTTAAATAGATATTACATTGTACTTACCCCAAATTATTCAAAAACAAAAAATGATACTTGTGATGTATTTTGAACTATTATTTATACTTGGATACTATATAAGTACTTTAATTTTTTTTTGAATTTTTTAAATTCATATTGAAGTTATATTTTAATTTATAAATTAAATACTTATGATGAATTTTTATTATTTTTTATGCATGAGTTATTATTTTTTAAATATTGAAAGTTGGAATAATTTTAAATATATGGTGATGCTCCAAAGGTTAGTTATTTAATTTTTTCCGAAAAAATGATTTATATTTATTTAATTAATACTTAGAAATATATCGTATGAAATAGATCACGAGATAAATATAACAAAGATCGGTTTTAAGTTTTATACACGTAACAAGTCGTAGGATATGATAAGAATGAAAATTCTTAACGGAGATAGGTGTAGGGAGCAACCACCAACACACTCCGCCCAATTAAGATCTATACCTACAAATTAAAAAAATTAGGGTACACTATATTAATGATTTTTGTTTTTGTTTTTGGGATGTCCTATTTGGTTGTTGATTTTTTTAAAAATTAACGTTTTGGTCACTTACATTATCAATTCATTATATTTTGGTCACTGGATCATTAATTCTTGTTAGTTAGATGACGTAACCTATTAGTAAAAATGCTTAAATTTTAACTTGACCTTAAAGTTTAGACAAAATACTAATTTAACCCTAAAGTTTAGATAAAAACACTAATGGATTAGTACACTTTTGCTCACCAAATTCAAAAAAGTTAAGTTTTGGTCACTTAAGTTATCATTTAATTAAGTTTTGGTCATTGGAACATTGAGTGTTGTTAGTTTCATGATGTAACGTTTTAGTAAAAGAGTTTAATTTTTATTTTTGTTGAAAAATATCCCGCAGCAAAATGAGGCATTAGAATTGACTGGAAAATATTAGGTAAAGTATATAAAAGGGATGATAATCGTGTTGTGGCATTAACCACTTAGAAGCGAATTCGTCCTGATGTGTGCATTCTCTACAATGGAAAAATGGCCCCTGAGGTTAGCACGGCTTTCCAAATTTCGTACACTCGAAACATGGAGTGGACTATTATCGTAGAATTGCTATGCTATCGAAACTCAAAACAACACTTAGAAATGGTTTATAAAAATCAAATAGAGTGCTTAAAAGTAAATGTTGTTTGCTTAGGGATATATATAAATGAAAGAAATTTCCCATTATTTATATGCTAAATAGTGAGGGCAAAATCATCATTTCAAAATCACAATTTAAAGCTATTAAAAATAAAATTAAAAGGAATTTAGAAATGAGTTGCAATTGAGCATTAACAACATTCCCCCACTAATGCGAAAGTAATCTTTTGGGAAAACGAGAGCATCGAAATTAAAACACGAGAAGAACAATAATAGGATTAGATGTTTAAGCAATAGTGAACGTATCTAAAACTATTACATAGTGATGATGATTAATTTTTCTCTTAGATAAGTGAATGAATCTTGAACTTTCTAAGATTAGAGTGAACTCATAACACACAACTAACCCCTTCATCCATCTAAGTATGTGATGTGTCTATAAAGTATATATACAAATGTATATATATAGCCATCTTTCCTCAAGATTCTAGTAAGTGTATAAGAAAAATGGCCAACGTTTTTTTATAGAAGGTTGCTAGTCCTTCTCACTTATGTAGGTTATTTCATCATGTTTATCTCAATATAAACCACCCAAAATTGGGCTATAAAATAATTAAGAGCTTTTTACAACAACTCAACCTCAGAATAAATAAGCTGAATTTCTTCAAGTTTATCTTAAATGAACCACCAAAATTCTGGGATGAGAAATCATTACGAATAAATACTCAACCTCATTAAACGGAGAATTCAATAAGTCCTTCTTAATAGGATCACCCAAACTCTTGGGATTGAATTCATTAAGAGTTTAAGAAAACATATCCTTTCTATGATAAATTCATTTAGTCCTTCGATAGGACTACTACCGCTCAACACTGTGTTATGAACTTATTAAGAGTAAATATTCAACCAAAATCGGTATATTCATCAAGTCTTTCTCACTATGACCACCAAAAATCTAGGCTATGAATTTACTAAGAGCAATTAAGCTCATCCTGTGCATGTACATTATTCGAAATAGGAATAGGTAGGTAAAATGTACACTATGAGTCTTTCCATGACTTCTTTTAACCACACTGAACTTAGATAACTAAGTTGGATATCCACCATGAATTGCTCAACCAATGAGCTTTAAACCCATCCCTCTCGAAGAATCTATAATTGATTTTCGACTTAATCCTTTGGTAAGCCTATCAACAAGGTTCCTTTTCGTCTTCATATACTCCAAAGAGAGTACTTCGTTCCTTATTAAGTGTCTTACTGATTAATGCCTTATGTGAATGTCTCTTCTTACTGTTATAAGCTTGGTTTTGAGCCACACATATCACTGCTTGTGAATCACATAATAAGGTCACCAGAGGATTCAGTTTTCCCCACAATGAAATTTTTGTCAACAAGTTCCTGAGTCACTCGGCTTCTTGCATAGCTAAGTCAAGAGCAATAAACTCTAACTTCATGATAGAACGAGCGATACAAGTCTACTTAGCAAACTTCCACGAAATCGTTGTGCCACCCAAGGTAAAGATAAACCTACTAGTAGAGCTTACCTCATCTTTATCGATAACCCAGTTGGCTTCACAATATCCCTCTAAAATCGTAGAATAACCAACAAACTCGAGTTTCCAATCCATAGTACCTTTAAGGTACTTTAGTAAGCGTCTGAGTGAAATCTAGTGTTCACTACTAGGATTATCAATATATCTACTTAACCTACTCGCGACATAGACAATATCAAGCCGATTATAGTTAACATAAGGCTCCTAATAATTTTAGCATACTCTAGTTGGGAAACACTAATTCTTTTATTCTTAAAAAATTGAATGCTAGATTCGTAAGAAGTTTTAACAGGGACGACATCAAAATTTTCAAATTTGTTTAAAACCTTCTCAATAGTGTGTTTGATTTAAAGAAAATCTCTTTTCAGTTTTGGTAACTTTAACTCCTAAGATCACATCAACCTCTCCTAAATCTCTCATCTCAAATTTAGTGGACAATAAATTTTTTGTTTTGTTAATGGATTCAATGTTAGTACTGAAATCAACATGCAAACTTATGGTGACACAATCAGTCCCATACATTTTCGAATACACGCATGTAGCAGCTCCATTTACTTTAAAACCAAAACTCAGAATTGTTTTGTGAAATTTCTTGTACCACTACTTTGGAGCTAGTTTAAGGCTATAGAGAGATTTTTAAGTCTAAATACTTTACCTTCCATACCAAGAGCTTCAAAACCCGGTGGTTTCTCCATATAGATCTCCTCGTCTAGATCTCCATTTAAAAATACAATCTTTACATCGAACTGATGTATAAGCAACTTATGAATGGACGCTATCACAAACAAGGCACAAATTGTTGAGATTTTTGTAACATGAGAATATGCATCAAAGAAGTCTATATCAAACTTCTGAGTAAACCTTTTGACTATTAGCCTTGCCTTATATCTCTGGATTGACCCATCAGGTCTAAGCTTCTTTCTAAAAACCCACTTAGAATTGATTGGTCTAAATCCTCTAGGCAAGTCAACCATCTCCCACTATATTATCGATTACCCAATTTATACAACAACTTTGGGTATCTGTGAAAAACCAAAGCTTCCAAGTTCATAATCCTCTTTAAAATTCTTAAGTAAACAATTAATATTTTCTCATATTCATTACTTGAATCGTGGGTAGGTCTATTGTTATCAGCTTCCAGTTCAAATAAAACACTTAAAATTTTAGCATTTTCACAACATTAAAACATTGTTTCATTTAACTCAAATTTTATGCTAAGTTTAAAGAGAATTATTTGATAAATCACTTCAATGCTATTATCTAAAAAGACTTCACTTAAATAATATATTTTCTTTTTTTTAGTAACTTTTTATGTTTTAGGATAATTAGCTAATCCAAGTTTTGTTCATTTCACACTTATAAACTGTAAGTTTATACATTATAATGCATGGAAATCATTTTTCAGACACCCCTACATTTTTTTACTATTTTAGGGTAAAAATCAATCTTTAAACACAATGTGTCTTACAACACATGAATAAATCACCACTAACTTACTCAGTTTTACTATAGTAAAGTCATAATAGGTTTCATACATCAAACCATGATTTACATAATCATGTTATGTTTTCATGTGTTTTTATTCTCAACTCTACTAATCAGTAAGATTAGTATGATTTTTAATTATTATGAAATTCCTTATATCTTTCTCAAAGAGAATTTCATCCTTTCCTAATTCTTTAGAAGAAGAGTTCAAGAAATTTTCTCAAGTAATTAAAAGAGATTTCAACATAACTCCTAAAATAGACCATCTCTTTTCTTTTCTCTACTTAGGAAAAAAACTCAAAGATATTTAACAACAGCTACAACAGATCTTTTAGTAGAACTAATGTCTATTATATTCTCATTTATATTATTCAACATATTAACCCTAAAGAGACCATCACATATTTTATTTACTATGATCGAATTTGGTATTCTACTTAACCAAATTAATCTCTACTCTTTTAAATTCTGCTTTAAGTTTAAGGAGATCGTACTCATCATAGTAATTTTTTTTTATAAAAGTGAGTACATTAATGAATAGTATACCTTGTAGGTTTCTATTAAAGAGAGGAGTGCACTAGGCACACTTCAGTACCAAGTCTTTCACAAAGCCAATAATAGACATGCACTTTCATAATGATTTCTAATAAGTCATTTATGAATGTTCTCTTTTAATTAAGACCTTTTAAAGAACTATACTTGATACTTTTACTCACAATAGTACCTTATTAAACATGCACATACAGGGTTCACTACTATCTTAGCCCTAATTATCCTTTTTATATATATAATTAAAAGGATAGAAACATGAGTAACAAAAAACTAACATCAGATACAACAACCTCTGAGCAAGAGCTTCCTCCCTGTTCTCAATCGGAGAGTTTTGCAGTCCAATATCAACATATAAAAGCTTAGCTATAACACCTGGAGGATCATTATATCTCTATTGAAAATTCCATGCCATTCTAGCCATGCCATTGGCCACACGATTGCACACGCGAGGAACATAACAAAAGGATAACAACCAGTTACAATCGAAAAGTACAACAATATGAGTGAGCAACGGATAGGCCTCTCTCCAGTCAGGACTACCTTTGATCGTAGCGATGACCTCATTGTTGTCCATCTCAACAATAATCTTCCACAAATTTATCTCTTGAGCAGTACACATTCCTTCAATAGTACCCCACAACTCAACATCTATGATTGAATAAATTATGATATTCTTTGAGAAACCAATGATCTAATCTCTTGAACAGGGATTCAAATAGCAAAACGCAACTGCAATAGCGACTACTATTTCATGGAAGCGTCGTCGTCCGAAACCGATATTCAGGAAAATAACAGTGGGTAACGGAATCACGTCAATAGCGGCAAGTTGAGCCCGCAATTTAACGGGTAACAGTGTATAGCGTCGATAACGTGATGCTATTACCGTTATCTACCGCTACTGTGAAAAGAAAAGGCAAAACTGAAACCTTACGTGCGGCGTTGAGCTTTTCCGCCGGTGAAGAAGTTGAGCAGTAACGACGGGCTTCCACTTTGTAGAAGATGAAACTTGAAACTTTTTTTTCTTTGTTTCAAAAAATAAAAGGTCACGGGGAGGAAGGAGGAGTTGAGTGTGATAGCAGATTTTTTTTTTTGTTTCAGACAATGAAAGGTCGGGGAAGGGGAGGAGGAGTTGGCACATTTGTTTTATTTTTTTATTTTTTAAAATATAATTTTAAAGGATATATTAATTTGACACCCTCCCACCTTTTAAAATTTATAATTTAATCCCTAGTTTAAAATGTAAACTTTATTTTTTTATTTAATTTAGTCATAATTTCAGTAATCTAAATTTTTGCAATTTAAATTTTACATTTTTATTTTAATGATATTTAATTTAGTTATTTTAGGGTAAGTTGTGCGACATTTAAAAAAATTCACGACCGCAACACCCGCAATGACATCCGTTATGTCCGCAAACATGATAAACGTGACGCGACCGAAAACGTGACCGAAAATGCTATTTAAATTCCTGCTCTTGAATGTGAGCGAATTAAACCACCACAAGTCGTCAATCCTGAATCATTTATTCTTGCTCCACCCGTATTCATTTTAACCAGTTCAGAATCGGACATTGCCACTGCACATTTCGATTAACTCGAGTATTGCTTCTCAAGAATTGCTCATCCCTTGTTTCTCTTCCACGGACAACCTCCGACACAAGCCTTTCACTTATCTGTAGAACACTCTCTATGGGCGAGGAGTCTGGATCAAAAATTAACCTATTACGGTGTACCCAAAGGCATCAGTTAACAGAACCAAACATCGAGTCCTGGTTGTTGCTCATACGTGAGAAGTGCATTAGGGAGTGCAAATTCTGTTCGATCCAAGCAGCGATTTCCAACCTAAAAAAATACTCTCCAAGCTCTGGCTTGATTAATGATTTCCAAACTGTGCTTGCAACTGGAAAATCACGGAAAATATGGACAAGAAATTCTGAAGCAACGCCGTAAACCAAACAACTAGGATCCTTTGACATATGCCTGTGTACCCTCTCTACGTTAGATAATAATCTATCTTTGCAATTCAACCAGATGAGTGTTTTGATACAAGGAGTGCCTAAATAAATCGCAATTAATCTCCAAATCAGGCGATCATCTCCTATTAACTCACTAGTACATCTGCCATATGCTCTCCGCGTTGAGAATCGCTTTTTATCCCATTTCTGCCCTATAATATCTGGTCCTCCATTTGCAACGGGAGGAATCACCGCTGCTATCCTTAGAAGCACCGATTGAGGAAGGTTGGTGTGGAGCACCTTCCGGTTCCAATCCCCATTTGGTGCAACCATTTCTTTAACTTTCACATGATTAATAACCTGTATGTCCTGATCGAAGCATAAATTTCGAAGAGGGCCAATATCATCCAACCATTCATCCCTCCAAAAGTCCACACTCTCCCCATTTCCTATAGTGCAAATGATGTCGCGATTGACCTCACCCCAAACTAAATTCAACCCTTTCCAAAGTTGTGAGCTTCCATTATGTCACATCAAGTCCGGAACTAATTCGTGCATTTTATATTTCCCTCTCAAAATACGAGCCTAGAGTTGATCTTTTTGAGAAATTAGTCGAAAGATGATTTTCATAAAAAAAGCAACATTTTGAGCATGTAAACGCTTCACACCAAGGCTACCTTCGACTGTAGGGAAGCACACTCCTTCCCAACACACTGTGTAAGCTCATTGTTTCCCATTGGAGCTTCCCCATATGAATTTACTAATAATCCGTTCAATGTCATCACACAAGCCCTTAGGGAGGTAACAGGTTTGCATTGTATAAGAAGTCAAGCGCTGCTAAGACCGATTTGGCCAAAGTGAAGCAGTCGACGAAAGAAAGATACTTGGACATCCATCTTGAAAGTCTGTCACAAACCCTTCACACAATGTATTTGTAAGTCGCTATTGTCACCCAATCATGATATGAAGAAGAGGAACTCTCATATACTTTCCAAGATCATCAACACTCGCAAACTAGAAGCCACTGCCAATGTTTGCACGAATAGTTTCATATATATTATTTGAGAATTATATGTTGGTCTTATCACGACTAACTTTATGTCCAGAGCTATAACAAAAAGCAGTTAAAATTCTCTGAATAGCATCTACTTGGGAGACATTCGTTTCTGTAGAAAGAACCAAATCATCAAAGCCCTGGTGCATCCTTAGCTATTTTAACCAGTTTCCACATACTATCCTTAACCACTCGTTGAATTGATTGTGTTAAGCGCTCCATGCATAACACAAAGGTATACGGAGAGAGAGGATCGCATTGTCAGATACCCTGAGAAGGTTTAATGGTGTCAGTAGGTGAACCATTCCATAAAATCTGGGTCGAGGCAGTAGAAACATAGTTCATAATTAAGGATCTAAGACCTTCAGGGCAGCCCACAACAAGGAGCATATCGTCCATGAAAGACCCTCAAGTCTATCATACGCTTGTCTAAATCAATTTTGATAGCCATCCATCCGGTTTTGGCTTGCTTTTTCTTCATTGAGTGAATAACCTCCTGAGCTATAACAATATTATCAGAGATACATCTACCCGGAACAAATATGGTTTGGGCTTTAAAAATCCACTGAGCCATAAGAGGTTTCAACCGGTTGACTATGACTTTTGTAACTGTTTTGTAGAGAATCGTGTATAAGCTGATAGGGTGAAATTGAGCTATAGTTCTCGGCTTCTTAATCTTTGGTAGGAACACTAAGAGCGTTCGGTTGAGACCCTCTGGAATCTTGCCGATCATAAAGATCTCTTGAATTAACTGGCAAACATTGCGGCCAACAACATCCCAATTTTATTGGTAGAAAAAGTGTGAAAGCCGTCCACTCCAGGAGCCTTCGACGGGTGCATTTGAAACACTACTTGTTTGATATCCTCGTCGGCAACTGGAAGTGTAAGACCATGTAACGCAATCATAGTTAATTCTGGTAAGTGTCCACGTACATGGTACGAATAGCCTACCTCCCCCATGCTAGTGAACAACGAAGTATAAAAATTCACGGTCATCTCCCTAGGAACATGAGGGTTTAAACACCAATTACCATCAGGTAGACACAGAGAAGTGATAGTATTAGCCCACTTCCTCACTTTAGCATAAGCATGGAAGAATTTTTAGCTTCGATCTACATAGAGCTTCCAATTACATCTCGACTTGTGAAGCCACAAACCTTCTTCATGTTCAAGCGTCAACTCCAATTCCTCCTTGAGCATCGATTCCAAATCTAAAAGAAATTCAGAATCCAGAGAATAGAGAACTTTGTCGATACCCCTCAAACCCGTAATAAATTTCCTATTGCACTTACCAATCTCTCCAAAGACATTAGAATTCCAATAAGCTAGTTTTCATCTGACAGACCCAAGATTTTCCTGAACCCTCATAGAACTAGACCAACAAGTGCAAGGCATCTCCTTAAAATCCAGGTGGTCTTACCAAGCAAAAACAAACCAAAACGCCGGTAGAGTACGCTGAATTAGACTAGCTTAAAGACTTTTACTAATTCCATAAAATTCGTTTAAATACTTTTACTAGTGGTTTATCTCATTCCATAAAATTTCATTAAACTTTTACTAGTGGTTTATCTCATTCAATAAAATTTCCACTAAATTTAAAAGGCTAACTTAAAGGTTCATTTATACTAATTTATGTATTATTCTAAGCATGAATTAATAAGCAACAAGTCTAAATAGTCTGACCTCTTGGATAGAGTCGTAATATTCAAGTAGACTTGCTCATTCTCACCATGTTCATGATTTTCATTCTCTGCATCATCATCGTCATCTCTTAATCAAAATGACATCTACCAAGATGATCACATTATCAACAATCTCTTTTCTCATCAATCCTGGAACCAGAAACAATTATGTAGTTTAGTATTTTAAGATATAATTTACTAACAATAAAAAACAATTTACTGATATTACTAATATTCTCATCTTTAGAATTCATTTCTTATTTTAAATAGATTGCGTGAATTAGACCAGAATTTGATAACTATTTGATTTGGAGAGTTTTCACATGTTAACATCACGAGCTTCTTACTTCTCCAAAATTGCAATTGTATTGTTTACCATCACGATTTACCACGACACCCATAATTCTTGAAAATAAGCAGTATGATATTGTCACTTCCATCATGTTTCATCGTGTTATATTCATACAAAGTAATAACAGAATTGTATGTTATAACAAATGTGATATTAAATATTAATT